>NC_091234.1:11907636-12507636 GCF_040958095.1 Procambarus clarkii
TTGGCTTTTATTTAGGTGTTCCCCTGTTCTCCAGTCTTCCTCCGTCCCCTCGTCCCCTTTGTCCTCCCCAGCATTCTCCATTCCCCTGTCCCCTCGTCCTCCCCACCATTACCCTCTCCTCTGTTCCCTCGTCTTCCCCACCATCCCCCCTGTCGTCCTCCCCACCATTCTAAACTACCTCATCCCATGCATTCCATGATGGTCTGATGCTTCCATCTGAAAATTGGGAACATCAAAAGATCTGACTTTCCCAATTTTCTGATGGGAACATCAAATGATCTGATATTCCCATCACTGAAAAATAAAAACAGATAAAAAAAATGATATGAAAAAATAGAAAATAAAATATACTCATGAAATGAACAGAATGGTTAACAACGCAGCTCAATTGCAATGCAATGTCACAATAACATTTAAATATACTTTAAGATATAATCTAGAAGAAAATAAGGATATTGAAACGGTTCATGAACTCTATTTCAATAAAGGACACTATGGGGAACTTTGAAAAATAGTTATTGAGTATAATTAGACAGACTTGTTGCTAGGCAGAGGAGTAATGAGATATATGGCAAATTTTGCAAAATATACAATGAAGGTACACAAACATTCATACCCAAACAAAGCAAAATGCTAGGTAAGAACAAAGCATTTGGCCCGTAGGAGAAAGGAGATACCCACAAGACTAGAATACAAGTCATTAACAAGCATGCAAGTATAATACATAATACATGCAGACATATATATAATCCAAAAAAATGTCAAATTTACGTACTTATTATTACATTACAAATATCCAAGGTTTTGAAGACACGTTTCCTCTTGCGCCCAACGAGTGAATACTGAGACCAGACCCCATAGGTCCCTATCCTCATCATTCGTCTCACTGTGTCTCCACAGCTTGCACCGCCCATTTGAGACAGCGTCTGGACCTGTTAAAATAATGCATAAGCTGTAAGGTAATAGAGAATAATATATATCTTTCAATCTCAACATTAGATTTTCTAATTTCCAACTGTATTAAATAAATAGCATTAAAATATTTTCCTTCTTAACTATTACAAAAATCAACGAATTTGAGTAACTTTTGCTTTTGTTTTATTTGTACCTTAAACATAACACTGAACAATCAATTATGTGCCACCCCACCTTCCTTCATCTGCAAAAAAACTAATCAAAAGACATATGTACAAGGCTAAAAAAATTCAGCAACACTTACCATACTCAGGCTAAAATAATGGCATTTACTATTTTTAAAAGATTATTAGCAAATTTACAGAAATGGTGCATTCGGAAGACAAAACCAATTTTTCACTTTTGACAATTGAGCACCTGCTACATCCAGATTCTAGGGAGGAAAGGAAGGACGATCTTACTGGATCCCATAGCCTCTCCGAGGCACAAACCAGGCTTTTACACAAACCCCCCCCCCCTGCACCCGAGCTTTTTAAAATAGTAAATGCCACTATTTTTGCAAAATTATTACGAGATCTATTATTCTAGAGAATAATGCATATAAATGCATATATGCATATAAATACAAAAGTAAATCAAATCTTATCCTTGTATAATATACAAGCTGATGTGAGATCCCTGTCTACAGGTGGACTGGAACTATTATCCAGTAGGCAGTCTACTGTATTTTATCAAACCGTTATTAGTATAATAGATCTCGTAATAATTTTGCAAAAATAATGGCATTTACTATTTTTAAAAGATTATTAGCAAATTTACAGAAATGGTGCATTCGGAAGACAAAACCAATTTTTCACTTTTGACAATTGAGCACCTGCTACATCCAGATTCTAGGGAGGAAAGGAAGGACGATCTTACTGGATCCCATAGCCTCTCCGAGGCACAAACCAGGCTTTTACACAAACCCCCCCCCCCCCTGCACCCGAGCTTTTTAAAATAGTAAATGCCACTATTTTTGCAAAATTATTACGAGATCTATTATTCTAGAGAATAATGCATATAAATGCATATATGCATATAAATACAAAAGTAAATCAAATCTTATCCTTGTATAATATACAAGCTGATGTGAGATCCCTGTCTACAGGTGGACTGGAACTATTATCCAGTAGGCAGTCTACTGTATTTTATCAAACCGTTATTAGTATAATAGATCTCGTAATAATTTTGCAAAAATAATGGCATTTACTATTTTTAAAAGATTATTAGCAAATTTACACAAATGGTGCATTCGGAAGACAAAACCAATTTTTCACTTTTGACAATTGAGCACCTGCTACATCCAGATTCTAGGGAGGAAAGGAAGGACGATCTTACTGGATCCCATAGCCTCTCCGAGGCACAAACCAGGCTTTTACACAAACCCCCCCCCCCCTGCACCCGAGCTTTTTAAAATAGTAAATGCCACTATTTTTGCAAAATTATTACGAGATCTATTATTCTAGAGAATAATGCATATAAATGCATATATGCATATAAATACAAAAGTAAATCAAATCTTATCCTTGTATAATATACAAGCTGATGTGAGATCCCTGTCTACAGGTGGACTGGAACTATTATCCAGTAGGCAGTCTACTGTATTTTATCAAACCGTTATTAGTATAATAGATCTCGTAATAATTTTGCAAAAATAATGGCATTTACTATTTTTAAAAGATTATTAGCAAATTTACAGAAATGGTGCATTCGGAAGACAAAACCAATTTTTCACTTTTGACAATTGAGCACCTGCTACATCCAGATTCTAGGGAGGAAAGGAAGGACGATCTTACTGGATCCCATAGCCTCTCCGAGGCACAAACCAGGCTTTTACACAAACCCCCCCCCCCCCTGCACCCGAGCTTTTTAAAATAGTAAATGCCACTATTTTTGCAAAATTATTACGAGATCTATTATTCTAGAGAATAATGCATATAAATGCATATATGCATATAAATACAAAAGTAAATCAAATCTTATCCTTGTATAATATACAAGCTGATGTGAGATCCCTGTCTACAGGTGGACTGGAACTATTATCCAGTAGGCAGTCTACTGTATTTTATCAAACCGTTATTAGTATAATAGATCTCGTAATAATTTTGCAAAAATAATGGCATTTACTATTTTTAAAAGATTATTAGCAAATTTACACAAATGGTGCATTCGGAAGACAAAACCAATTTTTCACTTTTGACAATTGAGCACCTGCTACATCCAGATTCTAGGGAGGAAAGGAAGGACGATCTTACTGGATCCCATAGCCTCTCCGAGGCACAAACCAGGCTTTTACACAAACCCCCCCCCCCCCCTGCACCCGAGCTTTTTAAAATAGTAAATGCCACTATTTTTGCAAAATTATTACGAGATCTATTATTCTAGAGAATAATGCATATAAATGCATATATGCATATAAATACAAAAGTAAATCAAATCTTATCCTTGTATAATATACAAGCTGATGTGAGATCCCTGTCTACAGGTGGACTGGAACTATTATCCAGTAGGCAGTCTACTGTATTTTATCAAACCGTTATTAGTATAATAGATCTCGTAATAATTTTGCAAAAATAATGGCATTTACTATTTTTAAAAGATTATTAGCAAATTTACACAAATGGTGCATTCGGAAGACAAAACCAATTTTTCACTTTTGACAATTGAGCACCTGCTACATCCAGATTCTAGGGAGGAAAGGAAGGACGATCTTACTGGATCCCATAGCCTCTCCGAGGCACAAACCAGGCTTTTACATAACCCCCCCCCTGCACCCGAGCTTTTTAAAATAGTAAATGCCATTATTTTTGCAAAATTATTACGAGATCTATTATACTAATAACGGTAAATAAATAATAAATAGTAAATAAATCAAAATCAGTTACATTATTTTATCTTATTCATAGCATAAATGTTCTCGAAGATTACTAAAAAGAAATTGAATTAGACTACAGCAAATTGGCAAACTTTACCTTGTATCTGTTTCCACCGAGTTTGTTTGGGGCGTTCTTCAACATATCAGCAATACTTGTCTCAACATCTCTTTCAGTTGCATTAGTGTGGGTGTTGATACAGGCTTCTGGAAATTTATAAGAATTAATTAATATATATAATTATAATTCACTTTGCTATTCCCCATTCCACAGTCCTCTCGTCCTTCCCACTTCCCTGTCCCCACATCATCCCCACTATTCCCACTTCCCTGTCCCATCGTCCTCCTTACCATTTTCCCCTCCCCTGTCCTTCTTCCTCCCCCACCATCTCCCATTCACCTGTCCCTTTGTCCTCCCCAGCATTCCCCTGTCCCCACCATCCCCAACTCCCCAGTCCCCTCGTCCTCCCCACCATTACCCTCTCCTCTGTCCCCTCGTCTTCCCCACCATACCCCCCTCTCGTCCTCCCCACCATTCCAAACTACCTCATCCGATGCATTCTATAATGGTCTGATGCTTCCATCAGAAAATTGGGAACATCAAATGATCTGATATTCCCATCACTGAAAAATAAGAACAGCTAAAAAAATGAAATGAAAAAAATAAAAAAATAAACTATACTCATGAAATGAACAGTATGGTAAACAACACAGCTCAATTTCAATGCAATGTCACACAAAATTATTAAATCGAAATGAAAATAAATTGAAATCTATGAAAATTCAAATTATCAATACAAACACATTGCACATCACTACCAAAACAACACAACACAACACAAGCATTGGCAAAGAATTATAGACCAGTTGCACTAACATCCCACATAATAAAATTATTTGAGAGTGATCAGGAGTCAGATTACTAGTTTTATAGAGACCAATGACCTCCACAATCCAGGCCAACAAGGATTTAGAGCAGTTTCTATGATCGAGCCACTGAGATCTATAAAGAATTCTGATCAAGAAAGAGATCTAGGGGTGGTTTTAGATAGAAAACTATAACCTGAGGATCATATTAAGAACATTCTGCGAGGGGCCTATGCTACACTTTTTAACTTTAGAATTGCTTTTAAATACATAGGTCAAAAAGTTTTAAAAGTTTTAAAAGTTTTTTAAACCTCTCGTGTATCATGAGTGTGTTAAAGCATCAGATGGTGCATTCAGATGATGAATATTACCTAGTTCCTTCATCTGGGAAGAATGAACACATATTGGTGCATTCGGATGATAAAAACTAACTACTGTAGTTTAATTGATCAACAGACTGTATATCATATGCAGACTGTATGTGGATCTGCGGGCCACTCCAAACAACAGCCTGGTGGACCAAGCTCCACCAGGGCTAAAGCACAAAGTGATATAGATGTGATAGAGATATTATATATATATATATATATATATATATATATATATATATATATATATATATATATATATATATATATATGTCGTACCTAGTCGCCAGAACGCACTTTTCAGCCTACTATGCAAGGCCCGATTTGCCTAATAAGCCAAGTTTTCATGAATTAATATATTTTCTCTATTTTTTTTCTTATGAAATGATAAAGCTATCCATTTCATTATGTATGAGGTCAATTCTTTTTTTATTGGAGTTAAAATTAATAGAGATATATGACCGAACCTAACCTATCTTTATAGGATAGGTTAGGTAGCTGAAAATGTTAGGTTAGGTAGTCGAAAAAACATTAATTCAAGAAAACTTGGCTTATTAGGCAAATCGGGCCTTGCATAGTAGGCTGAGATGTGCGTTCTGGCTACTAGGTACGACACATTATATATATATATATATATATATATATATATATATATATATATATATATATATATATATATATATATATATATATATATATATATCGGACAATTAGTAAAAAAAAAAAAAAAAAAAAAAATTAAATTATTTTACCTTGTACCTAGATCCACCAGGCCTGTTTGGTGCCTGTTTCAGTACTTCAGACATCTGGAAGGTCACATCCTCCTCCTCAACTTGTGGATGTGCGTTGATAGATGATTCTGTAAAATTAAGTTATTTATATAATAATAAATTCAGTATAACAATAATATTCTGTAAAATTAAAAGTAATTTATACATCAATCAGATAAAACTCTCCAGAGATGGTGATACACAACATATAAAGGACAAGTTTCAGAACAAAATATGCATTTAGGAATAAGGTTTTGTACATGTAGGTAGCACATGAGAAAATAAGTGGAAGGTGATCAAGTTTATATTAACATGTTAATGACTTTGTTAAGGCTTTGCAAGAATGAAAAAATATTAATAATATAATATCACCTACCAATTAATTGTACATCATTTATAAGTCAATTATTTGCATTATTATTATTCAATACTAATGATATAAAAATGCATTTTGTAATCTACTATTTATGCAAGTATTAAGCACAGGATCATGAAATAAACTGCAAAATACTGTAATGGATAAACCAATTAATTTTACATTTTCCTATAGCTAAGTCAGTCAGTTCTATTAGCAGCAGAGAACAATTATGCCCAACCTCTATTAAATGAAACAATCTTAAGAGCAAGTGATAGAAATATAATCATTTATGCTTGGGATTATGGAATGGTTCCAAATATGAAAAATATCAAGTTTTTTGGTTAAAATTTTTTAACTTAAAATTTACATTTTTAAGTGAATTTATGACCATAATAATTGAATCACTAATATGATTCACTAATATATAATCCTAATAATAATCACTAATATATAATCCATTGAGCATGCTGCATCTCTTTCAGTCTCTTTGCAATTTGAACAAGAGGGTTTTTAATTGATCGAACCATATTCTTAAAGTAAAGTAAATGAGATGTATTCCATATTTTGCAAAATATACGATGAAGGCACACAAACATTCATGCCAAAACTGAAGGGCAGGATTTATGAGGAGACATTAGAGGCATTAAATATTCCAAACTAGAAGACAGAAGGAAAAGAGGAGATATGATCACTACGTACAAAACAGTAACAGGAATTGATAAACTTGATAGGGAAGATTTCCCGAGACCTGGAATTTCAAGAACAAGAGGTTATAGATTTAAACGAACTAAACAAAGATGCCGAAGAAATGTAAGACAATTCACTTTTGCAAACAGAATGGTAAACGGTTGGAACATGTTAGGTGAGAAGGTGGTGGAGGCCAAATCCGTCAAAAGTTTCAAAGCATTATATGACAAAGAGTGCTGGGAAAATGGGACACCACGAGTGTAGCTCTCCATCCATCTGATTGATAACCCAAATGAATTTTTCATGGATATGATACCAACATCAAATCATAAATCAGATGTGATCCTATCCCCACTGGATTTTGAAGAAGCCATAGACAGTATGCCTATGCACTCTGCACCAGGCCCTGACTCTTGGAACTCTATATTCATCAAGAACTGTAAAAAACGTTATCGCAGGCCCTTCACATTCTTTGGAGACAAAGCCAAGATACTGGCATTGTCCCTGACATACTAAAAACCGCAGAGATAGCACCGCCCCATAAAGGAGGAAATAAGGCAGAGGCAAAAAACTACAGACCGATAGCACTAACATCGCACATCATAAAAATCTTTGAGAGAATGCTAAGAAGTAAGATCACAAAATACATGGAATCACAGCATCTCCATAACCCCAGACAACATGGTTTCAGAACAGGGCGCTCTTGCCTATCACAGTTGCTGGACCACTCTGACATGGCACTAGATGCCATGGAAGACAAACAAAACGCTTTGACAAAAAAAAGCCTTTGACAAATGTGACCATTGTGTTATTGCACATAAAATGCGTTCAAAAGGAATTACCGGAAAAATAGGCAGATGGATATACAACTTCCTGACTAATAGAACCCAATGTGTAGTAGTCAACAAAATAAAATCTGGACCATCAACCGTAAAGAGCTCAGTCCCCAAGCGTACTGTGCTTGCTCCAATACTTTTTCTCATCCTCATATCGGACATAGACAAGGACACAACCTATAGTACTTGATCATCCTTTGCAGATGACACTAGAATCTTCACGAGAGTAGGCAACATAGAGGACACGGCAAACCTCCAATCAGATGTAAATCAGGTCTTTCTATGGGCTACAGAAAATAACATGGTGATTAACGAACATAAGTTTCAGCTCATGCGCTACGGAAAAAATAAAAAATATAAAAACGGAAACCACTTACAAAACTCAGTCAAATCATAACATTGAACGGAAAAGCAACGTAAAGGATTTGGGTGTACTGATGTCAGAAGGCCTTACATTTAAAGAACACAATAAAGTAGCCGTCACAACTGCAAGAAAAATGACAGGATAGATAACAAGAACTTTTCACACTAGAGATGCTATACCGATGATGATAGTTTTCAAGACGCTAGTGCTCTCTAGAGTGGAATACTGCTGCATAATGAAAGCCCCTTTCAAAGCTGGAGAAATTACTGACCTATACTTATGCATTTATCTTCGGTTTAACACAACAGGCACCAGACACACGCTAGGCATCATACACACTAGGATAAAACAAACATTAGGCCAGAAGTCAGAAAAGAATTCAAAGAATTTTACTGGAAAGGCTTGCTGTTAGGAAAGGAAGTAATTGAGATGAATTAATGCACAGTATGTCAATTTTGTGAAATATATGATAAAGGAACAAAAACATTTATACCAAAACAAAGATGCAGAACTAGGAAACAGGATTTGTTCAACTGAAATTTCAAGACGGACAGAGACCAAAAGACACAAAAATGGAATCAATATACGAAGAGGCCAAACCCCCAAACATACCAGTAATACAAAGAGAAACAACTACACGGCAGTGAGGAGAGAGGCAGAAAGAAATTTTGAAAAAAAGGAACAAACAAATGTAAAGTAGAACAAATCATATTCTATAAATACAGCAACAACCAATTGCAGGTAAAGGATAATATTCAGAGCTTTTAAATGCATGGATGGCGAAATACTCAAGAAATTGTTCACGACTTTTGTTAGACCAAAGTTGGAATATGCAGCGGTTGTATGGTGCCCATATCTTAAGAAGCACATAAACAAACTGGAAAAGGTGCAAAGACATGCTACTAAGTGGCTCCCAGAACTGAAGGACAAGAACTATGAGGAGAGGTTAGAGGCATTAAATATACCAAATATACTACACAAATATATATACTACACATGCACAATAAACTACCCTACACAGGCTGAGTATGGTGTGTACAATAAATTATTAGCTAAAAGATAAGACTGAGTTTGTATAAATGGGGGTTAAGTCAGAGTGGGAAAATGTAAGTGGAGTGCCTAAAAACCCTGTCCTGGGACCTCTGTAATTCATAATATATACAAATAATTTAGACTCAGGTTTGATCAGCAATATTTGAAAATTTCCAGACGATACAAAAGGGATTTTTTTCTGGATTCAGGATTATTTTTTTATGGCTGAAAACAGGTTTTCAGCAATAAAAGAAATACAGTATTGCTGGAACAACCGTCGACATCTTCAAGAGAAAACCTGAACATCTTCAAGAAGTGAAGATGACCTTGAGAAGAAGTATAGGTTGGGAGAAGTATAGGTTAGGAATTGTCTCCAAAGAATTCTCAAAGAATTACTCGTTATTGCTATCCAAGATAATTAGACGAGCCAAAGCTAAATACTACGAAGATAAATTTACCCAAATAAAGAGTACCTTACCTAAAAATATGTATGTACCTTACGTAAATAAACATTTGATTTTGAAGTGCCGGACAAACAAGGCTGTGGTGGATATGTGGGCCTGAGGGGCCTGTCCAAGCAACAGCCTGTTGGACCAAGCTCTCACATGTCAAGCCTGGCCTTGGAAGGGCTTGGTGAGTAGAACAACTACCAGAACCCTATAATGCATGTATCAAGGTGTCCAGGCAGTGAGCACCACATAATGCAGTGCAGTCCTGTAAGAATAAGCACAGTAAGTATGGGCATGGAGGGGGTGCAGCAGTGGCTTGTGAAGGGCTGGAGAGTAAATGGACATGCCCAGGGGTAAAAAGCATTAGGGTAACAGAACATAGCCCATAAAAATAGTAATGACAATGAATGAATAATTATATGAATGCAATAATACTTCATATCTCAATAGGAATACTAAGCAGGATGCAAGACAAGGTACTGGTGGTGATAGTGGTTGGTACAAGTCCTCACATCCCCACAGACACCAGTAACAGCCCTCACCTCCCAACACAGTACCCTTGTAGCGAGTTAATCTTATACTCGCTTCATTATCTTATAGCATAACTAATTAACACTAATTACAGAAGCTACACAGGTGATACTTTGGTGTGAGTTGAGCGCACTGAGCGTCGGTATCGCTACACCCTTGTTCCTTAACAACCCTTTGGACCTTTATTACAGAAAAATAGAATCAATTAATTTAATAAAATATAAAATATAAGTGCTTACTTACGATAATACTATCGGTGGAACACAAAATCTTCTTCTTCTTGATAGTAGGTGCAGTTTGCATGAAGGGTTAGTCCTCGCCATGACTGAACTGACGACAAAATGGCCGATGTGTTGATATGGCGTCAGGTGACGCTGTGACGTCACAGGTGAGGGACGCTTTGCGCATTACTCCCTCGTACTTAAAAAGTACTACAGGTACTTTTTGGTTTTATTTTTGAATATGGCAGAAGTTGGACAGCTTTTCAAATCATTATAAGGGAGTGAGTTCCATAGACTAGGTCCCTTTATTTACATAGAGTGTTTACATAGATTAAGTTTGACTCTGGGGATATCAAAGAGATATTTATGTCTGGTGGGGACGTGGCCATGTGTTCTATTACATCTGTCCAGGAAGAGTTTCAGAACAGGGTTTGCAGTTAGAAAAAGGGCTTTATAAACGTAATTTACACAGGAGAATGTATGGAGTGAATTTGTTTAGCATGTTTAAGGATTTGAACAAGGGAGCTGTGTGTTGTCTGAAGGTAGAGTTATTTATTGTCCTGATAGCAGATTTTTACTGGATGATGATGGGCTTGAGGTAGTTTGCAGAGGTTGAACCCCAAGCACAAACGCCATAAGAATGATAGGGATAGATAAGTGCATAATAGAGTGAGAGGAGAGCAGAGTAGGGTACATAATATCTGATCTTAAACAGTATACCAACTGTTTTAGAAACCTTTTTAGTTATGTGTTGTATATGGGTGCGGAAGTTGAGTCTCTTGTCTAAGTATAGGCTAAGAAACTTTCCATCATTTTTATTGCTAATGTTTACATTATCTATCTGAAGCTGAATTGCATTTGTTGATTTGTTTCCAAATAAGATATAGTAGGTCTTTTCTATGTTTTGTGTGAGGTTTGTTGGTTGACATCCACAAGTAGACTTTTTTTAATTAATTGTTTACAACATTATTTAACAGGAGTGGGTTGGGGTCAGAGTAGATGAGTAGTATCATCAGCCAACAATATAGGTTTAAGTATGTTAGAGACATTAGGGAGATCATTGATGTATATAAGAAACAGGAGGGTCCTAGGATGCTGCTCTGTGGCACCTTTACGGTAATTAAGTGGTAGAGTGGGAGAGGTTATATCATTGATGGCTTCATATTGGTGTCTGTTACTAAGATAGGATCGGATATAGTTTAGGGCAAGGCCACGGATTCCATAATGGTGGAATTTAAGTAAGAGGTAGTTATGGTTAACAGTATCAAAGGCCTTTCTCAGGCCGATGAAGAGTTCAATTGGAAACTCACTTTTGTCAAGGGCTGAGAAGATTAAGTCAAGCAGACTAACAATAGCATCATTGGTACTCTTTTGGGAGCGGAAGCCAAACTGACAGGGACTTAGTATATTGAATTTTACAAGATTGGAGTAGAGCTGTTTGTAAAAAAAAAAAAAATAATTTTGATAATATAGGTAGATTCGATATGGGTCTGTAATTATTTATGTCTGCCGTGTTACCTCCTTTATGAACTGGCGTTACTCTTGCTTTTTTAAGGATATCAGGGAAGGTATGACACTCTAGGGATTTGTTGAACAGCAGTGCTATGGATGGTGCAAGGGCATGGGTGGCACGCCTGTGTACCATCGATGGTATTTCACTAATGTTCCCAGCTTTGGTTTTTAGCGAGTGAATGATGGACACAACATCTGTAGGGCTGACCGGAGAGAGAAGAGAGTTTGGATAGCTGCGTGAAAGATATGTGGTAACATATGTCTGAGTCTCTGGGATTTTTCGGGCAAGGTGAGCACCAAACGATGAAAAGAAGCTATTAAATTCAGTTGCTGTTTCAAGATCTGTTGCAGGTGTATAACCATCCTTGGAGATTTTTATCTTATTATGTGAATGTTGTTTAGCTCCTAGGATGGTAGAGATGGCTCTCCATGTGCTTTTTATGTTGCCTTTTGCTTCTTTGAATCTATTCTCGTAATAGGAACGCTTTGCTCTTATTATACTATTATTATACTTATATTATATTATTATTATACTTATTATTAATTATGCGGATCAGGACATCACCTGATCAAACACATCAAACATCGTTTGACCACCATCAAACACACACATTTCGTGTGTGTTTGACGCTCACTGATATGTACCAGCGTTGTTTTATATATGGTGCTATTCTATCTTACGCTTTGTTGCTCTTTTTTACCTACGGGCTCATAGAACATTCTATTGCGAAAACATTGGCACAAAAATGAATGACGTACATACAATAATAATGTCAGGACAGTGATATAATTATAAACTTTCAAAGCACTGTATCGCCCATGTGTCGTCTTGTCACCAATACTGGGTAACAGTTCCGCCACTTCCCACACTCTTGCGGGTGGGCAGCGACCATTATTCTACGTTTATATTCATATCACCGTGTTGGGAATTTCATTGCGAGTACATTGATACCAAAATTAACGCTGTAGGACAAGTGTGGAAGTGATAACAATCCCAAGAGTAAAAACATTTTGTTGCTCTTGGGCACTCACGGCGAGTCATCTACGTAGGTATTTATTGGGTGCTGGTATTCATATAACTTTTGGTGACCGTTTTTGCTGATTTTCTTCTAGAGAATGTTATTGCGAACACGTTGGTACCAAAATGAAATACATAGCTCGAGAACTAAGGTCAGGAGAGTAAAAAGAGTATACACATTTTTGTTTTGACGCTTAATTAAGGTTATTGTGAGTACTCATCGCCTGCCTAGAAACTGGAACTAGTAATTCCATCTATCATACATATCATACAAGAGGAGCCACACATCTATGGATCATCCAATAAAATCAGCAGACTTCTAGATGTTACTACTGCTCGGCTTAGACTCGGTTACAAGTATCTCTGGGAATTCTCATTATCTGCTGATGTAGACCTGACCAAATGTAAACTGTGTCAACAAAATTATTCGCACACCCTCCGTCACTATGTGATGGAGTGCGAAAAGATACATGAATTTAGAGACAATTCTATAACCAATGTTCCAGCGATGTGTCAATATTTCATTCAAAATGATCTGCTACCAGAAATTTTAGCCAAATATCCCCAGTTTGCTAACTGTAGATAACAACTAAGTGATTGTAACCTATCCACCGCTGCCCACTGGATGGGGAACGGTGTGCAGGACAAACATATAAATTTTGATACTAGCTCTCCACATATGTCAGTTGCTTAATTTAGAACCTGTACTTGAGGTCGATCTCGAACCCATTGTTGATGTGATGACTTATATTGAATTTTGTAACTAGCTCATCAAGATTGTAACTTGCTTAGCTAAATGAATTGTGGGGTTCAGTCCCTGAGCCCATTATGTGCCTCTGTAACCCTTTCCACAACCGCCCACAAGATGGGTATGGGGTGCATAATGGGGTGGGGTGTCTTGGCCAAACGTGCCACATCAAAACCACAAGTTGACATTGAATGTGAATTAACAATGAGACAAGTAAGATTTATACTAATACATTTATACTAACTCTGTTGAGCGTTGACCATTTATACATCAAATCTGTTGATGTGAGCACTTTAGTTTAGTCTGCCGTTTAAAGAAAAAAAGAGCATATCAATGGTATATCACAGAAAACGAATTTATCATAAACTCATGTATTTGTCTTATCATATTGAACTGCATTCATATTTTTAATATATAACAATATGAATATACAAATTTCTGTAAATCCCCTACCTTGTTGGAATCTGTGGAAATGAATGAGCAAATGTGCTGGCTGAAGGCGCTGAAGGAAACCACATTGGTTTCATTTTGGATACAAATGTCCATGGAAATTCAAAATGGAAACTAATTATATAGTTGAACCTGCAGAGACGAGTTTAAGAATCTGTGTTGAGAGTGATGGACACAGCCTTCACAATTATACTTCAGAGAATGTAAACATCTAAGAGTCATTAGAAATATGTGTAGAATAATAAACCCTACATTGTTTGAGTTAGGGAAAAAACCATTTGTGATATATAGATACTATAGCTGTTCCTAAAGATTCACCCTTTTTTGCACCAGCAAGATAACATATAAGATTTTAAGAGTTGACGAATGTTAATATTCTTGTTTGATAAACTGTGAACTTGAGACATAGTTAATAAGAACATATTAACACAACAAAATGTTTTCAAAATCCTTAACACCACTTTCCAGCAACTTATATAATTTATATAAATTATTTTAGAGAATAATACATAAATTATATATTTAAACATGATATAGTGTTTAGTGGAATGTATAAGGAGTCAAATTGTGTTAAAAAGAGCAATTTTTAGAAAATTTGGAAAAATACTTTTTTCTGTTCAAATTATAACTAAATGGATTATAAAGGTTTCACTCAGCCAATATATATCATTCACAATTTATTAATGAATTTTACAAAAAAACACCATAAATTTTATATTTAAACATGTAAAAACTATTTGTTTTACATTTGGAAGAAAATAATTGTAGAAAAACAATTTATAATTAAACCTTTGTGTTTGGATTTTTTGAGTAAAAGTTTCTCAAAGGCTCTCCTGCACCATTCTCAATGCAAATCATTCCCACACCTATGGCAAGAGATAGGCGAACGTTGTGTAGATGATTTGTGTTTGCTGGGTAGTTGCATTGTCCCTCTTACGGTCGTGCATGTCCTTCTTGAATGTCCTGACTTCCAGGACGAGCGTGTGTCTTGCTTTCCGACCGCCCCTCGCGGTCACCTGTCCCTCGATAGAATTCTTGGTGACTCGGATACTTTTGATATCGTTCGCCTTATGCGTTTTTGTTCTCGTATTGGCATCCTTGGTGATATTTAGCGCCCTCTGATTATTTTGCGTATTTGATGGTGCTACATAGCCTTCCCGGTTTGGTGCCTTCTTTTGATAATTACTTACTTACTTCTCTATGCTCATTCGCTTAGGATGCATTCTTGCTTAAATCGAAAGTTGAACTTGATGTTGTGTCAAACCCAATTTTATATGATTTACTTCGCCTAAATCTCCGAGGAAGGTTCACCAGTGTGACGAGACAGTACACAAATGTGGAGAACCAGCACACAGGGTTAGATGTAGGTGATGATAGTAGTTACATCATCTACCTGGGTTTTAACAGTCTATACGGAGCGTGTATGACAGAACTACTCCCTCGCGGAGGGATTCGGAAACTGTCTCACAATGAGCGTCTCGCGCTGCTAGAGCAGGGCTTGGAGAATATCACATGTGACGAGGCAAAGGGGTATTGGGTGTTGTGTGATACGTTGCAGGTTAGTCCAGAGGTATCGAGGTATACAGATGAACTCCCCCTTGTTCTTTCCTATACTTGCATTACCGAGGAACACATTTCACCCTACAGTAAGAATATTCTTACAGGAGGCTTGCCTAAAACAATATTAAATTAATTGCTTGTCACCTCCCTCAGAAAGATTATCTGGTTAGTCTTGACTTGTTACAGCTGCTCATGCATATTGGATTAGAGGTAGCTAAAGTTCACGACATCTTCGAATTTGAGCAAGAGAGCTACCTTAACCAATGTGCTGCTTACCTTCCAAATACGGCACCCCCCTTGTGTGCAGGAAATAAATTCACGGGATTTTTTTAAAATGTTTAATACCCTTCCCTGATCACTGTTACGTAAAAAAAATCGAAATTGTAATTACATTGGCCGCAATGGGGTCCGGAAAATGGCGTGTGACGTCACGATTTGGTGGTCGCCCGTGACGTAGACTCCTGAAGCCAGTCGCCAGCCAGCTTCAATATGCGCGAGTTGCTACAAATATTTTTTTGTTCATTTTTTGCGTACATTTCCGAATACATTTGTTTTGTTTTTTCTTGCCAATCCTATGTATAATGAACACATACAAAATATTATGGCTGTAGAACATCCATACTGTCCCAAGACACTGTATTATATGTGTCCACATATATCCAATGTTTCATGTTCATTTATGTATATTTACAACATATTTACACACTATACACTATCACACACTATATACATTCACCATCAACACACTCAGAACTCAGCGAGCGTGAGCTGCCACACCTTCCCTCACTCCTCCAAAACCTAACTTACTCCTTACTCGCCAACATTGCTCCTCCCACCATACTGTTATTGTTTTTATTACACTATTTACACACGTTATGTATACGTATCTACATGTTTTATTCACCATAATTATGCAAGCAAGCCGGCATTGTGTCCAAACAGCTCAGTGGCCACCATACACTGCATGAGAACTCACACAGCAGAAAGCAGAAGACGCTACGAGTACGACGCCACCTCCGTCACCAAAATGGCTGCTCCCAACATACTACTGTTGTTGTTATTACACTATATACAAACATTGTATATACCCCATGTACATATGTGTTCACCACAGCGAACCACTAAGCTAGTATTATGAGCAAAACAAGAGTGGCTGCCACACACAGTAGTAGTATGATTAGAGCCAGATAGGCGCACTTAACAAACAATGGGGGGTACTTATCAGACAATGGAATCAGAGGCGGGGAGCCAGATAGGCCCACTTATCGGACAAAGGAATCAGAGGCGGGGTGACAGATAGACCCACCTCAAATTGTAGTCTACGGTGTGCCCCACCACATTTCACTTACACTGTGTATCTCCGTTTAAACACTACAGTCATTATATAAATATAGGACTAATTAAGGATATATATATATATTCTAACAAGTCTGAATGGCCCCTCCAGGACTATGTGCATATATGTCCGGAGCTATATAGGATATATATATACTCAAAATAAAAGTGGGTGAAAAGAAATAACACTTGTTTTATACAATATATTAACAAAAGTACATAGTGGCTTAAACGTAGTCGTAATCTAATTCCCCCCATAATATTGTCTAACTAGACCCCTCCTCCGTGCCCACAGGTCTGTTGTGGGGTCTTCCCGCCCCTCCTGGGGTGATGATGACGATGAGTCATCATCCAGAGGGAGAAAGAGGTGTTGTGGTTCTACTTCCTCTCCTAGGGGGCTACTGTCGTCATAGCGTTCACTCTCACTGGAAGGGTGTCGCCCTTCCTCACCGTGTGGCTCGATGACGTCATCACTTTCACTTCCAGCGGTCACCCCTTGGGTTGAGGTGGATGGGTGGGGGTCAGGTGGTATGTCTGGATGGCCATAGCCTAGGCTTTTGTATTTATTTAGGTAATAGCGTTTATCATCAAATGCACTTAAACCCCTCTTAGTATTATGGGTGGTGACCATTTGCCCTCCTAAATTCCTAATTTGGTAGTATTGAAAAGTATTTACTACTGAATTGTTGTGAAGGGTTTCTTTAAAATGGCTATGAGTTAAAGATCTTTGCACAGCGCGGGGGATACCCTTAGCAGTAATGGAATTTGAATTGTTGTGCAACAGCAAACTATACATTTTGGGCTTGAGAGCTACAACTTCAAGGATGTGTCTATCTGAAACCTCTGACTTTAAAAGACCTAAAACACCCTTTTTAGAAGGATCATACAAGGGGTGAGTTTCAGGGAAGTTACTGGTATCGATCCATGATCTAAGGGGTTCTTTCCCCATCTCGTTAAAGACATCTTCAGTCATTAAACTGAAGATGAAACTGTCTGTATCGCTGTATATCAGTGCTGCCCTATCTGAATAGTGGTTCTTAAGTACCCTGTACCAAAAATGGTACAAACTGTATTTTGCTAGCTCAAGAATCTGGAACCCAATGTAATTAGGATGAGTAATTTTAATGAATGGTCTGGAACTGACAGACAATAATTTATTGTCACCTAAATGCACCATACGTTTAAAGCGAGGATTCTTCACCTCTCGTAAAAAGACCCTAGCTGAAGTCACTAGTTTGGTGTCAATGGCATAACGGGCTGGGTTCAGTAGTGTTTTACCAAAAACACTGTTCGTCAGTAATTTGAAGAGTGTTTTCCTATCGTTACTGGTGGAAGCATTTCTATTGTTAACGTTGGTGTTAACAAATTCTGCCATAAAATCAGACTGGTGGAACTCATAAATGGCATGAATAGCCCCTACTTCAAGACCTATCTCAATAAATAACTGTAAGAGGTGTAGAGATATGAAATAATGTTTCTTTGGGAGATGATCCCCTACCAACTTGTTTTTTTTTTTTGGGGAGGTGTGTGATGTTGTTTGTTTCCAGAAGTCCCCTACTAAATGGTGAGATATCCTCCATACTTATTCCCCTATGGTGTAAACAAAGGGGTAGATCGTCTGTTAGTCTAGCTATTTCAGGTCTCACATGTTTGGTGTCAATTAATAGCCAGTACCCTTTGTTAGAAGAGAATGGCTGTTCTGTCATTATCTTCCCTTCGCTAATGAAGGAGTTCATCTCATCAGATGACAACCTTCTTAGACCACCATAGGGTAATTTCTTAGTCATACAACTCCCGTAAAGGGAGTTGAAATCAAGGTATAGTAAGAAAGAAGACCTATCCTCCTGGGGGTTAAAAGATGGGTTGACATAGCGGTTGTTAGCTCTGGCATAACTCCTAACTGCAGTTGTAAAACCCCCTCGTATGTTTTGTGATATGAGATTGTGCAACGTCACATCTGCACTTAACTCCAACGATATTTTGCTACTTTTCAAGAAGCAATCATAGGAGTAGCCTGGAAGGCTACAGTAGTGAGTCATCTCTAAGGAAAATATATCATTTAGAATTACTCTATGGTGAGTAAAAATGTCAGCCAGTAAACCGACATCACACCTTAAATAAACAAGGAGATAATCCTTTAATGACTCACATCCCGTAGCCTCCCATACTAATTTAGAATGTCTATATTCTTCCAAAGTGATGGATGATTTGTTTAGGGAGCTGTAAAACATTTCAATAGGGGGGAGTGTTGCATCATTAAAGCAGCTGATTTTTGTGGCATATTCATAAGGGAAAAACTGCTTACCCTTTAAGAGTAGGTGGTGACTCTCTTCGGGTAAACCTTCTATCATTGAGTGAGTGAATGTTAAGGGGCTGCCTGAATCAATGTGGGTCTTTGCTAGGGACGAAAGACTGCCCGTAATAAAAGCCAGTGAATCAAGAAATTTAAGGTTGCCTATTTCTACCTTAAGATATTTAGTTCCCTGCCTCATGAGGATATTGCTCTTAATATTTGAACCCATGGCAAACTCCCTCAAAATTAAGCCCATGTCATAAGACATATTGTGGGCAATTAGGACTAAACTCTCTAGAGCATTCTTGTGGCGGAGGTTGCAGTAATTACATAGAGCTCCAATATAATTGAGTTTTTTCCTAAGGTGATCATGATGTTGAACCTTGAAATTGGTGGGTGTAAATACCGCCTCACAAAACTGACAGTGAGTCTGTCTCCTAAAATGAACCATATCCTCAAGAGACATGTCTATTTCATATTTGGGTAGGGTGGATCTGATTATTTCCCATTTGGTGGCAACTCGCTCCATGAAATGAGTGACGCTGTCCCCCCCAAAATAAGTAAATTTATCAATGACGGAGTGGTTCCTATCAACAATTATATAGCTGTATGCTATAGGCCTATGTATGGCTGTAACAGAACCTAGACAATCCTCAGTGCTTAGGACACTCTCGAAATCGAAATAAGCTACATGGGAAGGGGGGTAACCTTTCCCTGTATTTTTAAAATGAAGGGTGTCCCCCTCCTGGGGATAAATCATTTTCTGCGTGATGTCGCAGGAAACAGAATGGTGAGACAGCTCACTAGAATTTTGATATTCAGAAAGACAGCTTCTACAGAAGACTGTCTTTCGCCTGTGGCTGCGGGTAAAGTTCCGTAAAAATTTATTTAAGTCTTTAATAAGACTTACATGAGACTCCCCCAATAATAATAATGGAACTATGTCTGAGTACTGTCTGCTACCACGACGACAAAGAGAGACGTGATAGGCACCGTCTGTATGTTTGTGAATTGAATACAAAAAAATGGAGAGTTTATTCCTATTTTCCAATTTAGAGATATCCTCCCATGAGAGAGGGAAAGATAATTGCTCGTATTTGACCATTTTCCTAACCCTAGAGTGAGACTCTACAAGTCTTCCTATACGTTTCCATTTCCATCCTTGTTGTGACGCCCGAAAAGCGGCAATGCATTGAATAATGCATGTTCCATTGTTACCATTTGGGTTTGGGTTGAAGACCTCGTGTCGGCCCCTTAAAAAGGGGGGATAAGGGACATAATCCCCCAAAACTGACCTTACACTACCATTACAGATAACGATTTTGAGGAAATCAACATTAAATAATATAAAACCACTCCCCTCTGTTTCTGAAAGGAGATCCTCCAGACGTGTAATCATATAACCCACCCAGCTATCAATAAGATCACCCACCTCCTCAAGAGTTACCAGCCTAGCAGGTGTCGTTATGAAGTGTTCCCTATAGTCATCATCTTCTGTGAGACGTTGCTTTAAAAGTGTAACCTTCACTTCAAGGAGGATTTTGAATGATGAAGTAAAATTGCCATGACCCCCCAGAGAATTCATGTAATTCTCTATTTCGTTAGAGAATAGTTCTCTAAAGTTGCTTAGAAGACCTACAGGATCTGTGGCAAAGGCTGGGGGGATGGAATATTCCATTCTAGTAAAGAGATCGCCCAGGGCCCCCACCCTATTAATTAAGTGAGGGATGTCTATAACATCCTCCCCTTCTGAGGAATTTCCATCTCTATCTCGATTGTTGTCATGGGGTCTAAGACCACTAGGTCCTGCCTGAGGGATGTCACCACCACCACCACCATCATCATCACCATCACCACCATCATCACTCATCTCTTCCTCCCCCCCATTTTCAAAGGGCTGTCTACCCCCGCCACCACCTAAGGGGCTATTGTTACGTTGGGCTTTGGGGTGAAGTTCCTCTCCTACCTGCCCCTGAGATGTCTTTACCTGCCTCTGAAGCACCCCTGAAAAATAATTATAATAATTATAATAATTATAATAATAATAATAATAATAATAATAACAATAATAATAATATTAATAATAAAAGGCAACACCCATCACACTCTACTAAACCCCATGACATAACGCCTCAAGAAAGCTTCTTAAGATAATAAAACTGGAGAGAGGGTTTATTCACTCACCTTGGGGACATGATTGTAGATGTTCAGAGGTCAAGTGCTCACACAAAGTGACCCCACAACTGCTGCAGGTGAAAGTGGGGTGAGGCTTCGAGGTGACGCTACCACATATGAGGCATACAAAACCACTCTCTCCGGTAGGCCGGTGATGTTTACCTCCTAACAAGGAAATAACTCATAAATATACACACTCTCACTCACACAGTCCCCACACCCCCATGAAGATAGGGGAAACCATCTCAATATTTCTCATTTGAAATAAATACGAATAAATAAATAAATAAGGGCTTACCTCCACCACAGGTTCTCCTGTGAACTCTACTAGATTGAACACACACAGCTTCCCCACAGCGGAGGCAGCAATAAGTTGTATGCACGAATTGTGGTGATGAGCTCCAACCACAAATGTTGCAAATATCACCTGGGAGTGACATTATCCCCCACTCCTAGGAAAAAAAATATATAAAATAAATAATTATATATTCTCTCCCACTCAAAACACCCCTCTTTCTCTTATATATATTTATATATATATATATATATATATATATATATATATATATATATATATATATATATATATATATATATATATATATATATATATATATATATATATATATATATATATATATATATATATATATATATATATATATATATGCAAGGCCCGATTTGCCTAATAAGCCAATTTTTCATGAATTAATGTTTTTTCGTCTACCTAACCTAACCTAACCTAGCTTTTTTTGGCTACCTAACCTAACATTACCTATAAAGATAGGTTAGGTTAGGTTAGGTAGGGTTGGTTAGGTTCGATCGTATATCTACATTAATTTTAAATCCAATAAAAAAAAATTTACCTCATACATAATGAAATGGGTAGCTTTATCATTTCATAAGAAAAAAATTAGAGAAAATATATTAATTCAGGAAAACTTGGCTTATTAGGCAAATCGGGCCTTGCATAGTAGGCTGAGAAGTGAGTTCTGGCTACTAGGTACGACATATATATATATATATATATATATTAGTATATTTTGGTAGCAGTCTTTCCTGTAGACATATATTATTAAATATGACCGAAAAAGTAAGATTAATAATTCTAACACGAATTTTCTCAATCCTTCGTACATTATGCTTCACTGTTGGAGGTAAATCAAAAATCACTTCTCCAAAATTCATTTTTATTTCTAGTCTGACGCGACACGGGCGCGTTTCGTAAAACTTATTACATTTTCAAAGACTTCACAAATACACAACTGATTAGAACTTGCGTTTCCCTGATTTTATATCTACATTTGAGTGAGGTGGGAAGGGTGATGTGGCATTACATTTGAGTGAGGTGGGAAGGATGATGTGGCATTAACACAAGACAGAACACTAGAGGATATTAATAGGGTATTAAAAGTATCAACACAAGACAGAACACGAAAAAATGGGTATTGAATAGAAGTGTTTGTAGAAAGCCTATTGGTCCATATTTCTTGATGCTTCTATATTGGAGCGGAGTCTTGAGGTGGGTAGAATATAGTGGTGCAATAATTGGCTGTTGATTGCTGGTGTTGACTTCTTGATGTGTAGTGCTTCGCAAACGTCAAGCCGCCTGCTGTCGCTGTATCTATCGATGATTTCTGTGTTGTTTACTAGGATTTCTCTGGCGATGGTTTGGTTATGGGAAGAGATTATATGTTCCTTAATGGAGCCCTGTTGTTTATGCATCGTTAAACGCCTAGAAAGAGATGTTGTTGTCTTGCCTATATACTGGGTTTTTTGGAGCTTACAGTCCCCAAGTGGGCATTTGAAGGCATAGACGACGTTAGTCTCTTTTAAAGCGTTCTGTTTCGTGTCTGGAGAGTTTCTCATGAGTAGGCTGGCCGTTTTTCTGGTTTTATAGTAAATCGTCAGTTGTATCCTCTGATTTTTGTCTGTAGGGATAACGTTTCTATTAACAATATCTTTCAGGACCCTTTCCTCTGTTTTATGAGCTGTGGAAAAGAAGTTCCTGTAAAATAGTCTAATAGGGGGTATAGGTGTTGTGTTAGTTGTCTCTTCGGAGGTTGCATGGCTTTTCACTTTCCTTCTTATGATGTCTTCGATGAAACCATTGGAGAAGCCGTTATTGACTAGAACCTGCCTTACCCTACAGAGTTCTTCGTCGACTTGCTTCCATTCTGAGCTGTGGCTGAGAGCACGGTCGACGTATGCGTTAACAACACTCCTCTTGTACCTGTCAGGGCAGTCGCTGTTGGCATTTAGGCACATTCCTATGTTTGTTTCCTTTGTGTAGACTGCAGTGTGGAAACCTCCGCCTTTTTCCATGACTGTTACATCTAGAAAAGGCAGCTTCCCATCCTTTTCCGTCTCGTAAGTGAAATGCAGCACGGAACTCTGCTCAAATGCCTCCTTCAGCTCCTGCAGATGTCTGACATCAGGTACCTGTGTAAAAATGTCGTCAACATACCTGCAGTATATGGCCGGTTTCAAGCAAAGGTCAACAAACTGATCGAAACTGTGAACGCCAAGAAATCCGGACTCCACCTGCCAAAGATCATTGGGGAATATAAACCTGGATATGCGTATGGAAATGTCAAGACGCACAAGCCTGGAAACCCACTTCGGCCAATCATTAGCCAGATACCCACACCCACGTACAGATTGGCGAAGCGACTCAACGGCCTGCTGACTCCTTATGTTCCTTGCGCCTTCAGCCTGAAGTCTCCAAAGGAATTTGTGGACTTACTGCGGGGCGCACGGGCCACAGGGATAAGAGCCTCGTTGGACGTAGAATCGCTGTTCACCAACGTACCTGTGGACGAGACAATCGGAATGATAGCCGACAGAGTGTATCGTGATCCAGCCTGTACTCCTCTTGACATGCCAGAAAGTATTCTGAGGAAACTACTCCAAGCTTGTACTAAAGAGGCACCCTTCTTGAGCCCGGATGGGCACATGTATAAGCAAGTAGATGGGGTCGCCATGGGTTCTCCCCTAGGTGTCCTGTTTGCAAACTTCTACATGGGTACCATCGAGCAAAAAGTCTTAGTCGACATGAACTTGAAACCGGCCATATACTGCAGGTATGTTGACGACATTTTTACACAGGTACCTGATGTCAGACATCTGCAGGAGCTGAAGGAGGCATTTGAGCAGAGTTCCGTGCTGCATTTCACTTACGAGACGGAAAAGGATGGGAAGCTGCCTTTTCTAGATGTAACAGTCATGGAAAAAGGCGGAGGTTTCCACACTGCAGTCTACACAAAGGAAACAAACATAGGAATGTGCCTAAATGCCAACAGCGACTGCCCTGACAGGTACAAGAGGAGTGTTGTTAACGCATACGTCGACCGTGCTCTCAGCCACAGCTCAGAATGGAAGCAAGTCGACGAAGAACTCTGTAGGGTAAGGCAGGTTCTAGTCAATAACGGCTTCTCCAATGGTTTCATCGAAGACATCATAAGAAGGAAAGTGAAAAGCCATGCAACCTCCGAAGAGACAACTAACACAACACCTATACCCCCTATTAGACTATTTTACAGGAACTTCTTTTCCACAGCTCATAAAACAGAGGAAAGGGTCCTGAAAGATATTGTTAATAGAAACGTTATCCCTACAGACAAAAATCAGAGGATACAACTGACGATTTACTATAAAACCAGAAAAACGGCCAGCCTACTCATGAGAAACTCTCCAGACACGAAACAGAACGCTTTAAAAGAGACTAACGTCGTCTATGCCTTCAAATGCCCACTTGGGGACTGTAAGCTCCAAAAAACCCAGTATATAGGCAAGACAACAACATCTCTTTCTAGGCGTTTAACGATGCATAAACAACAGGGCTCCATTAAGGAACATATAATCTCTTCCCATAACCAAACCATCGCCAGAGAAATCCTAGTAAACAACACAGAAATCATCGATAGATACAGCGACAGCAGGCGGCTTGACGTTTGCGAAGCACTACACATCAAGAAGTCAACACCAGCAATCAACAGCCAATTATTGCACCACTATATTCTACCCACCTCAAGACTCCGCTCCAATATAGAAGCATCAAGAAATATGGACCAATAGGCTTTCTACAAACACTTCTATTCAATACCCATTTTTTCGTGTTCTGTCTTGTGTTGATACTTTTAATACCCTATTAATATCCTCTAGTGTTCTGTCTTGTGTTAATGCCACATCATCCTTCCCACCTCACTCAAATGTAATGCCACATCACCCTTCCCACCTCACTCAAATGTAGATATAAAATCAGGGAAACGCAAGTTCTAATCAGTTGTGTATTTGTGAAGTCTTTGAAAATGTAATAAGTTTTACGAAACGCGCCCGTGTCGCGTCAGACTAGAAATAAAAATGAATTTTGGAGAAGTGATTTTTTATTTACCTCCAACAGTGAAGCATAATGTACGAAGGATTGAGAAAATTCATGTTAGAATTATTAATCTTACTTTTTCGGTCATATTTAATAATATATATATATATATATATATATTCTCCCTCTCTCAAAACACCCCCACTCTCTCTTATATATATATATATATATATATATATATATATATATATATATATATATATATATATATATATATATATATATATATATATATATATATATATTTATATATATATCTCCAAATATGAAATAGATATTAATTTACTTACATGTTAGTCTAGACGGGGATGGGGAGTGGAAGGTTTCAACACAAACTGTATGTATACTAACTAACTGAAGGAGGGACGTGTGGTGTCCTTATATTTGATGATCAAGAGGGGGGCGGTGTTGCCACATACAATACCTCACAACCCCTCCCGCCGTCGTGTGAAAGAGAAGGGTTAGGGTTGCTATGGGGAACTTTTTTTCTCGTCTGGCGGTCATCTCTATGGGAGTTGAGCAAAAATAACCCAGGTAGGCTGTTTATGGTCTGAGTAGGGTGAATACACAATACATGCAACATCTCACAGCTCCTGTGTGAAAGAGAAGGATTAGACTTGCTATAGAGAACTTTTTTTTTTCTCTCGTCTGGAGGTCATCTCAATGGGAGCCCCCAAAAACCCAGGTAGGGGCGCCTTTGTCCTGAGGAGGGTGGCGCTCCTTGGGGTGAATACATGCTCACACTCTCACTCTCGCACACACACACACACACACACACACACACACACACACACTCACACACACTCACACACACACACTCACACACACACACACACACTCACTCACACTCACACTCACACTCTCACTCACACTCACCTACCCATATATATATATATATATATATATATATATATATATATATATATATATATATATATATATATATATATATATATATATATATATATATATATATATATATAAGTGGCTGTCCCACAGGTAATTGGATCATTTATGAGGAAAATATGGAGGAGTGTACTTCTGCCACAGACGACCAACTTAATATTTTTCATCAACCGGCGAGAATATTTGTAGCTGGATTTAGCAATTCTGGGAAAACTAGCCTGGTGGTAAATTTATGTGTTAAATACCACGGGAAATTCTCAAAAATTATAGTGTCAACTGCAAATAATACTGATCATCCTATTTCAAAGAACCCCATTTTGCAAAAAAAGGTTACTCTCTCCCAAGGGCTGATTAACCCTTTAGAGTATAAGAATCCTTTTTCAAATGAGTCAGTTTTGTATATAATTGATGACTTATACCTGGAAGCCATTCAGAGTCCAATTATAGCCAATATCTTCACCCGAGGCAGACACGATAATATTTCTGTAATTCTAATTAGTCAAAATTTGTTTCCCCAGGGGAAATATGCTAGGACAATAACTCTGAATTGTACCCATTATATATTAATGAAGCAGAGAGACATAACCCAACTTGAAATTTTAAGTGGACAGTTATATGGGCGGAAAACTATTAATAATTTCGTCGAAATATACCGACGGGCAATATCCCAGAGAGAGTATGGCTATTTATTGGTTGATCTGACAGTTCCTGAGACATTACAACTACGAACGGGGGTTGTCAATGAAGACCAGTGTGAAATTGTTTATCATATGTGAACAAAACAAAAAAAAAAAAAAAAAATGCCTTTAACGACGCAGAAACGGTCAATTCTTACCTCCATCTACAATGACATTTCTACCCCGGGTGGTTTCACAGGATCAATTCAAAAATTGTATAAGGCTGCCAGACTTAAAGACACCAGCATCAGTATTGCAGATGTGAGGGAATTTCTCCGTGGGGAACGATCTTACACATTACACAGAAGAAATTTAGTTAGATTTCCTCGGCGAAAAATATTAGCTCCTAAACCCCGCACCATAATTGCCTGTGATTTGGGAGACTTTTGTAGTTTACAAAAATACAATAGTGGTGTAAAATATATTTTGATTTGTGTCGATGTTTATTCTCGCCTAATGCAGACTCAAACTTTAAAAACAAAAAATTCAACGGATGTGGTAGCTGCCCTAAAGAAGGTGTTAGAGGAAACCTCTCAGTTTCACGGGGTAAGACGAATATTCACCGACCGAGGTAGAGAATTTTACAACAGGACTGTTCAAAATTATCTGAATAAGAAAAATATTAAGTTATATAGTGTATTTTCGGAAATGAAATCTAGTATAGTGGAGCGGGCCATCAAAACTTTAAAACATAAACTGTATCATTATATGACCCAGGCTAATTCTTTACAATACATTCACATCCTTCCAAAAGTTGTGAATGTATACAACCACACTTTCCACAGAATACTAAAAAATACTCCACATGCCATCCATAAGTTGCAAAACATTGAAGATATACGAAGACAGTTTAAGGTCATGTATTTAAACAATGACCACCCCATAACTTCCATCAGTCCACAACTGCAGGTTGGGCAGTATGTACGACTAGCAAAGCGAAGGAAAACATTTCACAAGGGCTTTTGGCCCCAAAATACAGAAGAAATATTTCAAGTGTCTCATATCGATAGAACACAACCAATTCCAACCTATAAAGTCAAAGATTTAACCAACGAGCCGATCAGTGGTATGTTTTATGAGCAAGAATTGATTTCAACAACGCTTCCAGACTATTTCCCCATAACGATATTACAGTCTAGGAAGACATCGAAAGGACACAGAGAATATTTCGTCAAGTGGAGAGGGTACCCAGATTCCAGCAATTGCTGGATTAAAGCTCAAGACATCGTCAAATTTAAAAAAAAAAATGACAGTTCATCAGGACTCTCTCGTAGAGAAACACCATCAACTGTTATTTTTATTAAACAATTTATCACCCAAGAAGCGGAATAAACTAATCAAGGCTTTAAAACGACAGGAAATTGAATCAATTTGTGAAATTTTTGCCAATTTTCTGAAACGAAACATCCCAGTTCAACCTCAGATAATTAATGGACTACAGAGGTATCAGAAAGACATTCGTTCTGTGGCGCGTAAGAAAACTCCATTGTACAAAAAGAAAATCATTTTAACCTCTAGGAGAGGTGGTGCTATATTGGCAGCTCTGTTACCTTTGGCTGTATCGTTAATTTCCTCTCTAATTAAGTAATTACGTAAGAAGAGAAAAAAATGGTGAAAGAATATTGCCTAGTACCACGACTCGTTGCCGAAAAATATTTATTTAATAAAAACGAGAGTACTCCATCGCCTCTTAATGAGGTGGCTCCACCCTCTTCCACCAGTGGTAGAGGTGGAAATAAGTCCTTCTCTTTAAAAAACGAAAGCAAATGGGACAATTCGGCTAATAATGTTGGTGGCGGCTGTAAGCACCTTGGCTGTGACTCTAGCGGTGGTGATGATGGCGTGGGGGGAGTGGACACTCCCCCCACACCCCCTCCAGCAACAACAACTTGTGGACGGTGTTGCCACGGTAGCTCCTTTGAACGATATAGCCCTACCAGACAGGGGGGACTGGTCAGACAACCTTTAAAAGATATTGCCCGCCCCCCCGCAGCGCCGGCCGCCGCGCAGGTGCCCGCCGCCGCGGGCTTCTTTCAACAAAAAACGCGGGACAGGTGCGACCGTCGCCCTTTAAAAAGACAAATAAAAAAAAGGATACATTCCATTCTACCGCCTGAGATGCGGGTAGCTGTTGCTGGGCCCTCTCGCCACAAAGCCACCACCACCACACCCCAAAACCCAAGTCTGGACAACTTAATAAATGTGTATTTTAAAATAGGGGAAATTCCCCACGTCAAAACATTATTGAACATGTTTGAACAAAACAGTCAACAGGTGGTATGGGATAGTCGCGGGAATTTATTAAAGCCTGTGCAAAATTTAAATATTTTAGATATAATTAAAACTATAGCCTTTACTAAGGGGCAATTTAGGACGGGTGACAAGGCAGATGTAAGGATTTTACTGAAGGTGGCCGGTGTAGACCCATCCTTTATACGTAATTCTCGCGCCAGATCACAGTTAAAAGGGGGTAGGGGTATCCATAGGAGGCCCCACTGGGAACCGTATTGAAAAAAAACCTATATGAAGCACATCTTAAACGACTTTATATTCAGTTGTGTATCCACCATGGAGAGAGCTTCTACCCCACCTGCAGCAGTAGAGGAGGGAGAAAAATCTCCCCTATTGAAGCGTTTGGTTGCTACTCAACGTTACTACAAGTTTGTCGAACACAAAAGTAGATTGATATATGCCTTATGGGATTGTTATGACCGTCTTGTGTTGAGTGCTCCCCCAGAACGGTTTTTTAAGTCATTTGGAGAAACGGTGAAAAGGTATGAAGAGTATTCATCTCAGGAGATCCAGACAGAGATTTGGCAGATGGAAAAATTAACCTTCCAACATCGTGATATGATTACAGCCTTTGAGTCTGGGCGGAGTGTCTATGGGCACATAAGGTGATCTCTACCCCACACCCCTTCACCCCTCTCCCCCCCAGGTGGGTCACAGGTGTATTTAAAGGTCGCCCACCGCCGCTCCTGGAACACTATACTACAGTTGACGACGACGAGCTCCCCAGCACCCGCCCTCTCACCATGTCTCTGGCTTGTATCAAGACCGTCAGCGACGATATCACTGACTCCCACGCCTTTGGGGTGGGGGACGTCATCATCTACGATCTGGCAGCTGCTGTTGTGCGACCCTATGGACTGGCTTCCGTCATCTGGAAGACGTTCTCCTACGCCCGTGTGGAACGTGAAGGACTGGGTAATGCCAATAGGGCAATAATTCGTTGTCGGTCTACCCCGGGGGACATTGTTGTGAAGATAGCCCCTCTCCCCTCCGACGGACAAGATCTCATAGAGGAGCCCGTCCTTTACTTCAGGCCCACTTTTGTGGGGTTGATTTCTGCATTCGGGGCAGGAGCCCCCTTCGAGTCAAACCCAATAGCCCAGGAACAAGTGCAGACTTCCGCCGACACTCACTACGTCACTAATGTCACCCTGGATACCGCCAAGAATAGGAGATACTGGCTCAAGATGAGCCTAACAAAGGTGGGCAATTTAATGGCGGCAACCCCAACCATGACTCGACTAGTGGTACCCTACGGCTTAGGGGCTTCCCGCGACGGTATGGTCAACTGGCACAAGGACATTGGACCCATGCTGCTGTCTCTTCATCAAGAACTCGCCAAAGTCAACAAAGAATTAGTAATCCTCAAACGACCTGCCGCTGTTACCCCATCAGTGGCACCCCTCCCGTTCGACGACCCAAGTGCTGATAATCTTACTATAACGCTCGACGCCGTGGTGGGAGAGGGTGGTACCACACCAAGAACCTCTTCTCGTTCTACTCCTCCAGCACCACCAGCCACACCCAGGAAGAAGAAACACTCTCAGGAATACGGCTCCACCTCCACCGCCACCTCTTCACCGCCCCCTACAACGTCAACCTCAGTTAAACGGAGGATTGAGCCACTCCTCGACTTTGAAACGGGGGCGAATCGCCGTATCGACTCCATCCTCGATGGAGAGTCGCAGGAAATATTCCTGTTATCCTCCCCCCCGAAAAAACAACGAAAGCTGTAACCACCACTCCAGTAAAGAAGATGAGGTAGTGGCAGCTACAGTAGCCCCGGCGGAAGCAGCAGTGGAGGTAGCAGCAGCCAGCAGTAGTAGTAGCGAGGGGGGAGTGGTTAATCACTATTCTTAAAAAATGTGTGGGAATCTTCACCTGTTGTAGTTCTTTAAGTAGTTTAATAAAATAAAATATAAGTTATGTTGTTTATTTTCTCCCTTCTTACAAAAACCCATCCCCTGTATATTGGCCTTTCAGTACATAACGGGACAATGGGGGAAGAACATTACATATATCTTACCAGTCTCGATCAAGGAGATATTTACAACAACACGAGTTCAGCATTTACAAACACCATCCCAACACTACATTTAAACCCTTCCATTAAACATGAAGTGGCTTTAGTCAACATACTCCTCCCCAGGCGAATTAATGCCATCATAAAAGATGAGGAGGACTCTGGTATAGATATCTATGCCACTTTTAAACGTGGAACTCTTTCTAAGAGTCCAGAACACCTCATATACACCTTCCACCCAAAAACCAACATATTATCAAGAAACATCAAATTCATTACAGACGTGGTTAGTCGACAAATAACAACCGACATGCAGCTTAGCTTTAGGGATGATTTCAAAATATACTTCTCAGATAAAGAACCAATCCTCACCTATGACCAATCTGTAGAGAGGGTATTACTAGCTTCAACTCTTAACAGTGGAAGTACTGGCTCATTAAATTCTCTCAGCTTTCAATTTAAACACAGAATAGCTAATGTACTTGGTTTTGACAGCAGTCGCAAATACACCATTTATCGAGCAAAAACAGATGACATTACGTCAGCCTCCAAGACTGTGGCCTTATCGCCCCCAGACATTGACGGGGGTTGTGACTATTTACTCATTTATAGTGACGTCATCGAGCCTGAACGATACGGAGGGCAGATTGTAAATATCTTAGATGCAATCAATTATCATGACTCATATTCTAGAGGGGCTCACCCTCTAGTGTACAAAACATTAAACACTAACACGTTGGAGAAAGTTAGCATTAAAATAACAGATCAGTTTGGTCGAATGGTTAGTTTTGAAGATGGGAGGTCGGTTACGGCGGTCTTACATATCCGCCCTAAGGTATAGCAACATATATATAAAGAAGTGTTTAGCCTCGACTTAGGTTATTATAGGAAGAGACCTCAGAATGCGAATACCGTTCCACCCACCCTCCCAGGGGGAGTTCGGGGAGATATTCGCACCTCCCCCTAGGAGACATGGGATGAGAGGGGGGGCGATGAATGACATACGCACATTCCAAGCGCCTTATCTCAGATCTGGTGGAGGTTTCTTTGGGACCTTGGCTGGTATTGCTCGACGGGCCATACCATTTTTCATGAAAGCTGTAACACCTAGCGCCATCGATTTTGGGAAAAATGTCCTTGGTGATTTAAGCAGTGGTAAACGGGATGTAAAAAGTGCTCTGAGAACTCACGGTATTGATGCTCTTAAGAGTGTGGGAAAGAAATTGGTAATGGGAGGTAAAATTAAAAGACTCTCTAGGCGAAAAAATAAAAATAAAAAATGTAAACGAGGCCTTGGGTATAAAAATGATGTGTTTTCGCTAACGTAAGCAGTCATACTTCAACTTTCGGAGGGATCATGGGGGAGCCTAGCGGAGCTGGGGTCAAAATACCACTAGAATATTATAGTTCCAGTATTATTGACCAATTTCCTAGAAGTAACAGAATACGTAATGTGGAGAGTTCAATTGCCTCTACGCAGCAAATAGACGTTCTACCTGTCAACCTCCCCATTAATCAACGTTTGCGGGATAATTACTTAGAATTCCGCATCCCTGGAACCCAGGGCGCCTTCTTAGATCTAGCTAATATTGTTATAGATTTTAAGGTATCTTTAACGAAAGATGACGATACCACAAAATTGGAAGAGGATGACCATGTGGAATTTGTGAATGGGTTGTCAAATACCATGTTTAAAGGTGTTCAGGTGTTTTTAGGAGAGCAGGTAGTTGAAACAAATACTAATTTTAATTATTGGTCGTTTATTAAATTAATTACCTCCATGCCTCCATCAAAAATGTCTTCCTTGGGGAGAATTGGAGGCTTTCGTAGGGACTGGAGAGATGACGACGGTATAATCACTAATGAGTTTACAAATACTTATTTTACTGGAGCAACCGCCAAGGATAAAAAATTTATGGGTGATTTAAAAAGTAAAGGTTTGTCGATGTGTTTCCACCTCCTATTGGATATATCATCCCTAGACCAATACATATTAGATAATATAGATATGCGACTAAGATTGGAGCTCTCCCCCCATGCCTGGGTCCTAAATACAAGCGTGGACGATGGCTCTAAGTATCGCCTGCATATGGATTATGCTAAGTTATGGGTGACGCGGGTGTTCCCCTACCCAAGTGCTTACCTGGCCTTAAACAGCTCACTGTTAGCATCCCCCGACCCCATAACCTATACTTTCAATAGAACCATTTCTAAAACATATGTTCTAGCAGGGAATCAAACTAGTCTCTTAATTGATCAACCATGGGCGCAAGTAATTCCACACAAGATATACATGATAATCGTTCCAATGAATTATTTCGCCGGTCTTCACCAAGGTAATGGATTATATTTTGAAAATGCAAAGCTGAAAAGTATTGCTATGTATTTGAACAATAATGCAATTTACCGAATTGGTGGCGATTTCGATAACCATTATTCCCGCCTTTATTATGAAACTTTGAAGACATTAGGCTTAGAGCGTGATTCACTACTGGCCTATGACTCTTTTAATAAGGGAAGATCAATATTCGCCTTTGACTTAACCACCATTCAAACAAAAGATTCCCTCCCTGTGGAGAAATCTGGCAACTTGCGTATGGAGCTTGAATTTGGTGGTGGTGTTACATATAACAGGCTGGTTTTACTGTTTGGGGAAACGACCGGGGTACTATCCATCGATGGGCAGAGAACTGTTCTGTGTGACGTGCGAGCGTAAAAAAACATAATGAATTGTTATGATATAAATATTAATTTAAAAAATAATCTAGGGGATCGAACACTCTACCTAGGTTGTTATAATGCTGATGAGATAGAACATTTAAATATATCTTCAAGAAAACCTATTGTTTTCATAACTAATATTTTACCTTCAAATAGCAGAATCACTATGGGACATTGGGTAGGAATTTATGTTGATAAAGTTAATCATCGGATGTTTTTTTTTGATAGTTATGCAATATCGCCAGTTACTTACGGACGTCATTTTCAAGGATTTATTAAAACTAACAAAATAAGAAAGGTGTTTGGAATGCGCTACAGACTCCAGAGTGATTTTACTCTCGCCTGTGGACTGTATTGCGTCATGTTCGTTCATAGGGTGAGCCACCTGGGGTTGCCTTCAACAGTACACTACTTACATAATGTATTTTCAAGCATTACTTTAAAATTAAATGATAAACGAGCCCTTGCTTATGCAAGACGATATTTTCCTATGAAACATCATTGTGTTAGGACATTTTGTAGAGGTATAGGGGTTGGTTCTTATAGGTGGTGTAGAGAATATTTTTGTTAGCTAGGCAACCTACCTAACAAGGGGTGTAGCCTCCTATAAAAACCCCTCTCCCCCACCCACCCCCCTCAGAAGACTGTCTTCCTCCTACGAAATGGGAGGTGTCTCTCAAAAAACACCTGCGGGGAAGATTGAAGTCCTTGAAGGACCTGGTTAGTATTACCCTATCTTTCTGCTAATAGATTTATTTTATGTTTTATTTCCCTCAATAAAAAAAAAAAGTTTGTATATCCTCTATTTCACCTCTTATGTTTTTCTCCAGTGCAGTTCTTGGGACCCGTCCACATTTGTAGAGTAGTAATTCTACGTGGGGGGTCTGCCCCAAACAAGATGCTGTTACGTAGTCTAATTGACGACGCCTGCTGTAGAGGACACAAGGCCGCTCCTGCAGGGGGAGAGGTATGTACTAGTTGTTCTTAGAGAAAAATATAATATTTTTCTAATAAAATATATAATTATATAAAAAACCTTTAATCACTATAAATTATTTCCCCCATCTCTTTCCAGAACACTTCCGATGAGAGAGAGGAGGAAACTCAGCCAAAAGGTGTCCACCCAACTCACCCCACCCCCCCAAGAGAGGGGGGGGATGGGGCTCAAGACCTTCCCCCACTCTTCACTGATGAGGAATCGTCACAATTCTACTCAGACGAGGATGGGGGTGTGGGATAGGGAGGGGAGGGGTAGAGCTGTAGTAAGTGAAATATGGCAAGAGCACTCTGTAAACTACAATTATTAACTAACATAATTACTTATACATTTTGTAGTTTTTACCTAATAAAGCATTTAATAAATTATTTGATGTTTTTTTTAACCTTTGGGGGAGGGGGAGGATTTATAATTTAATACTCCTTAAATACTCCCATATAAGGGAGGGACCATTCAGACTTGTTCGAATATATATATATCCTTAATTAGTCCTAAATATTTATAATGAGTGTAGTGTTTAAACGGAGATGACACAGTGTAAGTGACATGTGGTGGGGGCACACCGTAGACTACAATTTGAGGTGGGTCTATCTGTCACCCCGCTTCTGATTCCTTTTGTCCGATAAGTGGGCCTATCTGGCTCCCCGCCTCTGATTCCATTGTATGATAAGTACCCCCCATTGTTTGTTAAGTGCGCCTATCTGGCTCAGAATATACTACTCACAGTGACGCTACCTGGATTCCCTCTCTCCCTCCTTCACCAAAATTCCTCCTCCCACAATACTACGCACATATGTACACGGGTATATATACACACATGTTATATACCCATGTACATATGTGCTCACCATAGCGAACCACTAAGCTAGTATGGTGAGCAAAACAAGAGTGGCTGCCACACACAGTGACGCTATCTGGATTCCCTCCCTCACCAAACTTCCTCCTCCTCCCACAATACCTCGTGAACAGCATTTAATCATTGATATTTCAACATTGTACACAGTCATTAGCACACTGAGGCTCTTTTGTAATACTAACATGTCTAAATAATACAAGTTATATATATATATTTTGACATTATTAGGCGATGCTGTGGTCACAAGCTGAACAGCTGTGCTGTGAGCTCATGCTGTGTGCGCCAGCCTTGGTTGCTCACTCAGTACTGAGGCTCTCACACCCAGGAATGTTGCCCACGATTTTTTTTAAATGGCGTCTGTTTACAAGAGCCCTGAGGAAGCTGATGTGAACCCCATGTAGCCGCGGGAGTTTTGAATAAAACTCTAACAATAAAAGATCCCGGAGGAGCGTTGCGCACCCCTTGTCAAGTGCCTGCAGGCGTGTTGCGCAGTTCAGTGGCTTTCAAATTCATATCAAACTCTATATATTTAAAGAGCCTCACAGATGTTTCTAAATATGGGAACAAACACAATCTGGTCACAGATCATAGAGGCTTCCTGAAACACGCTCGAAACCCTTTCCTCAAGAGGAGCCTTTTGTTAGTTAAGGATCGTGTGATATGCACTATCAAGCAGAAGACTCCTCGTCAACACTCCTACATACCTGGGTTATCAAATACTTCAAATTGCTAAGAGGCGGCTCTATGAATTCTGGTATGATATGGTAAAACCTGCGTATGGGGATAAAGCGAGTCTATTATATACAGACACAGACTCTTTCATCATTAAACTCAACTGTCGGGATGTTTTTGAAGAGCTGAATAAGTCTCCTCTCTTTGACTGCATTGATTTTAGTAATTTTCATGACACTCACCCTTCCTACTAGTAAGCACGTGAGGGTGAACCAGGATTGCTCAAGTCAGAAATAGGGTCTAAGATTATTAACGAATCAATTGCTCTCAGATCTAAAACATACTCTTTCACCACTCAAGATGGTGAGCACACTTAAAAGTGTAAAGGTGTGCCATTCCACCTCCGCGAGAAACTCTCACATGACTCTTTTCAGCACGCTTTTAAAACAAACACTTCAATCAGGATTGTTTAGATCTATATACAATGTGCAAGGAAAGATCTTTACATGTAGTAAATGCAGAGGTTTGTCGGCATTTGACGATAAACGTTACATTCTTAGCCCCACACAGTTCCTAGCATATTGACATCCAGATATCCCCAATAACAATGTATTGGGGATGGATGTAGAAGTAGGTAGAGTAGAAGGGATCTAGTAGAAGTAGAAAGAATGGATGTAGAAGTAGGAGAGGAGGAGATTGATGGGACAGAAGAAGTGTTTATAGAGGACGATGAAGCGGTAGAAGTGGGGCAACCACAGAGACTCTACCCTATATTCCTTCCCTGGAGCAAGCGAGATGCTTCAGCTCCAAAATTATTCAACTCTCACTAGATTTACGTTGTACAATTTTAGTTAATTTAGCATTAAGATAGATAGATAGATATTACATATGGGTAGAACTATATACTAAAGGGAATAGGATCTTTATTACTATTATTGTTTGTGAACTGTGTTAACTGTAAGAACTATGATTAGTTTAAAAATGCTGCTGTAAATATAATTATGTGAATAAACTCCTGTAAATGATTAATGTTTGTATAAATACCTTCACCATTTCCTAAGTTTTATCAGTCTTAACGAACCATTAGTCATGGACAGTTTCTATGATATAATCCATGAGGAACATCTAGATATATTCCGAGAACCGTCTCAGGTTATTATAGCTGGGTATTTAAACAGTGAAAATCTCTTCTTGTGCAGTAAATTTGTAAGGAAGTATCAACACATGTTCTCCTCGATAATTGTAAGTGGTGAGGGAATACGCTGAAATTCGGTCAGATCCACAAATTAAAAGTATACTGATCGAGCATTCAACCATTATTGATCCTGTGGAAGGGCGCATGGATAAGGACTCGCATATCTTAGTAATCAATGACGACCTTTTTACAGAGTGTGCCAATTCGAAAATCGTATCAGACATCTTTACTAGAGGACGGCACTTCTTGGTTTCCGTTATATTAATTACTCAAAATATACTTTTTCATGGTAAATATTCGAGGAATATTAGTTTAAATGCTTCTCATTTCATATTAGTTAAATCAAGAGACCTCTCACAAATTGAAACAATAGACGACAAATATTTGGGAAAAAGGATTCAAAGAAATTTTTGGAGTTATATAAGAAAGTTATTAGCAAATCCTACGAGAATTTGCTAGTTGATCTGGGCTTGAACACACCCTCTACTACAACATTGCGTAGTAATATTGTTAACGAACCAATCTGTGAGATAGTTTACCAATGGTGAGCAAGAAAGATGTACTGGAACGAATATATAACGACCCCTTATCTACCGGTGGGCTGGGAGAAGTTCAGAGGTTGTATAATGCTGCTAAATTAATTAACTCCAGAATAACTCTATCTGATGTAAGGGATTATCCGAAAACCTCTGAGTCCTATACTCTTCATTATTTACACCCACGTAAATTCACTCGGCGACGAGTATTAAGCCCTAAAGCGTGACTATTTCAAGCTAAAGATCTGGCCGAGATGAGTTTATTGGACAAACATAATGATGGGGAGAAATACTTATTTGTTTGTGTAGATATATTCTACAGGTTTGCCCAAGTAGTGCCCTTGTGCAGTAAGGCTTGGAAAAGTACAAGTAAAGCTCTGGCTTTAATTCTAGATAACCACATTCTCAGGGGAGTGCGCAAAATTAATTCTGATCGATGTGGAGAATTTTATAACGCTTCTATGAAGAAGATGTTGGCATCAAAGAGAGTTAAGTTATATAGTGTATTTTCTCAGAATACCAAGGTTTTCATTGCTGTGTAACGGTTGTCTTACACCGACACCTTTTCCTTAGACCTGTCCCTAATCGCTTAGACAAACTGAGGCCAAGTCGTCAGGTGCCGAAACTCTGTCAATCTCGCCAGTGGATCGGCTACATCCACGCAAGCCCCCATAGCGAGAGTAATCTTCAAACTATCATTTGGGACAGTCTCCAGCATCGCACTAATCTGCCAAAGCCAGTCTTCCACTCGGCGGTTGCGTTCCACCTTATAAGACGGCAACTCCGTACCTCTGAGTGTCGGCAGAGTCATCTTTGGGAATCAGACTCATAATTCCCGGTGTGTGTGACGCGAGGCTACTGGAAGTGGGTTGGTGTAGGGGTTGAGGCTGGGGTTGGGGTTGAGGTATGGTGTGGGCGGCCTGGGGTTGGAGTATGGATTGAGGTTGGGGTTGGGCCGCCTGAGGTTGGGGTATGGTGTGGGTGGCCTGGGGTTGGGGAAAAGGTAGGGGTATGGCGTGGGCGGCCTGGGGTTGGGGTATGGATTGAGGTTGGGGATGAGGTATGGTGTGGGCGGCCTGGGGTTGGGGTATGGATTGAGGTTGGGGTTGGGCCGCCTGAGGTTGGGGTATGGTGTGGGTGGCCTGGGGTTGGGGAGAAGGTTGGGGTATGGTGTGGGCGGCCTGGGGTTGGAATAGGTATGGAGTGGCCTGGGGTTTCGGGAAGGGTTGGTATAAGAGTTGACGTTGAGATTGGTATAGAAGTTGAGGATGGGGTTGGTATAGGAGTTGGGGTTGGTATAGGAGTTGGGGTTGTTGTAGTGATGGGTGAGGTGTAAGTGGGTGTTGTGGTATTGGTGTTATGTGAGGTAGTTCCTGCTGTTGGTGTGGTTGTTCATGTTACAGTTGAACAGGTTGCTGGTCATGTTCCCTACTTGACGACGCGGGCGTCCTACCACACTAACTGATGCCTCCTGTCCAACTCCCTGTATCCCCTGTTGGTATGGGGTCGATGTTATAGGTGGGGGAACCCAAGACGGCACCCCCCCCCCCCCACTCTTGGGACGAATCCTCGAATGATTCTACACTCATGTCTATAACCATGTCTGTACTTGAATGGGAAGATACCCCTCGACTGTCCAGTCTTATGCATAACCCGTGACACCGTCGCCCCAGTCCAGTGGGACTGGGGCGACGGTGTCACTGACTCACTGACTCCACCTGTGACGTCAGCTAGGCTACCTGAGCGGTCCACCAGATCCCCCGTAGTATCGGAAGAGGTGCTCTCCTCTAAGCTTGCACTCCCCCTGGTCCCTACTGACTAGTCACTGTCTAGATTAAATATTCCCTGTAATTCCCGGTGCGCCATCCCGCCAAACACACACCGAAACTACGACGTTGGTACAACGTTCGAACAAGTTTTAACACCTCCTAACTAGTTATAACAACCAATATAGCAAGTTGTAACAACGTTCTAATACGTCATAAACACGTTAAGCCAAGATGTAACAACTTTATTACAAGTTGTAACAAGCGGAAAATAGAGACAGTTTTGGTTTGTGTTTCCAGGGATGCCTCTTGTAACTATCATTTAATTCACACTCGACAAGGATTCTCACTACAACCGAAATCTTACACAACTAACAAAAATTCACAGCTCTTTTTCCAAAAGAGAAAACTACTAAATTCCATAAAATAGGAAATACACGATTAATCGAGAGAATCACTGAAGTGAATCAAATGAATGAGCGTCTGCCCCGCACTCATGTCGAATTATGAAATAATCCGCAGTTCTATTACCGAAAACTAAGTCTGTTATGTTAAAACAAAATAAAGAATATAATTTATATGAAACCAATTAAAATGATAAAGTAATTAACGCGCAGCACTCGTGATGGATTAATAAAGAATATTTACTGTATATTGAATTGAATTTTCACCAAATTGAATTTTCACCAAAAACTGCGATTTTACTCAATGCTGGACTGACAAATTTTCTGCACCCGGAAAAAATCTATCACCCAAATATAGCAAAACTCCCTTAATTCGCAAAAATGTTTTTTTCGTTCACAGATATAAATAAGTTATTACTTAATACTGGCGATGTATACAGAACAATACTGACACTTCGGGCGGTTTTCAACACTCATTAATTCGATTTTCCGTCAAAATCCGAGGTTTTCACCTCAACTGGACTCACTGGTAACTGGTAAAAACTTACCAGTGTTACTTACTGGTAAAAAACTAGAAAACTATCACTCGCTTCGACTGGGGAATCCTAATGATACCCAGATCATATACGTGATCTGCAAATACAAATTAATCACAGTTAACGACTTTCCGACGTTGACTCAGCCGAAAACTTATCCAAAAATACTTAGAAATATTTCCACGAACTGTTTCAAACATTTACAACGAAAATCACTATCCATTAACGTAAACTCCTTCACTAACTATGGGGACTGACATATAGTCCTAAGTCCAGAGGATTAACTACTCTCTAGAAACCACGCCTCTGACTTAGACTAATAGAATAGGGAATAGAAATAATAAATGTACGGACTTAGCCCAATGTACAAGAAAATTACTGAACACTTGGGAAAAATTTATAACAGGGGACTGAATTTAGGGGAAAACTTTAATCTCTAGAAAAATGCCATTAAGGGGAATTTCTTTATATAAATTTAACCTATACTTAATTAAAGATTCACTCGCCTTAATCTTATAATCGGCTAGACGCGGTACGGCGAGCAACCATCTAGGTTCCAACAGAGCAACACGCAGCTTTCAGCCTAGATACGATTAAGACTAGATACGATTCAACCTCCACTGAGTGTGCGATCACTTAGTCGTTGAATCGCTGCTAAGTAGTATACTAGCCCGTCCCTCGGAAGCCGCAACCCCCTTCACTGATTTAACGTTTTTTCCTAGCGTTTTGGGTCGTTTAACAACGCCCTTGGATAAATCTCCTGGCGTCCCACAGATATATCCGCCCAGACAGCCCACAAGGAACTGCTGTTGAGAGTATGGCGGCTCCCAACACCTCTGAATCAATTGCAACGGGTCGAGTAAGGTACCCAGTCCAATCAACTCGGAGCGATCTCCTTAACCAATAAATCTTAACAGCCTAACATACTAACTAATCCTTAATCGTATCAGCCTCCACGGCCCCAAGATTCGCCAACCTCACTCAACCGCACTGTTGTGAGGCGCACTGCTAATCCTGGCTCACGACTGTCCGCCCTAACACCTACGCACGTGTCCAAATGGCAAGATGCATGAGCCTTTCAACAATTTCAAACAAAATTGTTGAAACTACCACTGTGCACCATTGTAACACGGGGAAGGGCTTCGCTCCTTCTCCACCCATCCGTATTCTTATTCAACTTTCTTCAAACCAAGGGACCCCAGGGCTATTACTCTAGCCGAATCCCATGCCACGTGGTCTTAAGCCGTTTGACTGGCTTAAGATTCTACAACATTTATGACGTGGAAGTAGACCTCTAGCAAAACTCTAGAATCTCCTTGCGCTGCCACCACCAGACCATTAACACTGAGCAATAACCGAGGTCTGGATCGATTATGCTCTCAATAAACCTTAAGGCTTGATCCCCAACTAGTTGGTATGGGAGGGATGAATTACGTTAAAGTGTGGAAATATTACCAATCAAAGGGATAAAGAATTCTTAATTGGTGTTAGAATCTGCGGCCCAACGAAACTCGGCCTCATGGGAGCCACGTGGCCAGGACATGTAAAATAGTACATAAAATGGAAATTAATAAAAAGGCAATTTACTAGCTAAATTATTTATTCCAAAACTAAACAAAATGTAATTCAAAGCACTCCCTGGCTTAACACTCCTTGTTTTAAAAGACAATGAGATGACTAATGTGGGAGTTTTCTTTTTTTGCTTTCACAACTGCATTGTGTACGTAGCCAATGTACATGAGGCAGATGCTTCGAAACTATCGGAATTAGCAGAATAGAAAATACGAGAGCAACCGTACAGGGCCTGGGAGCAAAGTCGAGTTAGAGTCCTTGAGGGTCTCTTCTCAGACTAGCCTCACCTGGTCCTGCTCCACGTTGATCGTTGGAATTTCCTCAATGATTAAACATTTTAAGGGACTCCTAGGGTCCTCATCACATTTACAGTTTAGTGAATATAGGCAACTCGGTGTTGAAGACACCTAGAGCTGAAGGATTGAGTAATATTGGCAGTATTCAGAAGTGATTCAACGGAAACACCACATAAAGCTTAACAGTAGTTTATTTACTAGCTTTACCACTAATACAAAGGGTGCTTTATTTACTTTCGATTGGCGTCAGAAAGTCCATGGTTGCATTAGCAAGACTCTTGACGTCTGGTTAAACGACTCGGATCCACTTGTGGAGTAACTCCTAACTTAACACTATTGACAGCCAATCATTAACACGGCAACCTAACTGCCGGTATGCAAAGGGATCACAAGAGTTCCAATCGGATACTCGGGTAATGATGATATGCAATAAATCACAAATACACTGTTAATGGGACAGGCAATAACATGCACAATAATAATCACACAAAATAACTAAATATGTGGTGTATGTGAAGCTCACATTCACAGATGAGTGAAATGCCGTGATATCACACAGATAACCACGCATTCACCGTCGATTCACCTATAACCTGTGACAGGTATGAGAAGGTGAGAACTGTGGTTGATACCTCAGATCAACACAGACACAATAAAACAATAACAAGATCTTGTACTTACAGATGGGGGTACCTCTCTTTATTCACTCACTCACTCAGGCACATTTATGCCAGCACTCGTAGGTGGCCTGATAGCAGGTTTCGCTCGTAGACACGGAGGGTACTCGCAGTAGGGCGTGCGGTATGCTTAACAGACAGACACACGCATACACACTGGCACTGGCGGTGAGTTAGGTGGTGATGTCACGTAGTACAGTGACGGCGGCGACGGGCGCTCGAGGCTACACACTCGGGACAGAGTAGCGGCTGGCGGCGGTTGTGGTACCATGCAGGTACACTTGTGGTAAAGTCACACACAGGTTACTTAGGCGGCGGCACTGCCTTAGTTCACTCTAGGTCACTCACAACGATCTGTGTCACCAGGGGTTACCTGATACCAGTCTGTTTTGCTCTGGCGATTTGTCACTTTAAGCTTCTGAACAATATATTCACAATCGTGATTCTGGGCGAGTGTGGGTATATCGAAAAAACGCTGAGTTAACTTGACGGTGAGGAATGGACGGTGTTCAGTCTATTGGTCGATAGACAGAACAGGACACGTCCTCTGTGTAAGAGCTTCCTCACGAGAATGCTTTTTCCTGAGGCTCAGAGCATTTTGTGGGGCACCATACAAAAGAGTTACAATTTGACCAATAGCATTGCAGCAAATGAGCAGGAACCAATCATAATGACCGTTTGATGATCAGTAGGAGAGGGGACGTCATGAACACGTCACGACCATGTTATAGCTGCTATTCTCCCAGCGCCGGTTGACCCCAGAGGTCAGACGGTAGCCTTGTTGGCGTCTCCCCTCTATGTCACGTTGGCACTTCCTGTGTGTACTCACTGACCCTTTGTTGTGGCAAGTATGCTTAATTAACTTCTCTGTATCTACTTCCTGCCTGGACATACGGCGGCCTCCATATTATGAAAGTGTTCCTGGTTAAGTGGGCGTTCTAGAGATACCCAACATGCCAGGTCACTATCCAGGGTTAAGAGAGATGGGCTTGTGCATGAAAGTCTGTGCACTGTGCACTGCAATGAGCCATTCAAGTCAGCTGTGGGAGAATCTTGAGAAACCATTCTCTGACAACTAACTTCCTATACTCAAAACCATAGCAACTATACCTTTTATGACGACCAGCGGTGGTAGTGCTGGTCTAGGGGAGAGGTGGGTAGAGGTCACCTTCCCGAGTCATTGCTTTTTCCACACTGATCTTCCCTCTCGCTCCTCTATACAGAAGGCCAGATGGGTATCCCTACGCCTGGCTTTAATAAGTTCACTCATAGGGTTTTAGTTGAACAACTAATCTCTGTTGTACTGAACGACCCAGATGGTTGAATTCTTTTAACTGAAGTTAATTACACAGGCATCTTAGGGAAGAGCTATTTCGATTACAAATTAACTATTTGGCATTTGAGAAATACTGAATGTGGAAACTCTGATGACCCGTGACCGCCAGGTCGCTGAGGTCACTCCGCGCCAAGGCCTAGTCCCGGCTCGTGACGTCACTGATGGTGACGTACTCATTATGCTGACAATTAGGATACTCTTGATACTACAAACAGGAATACTATTGAATACAATTTGAATGAAGACTAATTTCTCTAAATTACTGAATTCATTATACGATACTATGAGACAAAGGCGCCCGTCATTTTGTATTTCAACTGCCAATTTCCAGGGGATGCCCCGTGCTCCCAGTCAGGTCTCTACACGTGACTCCAACTTCCCACACTCCCATGTCTGAGAAAGAACATACTGCATCATTCCTACAACAACCTAGCTTGTTACAGTTGAGAGGTTCATATGTACTCTAAAAGATAAACTTTACAAGTTTATGACGGCGCACAACACTTTAAAATACATGGCATCTCTACCAGATATTGTGAAAACGTATAATTTAATTCCTCACAGAGGATTGAAGGAGAAGACACCCCTTCTCAGATAACGCAGATACAAACACTATCTGCACCTAGTGAGCACGCCGAACAATTTGACTTAATGTATAAAAGCCAGAGCAAATCAAAGAGATCCATCATTACTCGACTGGCTGTCGTTATACAGTACATATCACACTATCTGATCATATTTCCAAGTTTAAGAAGGGTTTTAAGCAGCAGAACACACGAGAGATATTTACAGTTATGCAAATTGATCAGTCAACATATCCCATTATACTTCCTGAAAGATTTAAATGGGGGAGGGAATTGATGGTGACTTCTATAAGGAAGAATTAACACCTACACACCTTACTCAAACCATTAATATTGAAAAGGTATTGGGCTAACGCAGAGTTTGGTAAACTTCAGTATAAAGTCAGATACGCCAGATATGATCAAGTATTCGATCAATGGATCGATGCTGGTAACATATTACATTTATAATGAAGAAACCCTTAGTTTATAAATACAAGGAAATGATTCAGCTATTATCCAAGCTTCAGTATTCCACGAGAAAACAGCTGATTGAAAAATTTAAGAAACCACATATAAATTGTTTATCAGAAATTTTTAATAACTTTTAAAAAAAGATTACCTGTGTCCGACAAGGTAATTAAGATGTTGGAAAAATATAAATTGTTTATTCGGTCACTAGCCTGCAAGAAGCCTTCTGTAACATGTAAGAAATAAATATTAATCAGAAAATTGGGGGGGGGAGTATTTTATCCATTATCCTGCCGATATCAGCTAGCTTAATTACACTCTTGTTCAGCAGTGAAAACAAAACAAAACTAACAATGAAAGAGTGTTATTTCATACCACGTAAAATAATGGACGGCAGGAAAGCCACACTCAGTCCTGCTCATCAAACTGTGAAACTCACTCCTCAGTTACATACCAACCCTTCCATAAAACATTTAATAGATTTGAAATTTAAAGTAAAAGACCATGAATATGTGAGATCCTTGTTAAATCATTATGATGGAAGTGGGATGGTTCGATGGGATCTGAATGGAAATTTATTGTCCCCGTATCTGGCATTCATATAATAAACGACATTATACATAAAATACTTAAATCTTACTTAGTACTTAAATCAATTTTTTACCTGATAAATTACCCATTGTTCAACTATTTTTCACACTAACTTCTACACCTCGAGATTTATTCCGCAATACTACGGCAAGCAGTCAAGTGTATGAGACTCCTTCAGTTAAGAGACAGGCAACTGGGAAGATTGATCCACACAGTAAAATGTAAGTAATCCAGTAAATATACTTCCTGGATCGCATATTAACAGGGAGTGTATATATATGTGTATGTAAGTAGGATTACTCGGTAAAAAGCATTCTAAGAGCGATAGACACTCACGTGATATATGCCACCAACGTATCAGATACGAATTTATTCCCAAATAACAATCCAGCATCTTTCCAAAATCGATTGTTTAATCGCCTAGAATTAGATCCGAGGAGATCTTAAGAAATGTATCTACAAAAATTACTCCTCCCCCACATATCATTATATTATTAAGCGTAATAATCCTGAGGCATATATACGTATAGGGCTTACATATGAGAATGAGAGTTAGGAGAGTTATTTGTATTCAAAGTATGTCTTATCAACCAATGTTTTAGCTTGAACCATAAAAGAAATTAATAACATTATTAATTCAGAAATAGCCATCATATTTTCAAATAATGCCAAACTGAATTTTTAAGGAAAGACATTTAAAAAACTTTCACCTAAATACAAATTAAATTTTATTAAGTATGATTCTTCTTCCAATCGAAACAAGCTCATTATTGTGATTAGTGAGGAGAATATTAGCTCATCAATGGGGCATAGAAACGTCTGTAGAGTTTCATTATCATTTGGGACTACTCTTGGGAAAGTGCTAGGTGTATGTGCATATGACATATTCGCAAAAAAGACGGAATGCCTCGAGTTTAGTTGATACGTGCCTATTCACACCAATGCTTAGAGGAGGGGTTCATATTCTAGGCATTTATTGCGATAAGATAACTTCTACTAGATATGGGAATTAGTTCGTAAATATTTTGGATGTAATCCCCCTAAATGGAAATGACAACAGCAACAATAAAAAACTATACCTACGACTTAACACCAATATGATAGATAGAGTCAGTATCCCTATCAGGGATCAGGATGGTAACCCAATACATTTTGATGAACGTGGGTTTACCATAGCGGTCTTACATGTACGTCCTGTAGCAGGAGGTATATAACACAAACACAACACCCACTAAACACTCGACAGAAACAAGCGGTGAAATGCATGTCAACTTTATTCCCCCTCTGTTCAGGAATTATACATTCTGTTAACCCCCTCCTAGAGGAGGTGGGACTAATGATATACGAGTTTTCAACAGTAGACGTTATACGTGTGTAGGAGGAATAGTATCCTTTTCAAGCAGAATAACACGATGAGCTGCCCCCTTTATAATGACGACATTAGCACCAGCCGCGCTCAGCTTGGGGCAGAATGGATTGTCACAAACTCTATTCAAATCTGCTATTGTGTATTTAAACAGTAGTAGAGACCAGCTCCTTATTCTCATTCTTGTCATACGTAAAGCTGTTATCTTCGATTTCAGGGTGTAAGGCTATGCACTATGATAAACTGACTCAGTTTTTTAATCGTGTTGATCTTTGCAAAACATCTGCCTCGCAGATGTCAAGCCGACTGCTATCGCTGTATTTATCGATGATTTCTCTGTTGTTTGTTAAGACTTCTCTGTTGATAGTCTGGTTGTGGGAAGAGATTATATGTTCCATCATATTTACATATATGTAAATATACTACATACATAAATATATCTACATACTATAAAACAAAAAAACCGGCCAACCTACTCATGAGAAACTCTCCAGACACAAAGCAGAATGCTTTAAAAGAGACCAATGTCGTCCTTCAAATGCCCACTTGGGGACTGTAAGCCTCAAAGAACTCAGTATATAGGCAAGACAACAACATCTCTTTCCAGGCGATTAACGATGCATAATCAACAGGGCTCCATTAAGGAACATTTAATTTCTTCCCACAACCAAACCATCACCAGAGAAGTCTTAACAAACAACAAAGAAATCATCTATAGGTACAGCGATAGCAGGCGGCTTGACATCTGCGAGGCACTACACATCAAGAAGTCAACACCAGCAAATTAATGCACAACTATATTCTACCCACTTCAAGACTCCGCTCCAATATAGAAGCATCAAGAAATCAACCCGTTCTCGCACTTTCGTATCGTATCGTATTTTGTTCGTTTCGAACAAAAGATCTTAGTCGACAACTTGAAACCGGCCATATGCTGCAGGTATGTTGGCGACATTTTTACACAGGTACCTGATGTCAGACATCTGCAGGAGCTGAAGGAGGCATTTGAGTTCTGTGTTGTGTTTCACTTACGAGATGGAGAAGGATGGGAAGCTGCCCTTTCTAGATGTAACAGTCATGGAAAGGAGCGGAGGTTTCCACACTGCAGTCTACACTAAAGAAACAAACATAGGAATGTGCCTCAATGCCAACTGTGACTGCCCAGACAGGTACAAGAGGAGTGTTGGTAACGCTTATGTCGACCGTGCTCTCAGCCACAGCTCAGGATGGAAGCAAGTCGATGAAGAACTCTGTAGGGTAAGGCAGGTCAACAACGGCTGCTCCAATGGTTTCGTGGAAGACATCATAAGAAGGAAAGTGAAACGCCATGCAACCTCTGAAGAGACAACTAACACAACACCTGTACCCCCTATTAGACTATTTTAAAGGAACTTCTTTTCCACAGCTCATAAAACGGAGGTCCTGAAAGATATAGTTAATAGAAACGTTATCCCTACAGACAAAAATCAGAAGATACAACTGACGATTTACTATAAAACCAAGAAAACGGCTAGCCTACTCATGAGAAACTCCACACACAAAGCAGAACGCTTTAAAAGAGACCAATGTCGTCCTTCAAATGCCCACTTGGGGACTGTAAGCCTCAAAGAGCTTAGTATATAGGCAAGACAACAACATCTCTTTCCAGGCGATTAACGATGCATAATCAACAGGGCTCCATTAAGGAACATATTATCTCTTCCCACAACCAGACCATAACCAGAGAAGTCTTAACGAAAAACATGGATATCATCGATAGATACAGCGATAGCAGGCGGCTTGATATCTGCGAGGCACTACACATTAAGAAGTCAACACCAGCATTCAACAGCCAATTAATGCACAACTATATTCTACCCACTTCAAGACTCCGCACCAATATAGAATCATCAAGAAATATGGGCCAATATTATACCCATTGTTTCGTATTCTGTCTTGTGTTGAAAGTTTGTTTTCATCATCCAAAACTGTTGTAACATATCACCTCACCCAAATGCAGGTATAAAATGAAAGCTGTTTAAACTCTGTTTACTCTTGCTTCTCTGTTTATGAGACAGTTTTTGGTCCAGGAGAGCAGGTTGCCTTTGACCTCTTTGTCAATGAGGCAGCAAAGAATAGCTGGGGCGCTAGCCAGTTCAAAGGCTTTTTCGAGGTCCAGGAATATCAGCATTCCTGGTCTGTCATTCAAGTGGGCTAACAGAGTTGTAATACATTCCACTGTGCCAACCCCTCTTCTATAGGCATACATATCATGGTGCAGTTTAGGCATTTTCCACTCCAGTCTGTTGAGTGCCATTCTGTCAGCCGTCTTGGCTGCACAGCTTTGGAGAGAGATGGGCCTGGGATTAGCTGGATCTTTGGGTTTTGGGATCGACACTATGTCTGCTCTATTCCAAGCAGAAGGTCTAGTTTGAGAAGTCCAGGGTAAATTAATTAACCTTAGGTATGCAGCGTCTCCCTCTGGGCCGAGGTTTCTAATAATTTTATAGGTTATTTTGTCGGCTCCAGGGGATGTATCCATGGAGTTTTTCTTAGCCCGATTGAGCTCATCCAGTGTGAAGGGGGCATTAGTGTCAGACTTCTTCACATGCTGTAAGGATTCTGTGCCACCTTTCTTCCTCTAGTCCGGTCTGTACTGCTAATACATCTGGTGGAAGTTGATTGCTGGCTGCTCTCTCTGCAAACCTGGTTGCCAGTACTTCGGCTTCCTGTTGAGGATCCTTGGGGTGTGGAGCTTTAGGTGTTTTATTCCCTTTGGCCCGGTGAATTTGCTGCCACATCTCTCCGAGAGAGGTGTGTTCATTCAGGTGTGAACACCATTCCAGCCACTTTTGTTCTTTTATTTGTCTGGTCTCTCGATGTACATGTTCCTTGACCTCACAAAGTAAGATCCTGTTGCGGTCACTTGGCTGCTTTTTGTATAGCTTTCTTGTTCTATTGAGTCTATGGTTGAGTTCTTTGACACGTTCGCAATAGTACCAATGATCTTTATGGTGTCCGGTGGACTGTTTTTTCAGTGGGATTGAGTGGTTGGCTGCACTTTGAATCGCTTTGACAAATTCTTGTTCTGCCTGATTAATGTCTTCGGGAAGATCATAGTTTCTTTGCCACTCTGAAATGAGGTTTTGAAATCGGTCCCAGTTTGCTAAAGCAAAGTTCCAGGCTTCAGATGGAGGCGGAGGTGGGGTGGGTAGGTCTAACTGAAGATCAATTTGGACCCCATAGTGGTCGCTTGTGAGTGTGGGCTCAACTGACCATGTTGCTGCATCTCTTAGGGAGGCTGAAACGAAGGTTAGGTCTAATCTTCATGGCACAGTCTCTGAGTACAAAAGACATGAAAATGGTACACCGCAAGGAGGTATTCTTAGCCCTCTTCTCTTCAACTGTTTAATGGAAAGAATAATGAGGTTGAAACTCCCACATCACTGCAGGCTGCTAAACTACGCGGACGACTTTGTCATCATCATAAAAGGAAGGGATGCGGCGCGCCTTGCACCCAAATGCTTAGACTGCATCAGTAAAGAGGCAAAACAGATTGGGATCAAACTCAACCCCTCAAAGTCAAAGGCCATGCCCATAAAAATAGCGAAGCCCAACATCCAACTAACAGTACAGGGTCAACCAGACCAGGCTATGTGGACCAGGCTTGAAACTCTTAGACTGGAGACGGGTTTGCCCTCTCTACAAGAAAGAATATCACAAAGGACAATCGACTTGAGAATGGTCCAGGACGGACCGAAACGTCGTCGTCCCTTCAATTTCTAGTGTGTAGTCTGGTCATCATCACAAAGGACAGCTACAATTATCAGTAAAGATAATTATTTCTTCTGATCCAATCCCAGTACGGCAGACCTTGGTGGTTGGACTAGGCCAAAACAATGGAAACTCTTGGGTTGCAAGAGCAGGAAAAGTCCTAAACAGACTACATTTAAAAAACATGATTCTTGATAGAGAGGGTGATCATCCACACCAAAATTACACTCCTTCCGCGCCGTGGGAAGAGCCTACTTTCAAAATAGTAATAGAAAGTCTCCCAATGAAAAAGGCTGCCTATGATCCGACAATCCTAAGGCGCATAATAGAATAGCAAATGTATAGCATAGCAGTAGCAGGAGCCACCCACATCTTCACAGACGGATCGGTGGACACAGAATATGAGAGTGCTGGCGCTGCTCTTTGCACGACCAGCGTACAGGCATATTGGAGACTGGGAGGACTAGTATCATCAACCCAAACTGAGCTGTTTGCCATACAACAGGCATTCGCATATGTGATTGCACAAAACACTCAAAATGCAATCATACACACAGACTCAAAAGCTGCACTTCAAATACTAGGACAAAAACAGTGGAAAGATAATGTGGAAATAATTACCACCATTTTGTATCTTGGAGCAGTCGCTAAAGGCAAAGGACTCAACATAACTTTAAACTGGATCCCATCCCATATTGGAATCCCATTAAATGAAAAAGCTGATGAAATTGCTAAATTGGCAACTCGTCATCCAGTGATACATAAAACAATTCAACCCAGCCTAGAGAACATAAAAAACATCATCACCAAAAAACTCTCACATCTCAACAAAGCCTACCTGCACCAGAGAATAGCTGAAGGTTCGCCATCTGCAACATGGTATCTTCAGGCAACCAAATTAGAAAGGTTAAATATCCCAAAAGGAATCCACAGGGAAATAGCAGTTAGGCTATATAGATTACGTCTAGGTTACAGATGCAACTGGGAGATTGGTGAACCCCGACAGAGAGAGTGCATCTTCTGCCAAACTGTCACAGAAAAGCCATTACTTCACTATCTTCTGGAACGTGAAGCAACCAATGGCCTTAGAAGTGCTTTAAGAGTTCCTGAATCATGCAGTAGCCACCCTGAAGCCATCAACACAGCCACTCTCCTGGTCAACAAAGGTGTCCAGCAGCTGGACACCCTCATAAAGACTGTGAAGCAGTATCCTCCCACGCGATAACAGCTTGATGGTTAAATGCAACCTCAGAATACTGAGAAAAAAAATTGTACCACTTACGGGCTATTCATGCCCGTGCCACCTCTTGGGTGGCTTAATCTTTATCAATCAATCAACTCTGTTTAGTGTTTCAGGTTATAGTTGTGTGTGTCTTTGAAAATGTAATAAGTTATTTCGAAACGCATTCAAGGCATTCAATAAAAATGCATTTTGGACAATTGATTTTTTAATTATCATCGAAATAAATAAATATAAAATAAATAAACATAAGAAATATTGAGAAAATTCATGTTAGAATTATTAACGACGAGGTCGAAGCAGGGATGCCTTCGTGCTCGAAGGCATCCCTGCCTTCGACCTCGTCAGCAGGGATCAAGTTCAAGATCCTGCGCCTGTTCAAGATCCTCCCCTATCCAAGATCGGATGCTGGCATCCGGATGCCTGTGTCCTGAGCACTCTCCTTTATGGCGGCGAGTCTTGGACATTCCGCACCCCTTGCATTCCTTGGGCAGGAAAGACAGCTGAATGCCTACCACATGCACTGGTTTGGCACGTTGTGCTTTTGATAGTTGAGAGTATTTCTTTCTTCGATTTGTTCCTTAATCTGTGAAAAACTTGGAGGTATTTGAACCTGTACAACAGGTAGAGGAGTGGCAGTTTTTGCTAGTGAGTGCCTTATCATTACCATCTATGGCAATGTGACTTGGTATCCTATTTAGGGTGATTGACAGCCATACATTTTGGGCTTCTTTTCCTATATGTTGGATTTCTGTGAGGAGTTGTATATTATCTCTGTGCTGACTGAATAACAATGCCTGGAGCGAAGATTTAGAGTGATTATGAATGTATGAAAATTATGTAAATTATTCTCAATTGTATAGTTTATGCCCTGTGATACGGACTCGACCTTGTCAGGAGGTAGAGTGCCAGTTCCAGTGCCATCTAAGAGTCTGCACCCGAACTCCCCGGGAATAGTACATAATGTGGGCAATGCCATCTGGTGGTGGTTATCTAGTACTTGCAAATGGCTAAAGATTCCTGCCTTGGTCAGCCAGAAGGGTCGTTGTGAGTCACTCTGGTGAGGTCACTCATCAAGACCAGCGCCATCTAGGATGTGCTACAGAGCACAATGTCAACTCCCCAGTGGGTTAGTGGCATTTCCTAGTTCACCAGTATCGGCGGCTAAGTCACTGATGACGTTTTTGTGTCCACAGAGGTGACGTCTCGGGGCAACGGTACTGGAGAGGGCAGTTCATTTTGGGCAGTCTCACTACAGGGTCCTGGAAACGACCAAGTAAGCCGCCACCGATGAAGCAGTGTGGTAGCTGCTAGTGCTTTAGTGTTGAAAAGATTGGCAAGAACCGGTTGCGACTGGCCGTAACAGCCTCCTTCAGGGCATATAATTCTGTTTGCAGTGTTGAGCACCCACTATTCAAGCTTCATGATTGGTAGTGTAAACTACCAACTACCCCAGCAGAACCTCTTTCTTGATCAACTGATCCGTCTGTGAAGATGTGCGTCGTTGTAGGTCTTGAGATGGTTTCCATTTGTTCTATGACTTCTCTGAGCCTCTGCGAGTCACATGCTGATTTTTTAACTGGTAATGTGGAGAACTGTTGTGTGCTAGATAATATAACACCATGGATCACGTAACACCTCACCTGCCAGGAAGTCACCTGCTGTGCACCTCGAATGTATTTTGTCATTATTCTTATGTTATTGTTTTAAATTTAGCGACTCGCACCTGGCTATAGTAGCTCAGAATTTAGCTACTGAATTCTGTAGCCTAAACAATGTAAACAAAAAGAAATGTAACTAGTAATTCTCCCTGGTAGCTTTGTAACTGTTCCTCTCTGGAAGCTTTGTAGGATCTTGGTATTTTTTTTTTTGTAGGGTGATTTAAATTGCATTGAATAGAAACATTGCATCGTTAAGCGGCTTTGGCAATCGTTTCCTCAACGGAAGCACCATCAGCTTTAAATATTATTTGATTGCTGCCCACCTGGCAGCCATTCTGATGTACGCGACAAATGTGGGAATAAAGCCATTTTCTTGAGGTATAAGACCTACTACAGTGAGGGCATGGGTTAACCGTTCGAACGCGTCTGAATAAACGCCGTTTGGTAGATTTATTATTGATGATTAACTGATGGCAGCAATTCTGGTGTACGTGAGAAATGTGCCGATGAAGCCATTTTAGTGAGGCGTAAGCTCTAGGGCAGTGAGGGCAAGGGTTAGCCCCTTGAGGCCTTATATCATTAGAACCTTCATCAGTATGGGTGAAGGAGGCGTTAGGGTTACCATGACCGGCAGTCAGTTCTGTACGTAAATTTTCAGTGGACTGGCTGTTTGCTTCCTGTTTTTGGGTATCTGGTTGAGGACATTCATTAATTGAAAACAGTTCATGCGGCCGTTGGACTGGCTCCTTCTTCTTGAAAATGAATTTCAGTGATCTCTGGTCATCTGGGTCCTTCTTGTTGACTACATATTGCACATGTCGGCGGGTTGACGATAGTTGACGAGACTTACGCGGTCCAGGAGAGTGGCGTTGACCACAGTTAATGTCACAACTGAGCGCGTGTGCCTTACTTCTCACAAACCCATGTGGCAGTTGACTTTCCTCGAAAGTCTCGCCGAAAATACCCATGGAAATAAAAAATTCTTCAATATTCTTATAAAAATAATTGCAAATGTCATCTATAATTTCTTGCGCTTCAATGCGGTTAAGATCCATTCTATGTATAATAACGTTATACTTCAAAGTTCAAAAACAAGACAATGTCACTAGCACAGATAGTGTTGACGCCCCGTACACTACGTCAGCAACAAGAGTTTGTGTGGAGAACTGTTGTGTGCGAGATAATATAACACCATGGAACACGTAACAACTCACCTGACAAGAAGTCACCTGCTGTGCACCTTAGATGTATTTCATGTCATTATTCTCATGTTGTTATTGTTTTAAATTTAGCAACTCAGACCTGGTAATAGTAGCTCAGAATTTTGTTACTAAAATCTGTAGCCCATGTAGCCTAAACTATAGTCTATACAATGTAAACATAGGAACAAATGTAACTGCAAAAGACAGAGTTGCCCATAAAAAGGCAGCTCCTACCTATAACGACTTAATAAGAACATAAGAACAAAGGCCACTGCAGAAGGCCTATTGGCCCATACGAGGCAGTTCCTATTTATAACCACCCAATCCCACTCATATACATGTTCAGTAACCCTGTTACTGAACCAGTATTTACCCAAGTCTTTCCTAAATCTAAACTTATCCAGAGCTCGACTTGAGAAACGTCGTCGTCCCTTCAATTTCTAGTGTGTGGTCTGGTCAACTAAACTTATCCAATTTATACCCATTGTTTCGTGTTCTGTCTTGTGTTGATACTTTTAATACCCTATTAATATCCCCTTTGTTATGTCCATTCACCCACTTGTGAACCTCTATCATGTCACCCCTAACTCTTCGCCTTTCCAATGAATGCAACTTAAGGTTTGTTAATCTTTCTTCATATGAAAGATTTCTAATTTGGGGAATTAACTTAGTCATCCTACGTTGGACACGTTCAAGTGAATTTATATCCATTCTATAATATGGCGACCAAAACTGAACTGCATAATCTAAATAATCCCACTCATATACATGTGCATCCCACGATTGAAATAATCGAGGGACCACATCTCCACCACGTAATGCAGTAATTGGTTCCACAATGATAAAATTAGTAATTTTAAATTTTTAAAAAAGGAGATAGATCATTTGCGCCAAACTATCGGCCAATTAGCCTAACTTCTATTGTGGGAAAGTTACTTGAATCGATAATTGCAAATAAAATTCGTCTTCATCTTGAAAAACATAAATTAATAAATGAGTCGCAACATGGTTTTACAAATGGCCTTTCATGTTTAACAAATTTATCTTTTTATTCCAGCATAGTTGAGACAAATAAATTGTAATGTTGTGTACCTTGACTTTAGCAAATCTTTTGATACAGTTCCACATGAAAGACTGATTAAAAAGATAGAGGCTCATGGTATTGGGGGTGCTATATTAAGCTGGATTAGGTCATGGCTATTCCAAAGGAAATAGAGAGTTAGTATAAATGAAGTAAAGTCAGAGTGGGAAAATGTTGTAAGTGGAGTGCCTCAAGGCTCTGTCCTGGGCCCTCTGTTATTTATAATATGTATAAATGATTTAGATTCAAGTTTGAGTAGCACCTTATATCAGTAGCAACATTTGCAAATTTGCCGATGATACAAAAATCGGTAGGGAAATTAACACGGAAGAAGACTCGCTTTCACCTCAAGTTGACCTAAATAGGGTTTTGAAATGGTCAAAAGATTGGCAGATGCAGTTTAATGCTGATAAATGTAAAGTTTTGAGGCTAGGTAATGATGATAGTTACAAGATACGAGCTAGATGGTGTTGAGATTGCGAAGTCGGATTGCGAAAGGGATCTGGGAGTTATGATTAGTAAGAATTTACAACCAAAGGAACAATGCATGAATGTTCGTAATAAGGCAAATCGAACACTTGGATTTATTAATCGCAGTGTTAGTAACAAGACACCTGGTGTGGTTCTTTAGCTATATCTTGCTCTAGTTTGGCCCCATTTGGATTATGCAGTTCAGTTTTGGTCGCCGTACTATAGAATGGGTATAAATCTTCTTAAGAACATAAGAACAAGGTAACTGAAGAAGGCCTATTGGCCCATACAAGGCAGCTCCTATCTATAATCACCCAATCCCACTCATATACATGTCCAACCCGCGCTTGAAACAATTGAGGGACCCCACCTCCACCACATTACGCAGTAATAAGAACAAAGGCAACTGCAGAAGGCCTATTGGCCCATACAAGGCAGCTCCTATCTATAATCACCCAATCCCACTCATATACATGTCCAACCCGCGCTTGAAACAATCGAGGGACCCCACCTCCACCACATTACGCAGTAATAAGAACAAAGGCAACTGCAGAAGGCCTATTGGCCCATTCGAGGCAGCTCTTATTTATAACCCCCCAATTCCACTCATATAAGAACATAAGAACAAACGCGGGAAAATAATATATTAGATTTAGTGTTAACTAACAGGGAAACACAAATTAAGGACATCGAATAAGGGAATGAGCTAGGGAACAGTGATCATAAAGAAATCATATTTAGCATGGAATGGAATAGATCTGTAGGAGAAAATTCTGTAGAAGTACCTGATTTTCGAAAAGCTAATTTCAATAACCTAAGAAATTTATTGGGTCAAATAAGAACATAAGAACAAGGTAACTGCAGAAGGCCTATTGGCCCATACGAGGCAGCTCCTATCTATAACCACCCAATCTGACTCATATACTTGTCCAACCCGCGCTTGAAACAATCGATGCACCCCTCCTCCACCACATTACGCAGTAATAAGAACAAAGGCAACTGCAGAAGGCCTATTGGCCCATACGAGGCAGCTCCTATCTATAACCACCCATTCCCACTCATATACTTGTCCAACCCGCGCTTCAAACAATCGAGGGACACCACCTTCAGCACGTTACGCGGCAATTGGTTCCAGAAATCAACAACCCTGTTACTGAACCAGTATTTACCCAAGTCTTTCCTAAATCTAAACTTATCCAATTTATACCCATTGTTTCGTGTTCTGTCTTGTATTGATATTTTTAATACCCTATTAATGTCCCCCCTGTTATGTCCATTCATCCACTTGTAAACCTCTATCATGTCACCCCTAACTCTTCGCCTTTCCAGTGAATGCAACTTAAGCTTTGTTAATCTTTCTTCATATGAAAGATTTCTAATTTGGGGAATTAACCTAGTCATCCTACGTTGGACACGTTCAAGTGAATTTATATCCATTCTATAATACAGCAACCAAAACTGAACAGCATAATCTAAATGGGGCCTAACCAGAGCAAGATATAGCTTGAGAACCACACCAGGTGTCTTGTTACTAACGCTGCGATTAATAAATCCCAGTGTCCTATTCGCCTTATTACGAACATTCATGCATTGATCCTTTTGTTTTAAATTCTTACTAATCATAACTCCCAGATCCCTTTCGCAATCCGACTTCGCAATCTCAACACCATCTAGCTCGTATCTTGTAACTCTATCATCATTACCTAGCCTCAGAACTTTACATTTATCAGCATTAAACTGCATTTGTCAATCATTTGACCATTTCAAAACCCTATCTAGATCAACTTGAAGTGATAGTGAGTCCTCCTCCGAATTAATTTCCCTACCGATTTTCGTATCATCGGCAAATTTGCAAATGTTGCTACTCAAACCTGAATCTAAATCATTTATATAAATTATAAACAACAGAGGTCGCAGGACAGAGCCCTGAGGTACTCCACTAACAACATTATCCCACTCTGACTTAACCCCATTTATACTAACTCTCTGTTTCCTTTGGAATAGCCATGCCCTAATCCAAGTTAATATAGCACCCCCAATACCATGAGCTTCTATTTTTTTAATTAGTCTTTCATGTGGCACTGTATCAAAAGCTTTGCTAAAGTCAAGGTACACAACATCACAATCCTTACCACTATCAACTGCCTCAACTATGGTGGAATAAAAAGTTAGCAAATTTGTTAAACATGAACGGCCATATGTAAAACCATGTTGCGACTCATTTATTAATTTATGTTTTTCAAGATGGAGACGAATTGTATTTGCAATTATTGATTCAAGTAACTTTCCCACAATAGACGTTAGGCTAATTGGCCGATAGTTTGACGCAAGTGATCTATCTCCTTTCTTAAAAATTGGTACCACATTAGCTGCCTTCCATGACTCTGGCACTCTCCCTGACTCTATTGATTTATTAAATATGGTAGACAGTGGCTCTGAAAGCTCCTCTATGCATTCTTTAAGCACCCTGGCAAACACTTCATCCGGCCCTGGGGATTTGTTTGGTTTGAGTTTTACTATTTGTTTAAGAACATCCTCCCTTGTAACTGCTCAACTCGTCAACCTGTCCTCGTCCCTACTCACATAGACTTGTTCGGCTGAAGGCATATTGTTAAGTTCCTCTTTAGTAAATACAGATACAAAATATTTATTAAAAATACTACTCATCTCTTCATCACGATCTGTTATTTGACCTGTCTCAGTTTTTAATGGACCTATCCTTTCCCTAGTCTTAGTACGATATAACTGAAAAAACCCTTTAGGATTTGTCTTTGCTTGCCCTGCTATGCGAACTTCATAGTTTCTTTTTGCTTTACTTATCTCTTTTTTAACATTTCTAACCAGTTGTACGAATTCCTGTTCTAAAGTGACCTCCCTATTTTTAATCCTTTTGTACCAAGCTCTCTTTTTACCTATAAGGTTCTTCAAATTCTTTGTTATCCACTTTGGGTCATTAGTATTCAATCTATTCAATTTGTACGGTATACTACGTTCCTGTGCTTTGTTTAGAATATTCTTAAATAAGTTATATATTGAATCCACATCGAAATCCCCATTTACGTCACCTATCGCTGGGTTCATGTCTCGCTCCAAGACCGGCCCACACCCCATACTCAAGACTTTCCAATCAATTTGACCCAAAATATTTCTTAGGCTATTAAAATCAGCTTTTCGAAAATCTGGCACTTTAACAGAATTTTCTCCTACAGGTCTTTTCCATTCTATGCTAAATCTGATTTCTTTGTGATCACTGTTCCCTAGCTCACTCCCTATTTCGATGTCATTAATTTGTGTTTCGCTGTTAGTTAACATTAAATCTAAAATATTATTTTCCCGTGTTGGTTTCTTAATGTGTTGCGTAAGAAAGCAATCGTCAATTAATTCTAGAAAATCTTCTGTTTCACTATTCCCTGTTTAGTTCAACCAGTTTATTCCACTAAAATTAAAGTCACCCATGACATAAATACTGTTAGATCTAGATGCTCCAGATATTTCATCCCATAGATGCTTTGCTTCCATTCTGTCTAAATTTGGTGGCCTATACATAACTCCTATTATAATATTATTTGCTTCTACGTTTAATTCTCTCCAAATGGTTTCTGTATGTGGCTCAGTTTTGATTCCCTCTTTGAAACTACATTTCAAATTGTCCATAACATATATGGCTACTCCCCCTCCTCACCTAATATATCTGTGTGAAATAGTTTAAATCCATTTATTTGATATTCAGCTAATAGCTCTCTATTTTCTACAATCATCCACGTTTCGGTATGTGCAATAATATCTATTTTTTTCTGTGCAGACAAGAGCACAGTCGTTTAAATCGTTTATTTTATTTCTTTGACTTCTAGTGTTAGTGTAATATACCCTAAGTGAATTGTTATTTTAGGCCCTTCTCTTTCCCTGATCATTTTGCCAATTCTTTTCTCCCACAAACAAATACTTTTATTACCTCCTTCCTCCAAATTAATTCCCATACTATTATCTACTAACAGTTAAAATCCAAACAAACGCCTCTAACCACTGGTTCCAACGAGTTCGCAACAACAACCCCAGCCCTCGATAGATGCACCCCATCCCGAGCATACATTTCATTTCTTCCATAGAAGTGTTCCCAGTTGTCTATGAAAGATATTGCATTTGATTTGCAATATCTTTCCAGCCGGCAATTGACACCAAGTGCCCTCGACATCCATTCATTTCCCACTCCCTTTCTTGGAAGAATGCCACATATGATCGGGATTCCTCTCTTGTTCCTAACTAATTCTATGGCTGTTTTATACCTCTGAATCAGTTCCTCACTCCTACCTCGACCAACATCATTTCCTCCCACGCTAATGCAAATAATGGGATTGTTCCCATTTCCAACCATAATATCATTCATGTTGTTTATAATATCACCAATGCCAGCTCCGGGATAGCAAACCCTTAACCTGTTCCCCTATCTCTAGCACAAAACCTTCTATCCAAATACCTGATCTGGCAATCTCCCACAAATAGAGTTCGCTTAGGTACTTCCTTTATTCTCTGAGGGGCCTGCACTTTGTTGCTCTTCTTTGCTTTTCCTTTCGCGTGATTCACTGTCTCACCACAGCACTCGTCCTCCAAAACGGCAAATGAATTAGAAGTTCTTACGGCGTCTGTAGGCGGCTTTATCAAGGTCTTCTTAAGGCCCCTGTCCTTTACAACTTTCCAAGGCGAGGTCTTTTTACTTCTGGTCTCCTCCTTCGTTTCTTCTAGATGTTGTTTCAGCTGTCGTACCTCCTCCCGTAGAGAGTCCAACTCTGTCCTCAGAGCTCCAACTAGATTAATCAGTTCCTTCACTGCAACTTTCATATTGCTATGATAATATAACTACACTCAGGAGCTCCGGCTAACACGATAGATAAAAGATTTCTAATTTGGGGAATTAACTTAGTCATCCTACGCTGGACACGTTCAAGTGAATTTATATCCATTGTATAGTACGGCGACCAAAACTGAATTGCATAATCTAAATAGGGCCTAACCAGAGCTAGATATAGCTGAAGAACAACACCAGGTGTCTTGTTACTAACGCTTCGATTAATAAATCCCAGTGTCCCATTTGCCTTATTTCGAACTTTTATGCATTGTTCCTTTTGTTTTAAATTCTTACTAATCAAAACTCCCAGATCCCTTTCGCAATCTCAACACCATCTAGCTCGTATCTTGTAACTCTATCATCATTACCTAGCCTCAGAACTTTACATTTATCAGCATTAAACTGCATCTGCCAATTTTTTGACCATTTCAAAACCCTATTTAGATCAACTTGACACATCAACTCAACACAAAATGCATCCAAATGCAGCTGTACACACTAGTGACGCCATTAATCTTACTGAGGCAGCATCGAGTTCAGAGATTGAGTCGTCAGACAATGACATTAGTTCTTTTGAAGCAGAGTCAAATCAAGAGTATCGATTAGGCTCTGAAATTGATGATCTACACATGAATCTTACTGATATGCATGATGTATTATCTAATTCTCAAAGTGAGGAGGAGAATGATGACCATGATAATCATCATTCACTTGTTTACCGATTGAATTTATTAATTCAGTGGGTAAACAAGAATGGTGTTACACACAATGCTGTTGATGAATTATTAAAAATTTTGAGGCAAATGGGAATTGACTACTTATCAAAAACAGCTCAGACACTAATCAGTTCTGAAAGGTACATAGAAACTCAGCAAAAATCTGGAATGAAATATGTCTACTTTGGGTTAAAAGAGGAACTGGTAAAAAACATAAGTAGATATCCAAAAGCAACTATTAAAAGGACTGAGACAATTATTATTGTCATGTAACATTGATAGCCTTCCTATATTTAGAAGCAAAAATGATGCTTTGTGGCCATTTCTCTGTGCAGTAATGAATATTAAACCTTTGAAAGTCTTTCCAGTTGTCCTCATGTATGGACGTTCTAAGCCAAATGATTTAAATTTCTTATATGATTCTATATCTGATATAGATGACCTTTTGTTGCATGGGATTCAGTATGGTAACAGAATTATCAACAAAAAATTACAATGTGTAATTTGTGATGCACCTGCTAAGGCTATGGTGAAGTCTATAAAACTGTTTTCAGGTTATTATGGCGATGACAAATGTGAACAGAAAGGTACTTGGATGGGGAAAATGACATATCCAGAAGTAACAAATTTAACCATTAGAACAGACACACGCTTCCGTAATCAATCTAACTCGCAACATCATCATGGTAAATCACCATTCTGTGACTTGAACATAGACTTATTTGCAGCGTTTCCCATTGACTATATGCACCAGGTGTGCCTTGGTGTTATGAAGCGACTTCTTGTCACCTGGATACGGAAAAAAAAACATTTAAATTATGTAGCCGCCAGATTTCTGAAATTAGTGCTAGATTGGTGAGCATAAAAGATTTTGTGCCCAATATTTTTGCACGCAAACCACGAGGTTTGGAAGAAATTGACAGATGGAAGGCAACTGAATACAGACAGTTTCTTCTCTACACAGGCAAGCTTGTATTGAAAGGTATTCTACCCCAAGAGATGTATGATTTCCCTACTCTCAGTGTCGGTATAAGTTTTCTGGTTTCGCCCACATGTATGTCCTTAAAATACGGCAAATATGCTCATGACCTTTTGCTGAATTTTGTATCAAAGTGTGTATGGGAAAGAGTATTTGTATCAAAGTGTGTATGGGATCTGTATGGGAAAGATTTCTAGTCTACAATGTTCACAGTTTGATTCACCTAACAGCAGATGCTGAGGAACATGGTACTCTTGACAGTTGTTCAGCTTTTCCATTTGAAAATTATTTGCATCAGCTGAAAAAGATGGTCAGATCAAGTAAAAATCCAATTGTTCAAATAACAAAAAGAATAAAGGAGGCTGAAAATACCATGATTTATAATCCATCTGAAGATAATAAAATTTCTCAAATTCCCTAACAATGTATATTCGTTACCTGGATAGAATTGCTGTGCAGTGTTAAGGACTGTACACAGCTGAAGAAGTGAAGAAAATTATTTCATTGTTAGGGTATATCCTTTTCAAAGCTCAATATTTACTAGTCCTTGTGATTCAAGAATATTTGGGGCCTTCAATGTAAATCCACGTAAGGACTTTCTAAAAAAAGTATCTAGCATTAACACATCAACAAGAGGAATGTTAATCAAGAAAACAGAAAGTACCTATATCTTCCTGTCAATACTACATGATTTATGATTAGTAAGTTTCTTGTGATTATGTTTTTGATTCTTGTGCAAGCTGTAGGAATACTCTTTGCTTACATTGCAAACTTTTAACTTTAGTAAAAAGTATTGTTCACCATCATAACATATTAGAATTAAGGTTAACATTATGTTGTTTAATACTACTATATAAAATTAGTGACTGCTTATTTTCTTAGACACTGATAATGTGCTGCAGAAAATGTCCCTAAATCAGTTTAAATTTGTAGATGGCTGAATCTGAAAATAAATACATCGTTGTGGAAGCAACCCGTTCTCGCAAATTTAATAAGTCAATATTGACTTATTAAATATGTGCATAGGTGACATACTTTACATAATAGTTTCCCTTGAAAAGCTTCATAGAAAACACCGACCTTACCTAACCTACTTAGTATGTTAAGATAAGCATCTTATTGCTTCGTAATTACAATTATTACCTAACCTATAATAGGTATAGGTTAAGTAATAATTGTAATTACGAAGCAATAAGATGCTTATCTTAAGATACTAACAAGGTTAGGTAAGGTCGGTGTTTTCTATGAATCTCTTTAAGGGTATCTATTATGTTTTGTATATCACCTATGCACGTAGTTAATAAGTCAATATTGACTTTACGAATTTGCGAGAACGGGTTGGTGGAAGATGAAGCAGGAGAATTGTCAATCATCCATATCACATGGATGTTTAGTGCATCTGATGTAAGTCAATATATATATTGTTTATTTGCAAAATTAAAAGATTAGTTTTTAAAATATATGCGTATATGATATATGTTGATAGATTTAGAGATATATATGTATATAATATATGAAATACAGTGGGGCCTCGATTTATGATGGTAATCCGTTCCCAGAGACAGCCCATAAGTCAAAATATTGTAAATCGAAGCGATTTTTCCAATAAGAAATAAAGGGAACTGAATTAATCCATTCCCCACCCTCCAAAATATTAAATTACAAATGCATTTTATACTGAACGTTGAACCTTACCACTGATTTTCTTGGGACCCATGGCATGATATATAATAATCAGTTTTATGTTCAAAGAGTAAAAAATTGTTACCGACACTATCGTAACTCGAGTCACATTTTTCTATCAAATTTACATCGTATATATATATATTATTAAATATGACCGAAAAAGTAAGATTAATAATTCTAACACGAATTTTCTCGAGCTTTCGTACATTTCTTTTCACTGTTGGTGGTAATTCAAAAATCAATTCTCCAAAATTCATTTTTATTTCTAGTCTGACGCGACACTTGAGTGCGTTTCGTAAAACTTATTACATTCTCAATGTAATAAGCATGCATGCACTAATGAGTCCCATTCCTCAACAGCTTTTCTAATCATTGTAGTCGCGGTGGAATGTGCATCTAATGCAGCTGCTGTCGTTGGATTAATGTTGAGTTTGATGCTCAGGGCTTCAGTAGCTTCACATTCCAGTAAGTAGTGCAATAGCGGCGCCTCTGCTTCTGTTCCACAGATGTGACACTCTTTAACTATTGGGTTCATTACCTCCCAGCAGCACTTGTAACCAAGTCTGAGTCTGTGTATGGCTACTGCAATGTCTCTGGATATCTTTTTGCCAGGCTTGAATGAGGAGTAACCAGTGGCTTGTTCATACCATATCGCAGTGGATCTTCCTTCCGCTACTTTGGCTCTGTGGCGACTTTTGATAGTTGAGAATATTTTTTTCTTGATTTGCTCCTTTATCTGTGAGAAACTTGGAGGGATTTGAACCTGTACAACAGGTAGAGCAGTGGCAGTTTTTGCTAGTGAGTCTGCCTTTTCATTACCCTCAATGCCAATGTGACTTGGTATCCAATTTAGGGTGATTGACAGCCCTCGATTATGGGCATCTTTGCCTATATGTTGAATTTCTGTGAGGAGATGTATATTATCTCTGTGCTGACTGGATAACAATGCCTGGAGCGAAGATTTAGAGTCTGTATGAATGATGACATCATGTAAATTATTCTCAATTGTATAGTTTATTGCCTCCTTCAGGGCATATAATTCTGTTTGCAATGTTGAGCACCCACTATTCATGCTCCAGTAAGCTTCATGGTTGGTAGTGTAAACTGCTGCCCCAGCAGAACCTTTTTCTTGATCAACTGATCCGTCTGTGAAGATGTGAGTCGTTGTGGGTCTAGAGATTGTTTCCATTTGTTGCTCTATTACTTCCTTGAGCATCTGCGGGTCACATGCTGATTTTTTAACTGATAATCTTTTAATGATTATCTTTAGAGTCGATTCTTCCCATGGAGGAGGCTGTCGAAAGTGTTGATATGGTTTATCTTCCCCTTTGTTTTTAATGGTCCATTTCATGTCCATTTTCTCTAAAATCTTGACCACATTATCCATCCATGAGCTTGTTCTATACTGTAGGTTTTTCTGAAAGGATCTCTGTATGCTGTCTCTGATTGACAGCCTGGCAGTTGTTCCAGTAAGTTTTCCTATTATGGTGGCTATCCTTTGTTTCATTGTTTTCTAATACTGGTAGATTGGTTTCCATTCTAAGGTTCTCTCTACGCGTCCATATAGGTGCTCCCAGCATTGTTCGCAGAGCATCATTTTGAGACACTTCCAGTTTCTCCCATTGGTTATCACTGAGGGATGTAGGAGTAGGAGCAGCATAGTCGATGAGTGACCTAACTGCTTGAACGTAGTACATTTTGAGTACTGGTAGAGATGCACCCTCTCTAAGACTGGTCAGAGAGCGCAAAACTGAGTTTCTGGCTTTACAGCGTTGCCGAAGATATTCAATTTCTTGAGTGAATTTCAACTGGTTGTCTATTATGACTCCTAGGTATTGAAAAGAGGTAACCCACTCAATTTCTTGTCCTTGTATTGCCAGTCTGATGTCTTGAGTTCTCATTTTAACGGCCATTGCTTTTGTTTTATTGCTGTTTATTTTCACTGCTATGCATTCCGCTTCCCTGCTGATAATATCTAGGCATTTTTGTGCATGGTTCCTTGCACCTTTGTCATTGATGATGACCACAAAGTCGTCTGCATAGTTAAGAAGTTTGGCTTTTGGTAGCTTGAGCTTCATGAATTCTTCCATGAGACAGTTAAAGAGGAAGGGGCTTAGTATTCCTCCCTGCGGAGTTCCATTTTCCAGCCTCTTTGAGGTCGATGTTTTTCCTTGGAATTTGACTTTAGCTTCTCGGTTAAGCAGGCTTCCTTTGGCAAAAGCAAGAGCGTGTCCTTTGATTTCCTTATCCATAAGGCAGCACAGTGTAGCTGGAGCACTGGCTAACTCGAAGGCTTTTTCAAGGTCTAGAAAAATAAGGATTCCAGGTTTGTCATTGATTTTATCCAGGAGGGAAGTAAGGCATTTTGTGGTTCAAACACCTTTTCTGTAAGCAAACATATTTTGGTGTAGTAGATTGGCTTTCCATTCAATTCGATTAAGGGCCATTCTTTCTGCAGTTTTAGCCAGACAGCTTGTTAATGAGATGGGTCTTGGATTTCCTGGGTCTTTATGTTTTGGAATGGGAACTATAATTGCACTGTTCCAAGAGAGTGGTCGGGTTCTTGTCACCCATACTCTGTTGATGAGATTCAAGAAGGCTTCTTCACCCTTTTCTCCTATCTTGGCTAGCATGTTGTAAGTGATTTTGTCCTTGCCTGGAGCTGTATTTTTAGTTTTCTTTGTAGCACTTCTGAGTTCTATTTGATTGAAAGGTTGGTCTAGTTCGTCAGGTAAGGCTAAAGCATCATCTATTTTTTTCCATCTTGCTGCTTGAAGTCTTTGTTGGTGAGTCAGAGTTGCTTGAAGAAGTTGAGTGGAACTGGCTCTTGAAGCAAATAGATTTGCTAGCCTTTCTGCTTCTTGCTCTGGATGAACATGGTGCGGCAGAGCAGAAGGCGATTTTCCTTTGGCCTTGTTGATCTGCCTCCAGATGTCGCCCAAGGACGTATGCTGATTTAGCTTGGCACACCACTCGAGCCATTTTTCTTCTTGGATTTTTGCTGTTTCTTCGTGCACATGATCTCGGACAGCTCTAGTCCTAGATTAGCTTTGGTTCTATCTCTTCTGAAATTCTTTCGTGCACGATTTAGTCTGTTATGTAGCTCTTTGATCCTATCACAGAAATACCAATGGTCCTTGTGTTGTTGGGTGATTGTTTTCCTCTTGGGGATGGCGTGATTTGCTGCTCTATGTATTGCATTTACTAAATATTTTTCCATTTCTTCGGTGTTGTCAGGAGGAGTGTAGTTTTGGTGCCAAGTTTCGAGAGCTTCCTGAAACTTCGTCCAATCTGCTTTGATAAAGTCCCATCCGGGCTCGGGAGCTGGAGGTCTAGGAGGTAGTGCTATATTAATAACTGTTTTTGTAGCAAAGTGGTCACTGGTCAGAACATGATCCACTGACCAATGACACAACTCATAAATACTGGTGGAAACAAACGTGAGATACAACTTTCCCCCGCCAGTGTGGGTTGGTTCCGTCGAATTAAGCAGACTGATTTCTGGCACTTCATCCAAAAGATGTTCAATATGTCTTCCGTTGGCGTCGGTTCTTGGTGAATCAAGAAGTAATTCACTATGAGCGTTGAAGTCACCAGAGATGATAGTAGGTGTAGTAACTGCTATTTCAAAGATTGTTGAGAGATCCATGTCATGTTCTCTCTGGCTCTTGTATACATTGAAAATGGACAGCGTTGAGTTCCTCATAGTGAGCTTAACTCCCATAATTTCGACGTTCTCGCCACAGTTGGGCAGGTCTGTGATTGCCGTGGCATTGATATGATTTCTTACTAGAATTGAAATGCCTCTGGTGCCGCCTTGTGCCATAGGGCAGTGGAATCCTTGATATCCTGGAATATTGATATATCTGCCAGTCCTGGTGAGTGTTTCTTGGAGTAGAACAATATCAATGCTATCCTTGAGAAGCACTGCTCTGAGTGTTTGTGCTTTGCTTTTGAATCCTTGAATATTCCATTGTATAATTTTGAGATTGTCCATTTTTCCGTTTATAGTGGAATCATTGAGTCCATGGTTTTTATAGTACTGGTTTTCCCGACCGTTTGTCTTCTTGGCTGGAGTGGTGACTTTCTTCTTGGCGGGTGAAGTGACTCCTGGTTGGGCCGAAGCGCCCCTGCTACATCCAGCCACTGGGGCACCCGATGATGCAGGGATCATCATTCCTGCCTGGGAGGTCCCGGAGGCAACGGCAGGCATGTTCGCCCTGCCGCCCCGATCCATTCTGTTGCTGTCTCCCAGTGGAGCAGCGCCCCCCTGCCCCCTCCAGTTGTTGGAGGCCCCGTCCTTGCCCAGACCAGAAAGACCCGGCGCGCCAGACTGTTGCTGATCTTCATTTATTCGGACTTGCCGAGGGGTGTACCACTGGCTTTTTACCGAGGGTCTGGTCGATTGGGGTCTCGAAGTAGTTACTTTGGGTTGCTGAGTTGATCCGAAAGCTAGTATTCTTTTTACCCTTTCTAGACATCGTTTGTTTCAGGCGTGATGTGTACTTGGAAAAATACTTGATCAAGGAACTTAGCTGGTCGGTGAATTGTACGCCCTGCTCGCGTTACATAACCATCAAAGTTAACTTCCTCCTCTTCGCTGATGTCATCTAACTGGGGTCGTAGGGTGGGAGGTCGCACAGGATCGTCCGTCGTCGTAGGATCAGGTTGTGGTGCGGCTGGTAACTGGGGTTGTAGGGTGGGAGGTCGTATAGGATCGTCCGTCGTCGTAGGTGGCGGTGCTGCTGGTAACTGTGGTCGAAAAGTGAACTGCGTAGTCGGCGGATGTGTCTCTGGATTTAGCAGTGTCGCAGACGTTTGAGACGAAGCCTGGAGCAGAGCAGAGAGCTGAGTGAGGCCGGAGTCGTGGAGCTCTATGTGGGAGAGCGTGGCGGCTCGAATGAGAATTGTGAGTGTCTGAACTCGGGGAGCGAGAGCGTGGCGGCTCGATGCGGTCGTAGTCTGCTGTCTGCTCTGTGTCGAAGCTGTAGCGTCTTGGGTTGATTAGGACTGTACACGCCGAGTACTACATTGTTGACTGGAAATTGTAGTCTGGTACCAAAAGATGTAGGCTGTGTGTGGACAAGCTCGGTGTAGCAGGAGAGAAGAATGTGCATAATTGTTGCGTCCTTGGGTCGCTGGTGGAGCATTTAGATCCGGGGCGGATGGGCTCGGGCACCAGGACATTAGGAGGTAATGTAGGCACGTAGTTAGGACAACGAGGTAATCACATCTAGAGCTGAATTGTCCTGAAGGCGACGAAGTGTCGGAAATGCAAGCTGTAAGTCCTGTACTGCGCAAAGGGCTTGAGTCGGCCAAGTATCAAAATGCAGTGAACGTGTAGATGAATCTGATGACAGAGCAGCTGTCGTGGGCGTAGGACAAGCAGTGCCCTGTATTATAGTCTGTGGGTTGGTTGGTGTTGTCGTGTTGATCCTTCTCTACGGACAACCCAACCCACAACTCGGTAGAGTGCTTATACCTCACTAGGAGATCACCCTTGGCGCTTCTGGCTCTTGAATTAATACCCTATTAATACCACCTCACCCCATCCACCTCACTCAAATGTAGATATAAACAAATCGGAGATGTGTAAGTTACACTTACACCAGTAAGTGTAACACCCGGGTATGTCCAGTGGGGTGTGTATGGAGGCATCCGGGTATGTTCAGTGAATGGAGGCACCCGGGTATGTCCAGTGAATGGAGGCACCCGGGTATGTCCAGTGGGGCACTCGGTGTATGGAGGCATTACATACACACTCGGTGTATGTAATGTGTATGGAGGCACTCGGGTATGTCCAGTGGGGCGTGTATGGAGGCACCCGGGCATGTCCAGTGGGGCGTGTATGGAGGCACCCGGGTATATCCAGTGTATGGAGGCACCCGGGTATGTCCAGTGTATGGAGGCCCCCGGGTATATCCAGTGTATGGAGGCCCTCGGGTATGTCCAGTGTATGGAGGCCCCCGGGTATGTCCAGTGTATGGAGGCACCCGGGTATGTCCAGTGTATGGAGGCCCCCTTTGTATGGAGGCACCCGGGTATATCCAGTGTATGGAGGCACCCGGGTATGTCCAGTGTATGGAGGCACCCGGGTATGTCCAGTGTATGGAGGCACCCGGGTATGTCCAGTGTATGGAGGCACCCGGGTATGTCCAGTGTATGGAGGCACCCGGGTATGTCCAGTGTATGGAGGCACCCGGGTATATCCAGTGTATGGAGGCACCCAAGACAGGATAGGCCTGGGAAGAATAGACCAAACTTGCCTGTGTGTTTATATACAGTTGAAGCCACCTCCGCCCGGAGTCCTGCTTGGCTGCTCTAACTCCTTGTATTACCTCAGTTGGCTCTCTGAAGTATTCACTTGGTCATCTCTTGCTCTCTCTCCATATGAAGCTGTTGGTGTTGCTCATATTTTTTTCAATTTAATAATGAAATTGACTTGGTACAAATGTTTAATTATATATTTCTTCTGTGTTGTTATCTCTGACTAAATATTTTTATCCGTGTACAGCTTAGTAGAGTAGTCATAGGTTAATGTTGGAAGGATACACACTGAAATTATGCAATTTAATTAATGTTAATTACAAGCTTAACCTTAGTGCAAGTGTTAGGCATTGACGCCTACATTCTCTATTATAGTCTAGCATTAATATTTTACTTGAATTTGAGGTTTTAAATAGTTTATGTACTTTTTTTGTGGTTCAGACACGAGTGTGCTGGTGAGACCAATGTTCTAACTTATAAGAACTTGTGCACTGTTTTGTGTTTAACTATATTATAATTCAAATAATTTTTTTTTTAATATTATGGCCCCGGGTGTACTTATATTGAGATTATATATTTGAGAGCCGTCTACTGCACTAATGTAAAGGTTTATGATGAGAGAAAGGCACACAGTATCACCTGCCCTCACAGCCACTTTAAGAAGTACTGGACACGCAGCTTATGTTATAGCTACTCTGAAATAGTCATTTATCACGGGTGAAAGATTGAATTAGTCATCCTTGGGTCTGTAAATACAAACCGGGTTTACTTATTGCGATTCTAATTTGTATTAGAGTTTACACAATAAACTTTTCTGATGGCCTAAATGTTATCGCACAGCTGGGAAGGATCCCACCAAGTTGAGGCGACGACCAGAATTTTTAGAGACAATCATGTTGCTGATCACTATGTTGTACTCTGATATGTTCCTTAGCTGAGGGTCCCCATCAGGCAGGTGCAGCAACACCTGCAAGGTAGAGGAGATACTTAGCCAGAGATTGAGATCTTGGAGATCACTTTGTCTTTTGGAACTGTCAATGGTGGCAGCAGGAGAAAGGCAAGTGAGCTTGTGACTAACATGGACCGACAAAAGTTGGCCCTGGAAATATGTAGGAAAGATCAGATTAATAAACTTCAATATCAACCAAGAACGTTTATACTATTCTTGCCACACCATAAGTAACCAAACACAGTACCATTCACGGTATTCTTCCCACACCATAAGTAACCAAACACAGTAACATTCACGGTATTCTTGCCACACCATAAGTAACCAAACACAGTAACATTCACGGTATTCTTCCCACACCATAAGTAACCAAACACAGTACCATTCACGGTATTCTTCCCACACCATAAGTAACCAAACACAGTAACATTCACGGTATTCTTGCCACACCATAAGTAACCAAACACAGTAACATTCACGGTATTCTTCCCACACCATAAGTAACCAAACACAGTACCCTTCACGGTATTCTTGCCACCCCATAAGTAACCAAGCATATTGATATTTGTAGTATTCCTGCCACACCATATGTAAGCAAGTATATTGTAATTACTAGCTTCTAACAGAAGACTTGCAATTGCACCTTGCAATAGTCCACGTTGAGGTTCCCACAGAGCTAACAAGACGAGACTGACACGTCAGTGGCCGAGACAGTAACACCAAGTAATGATCTCTCCCACTGTGACATCGTAATCTTGCATCATGGGTTGTCGTCCTGCCCAAACGACACTGGCTAGTGGGCCTAGTACACTGGGGGCCAAATGTACATGACGCAAGGCTGTGAAGCAGCTCTACCCTCGGGATGGTGTTGAGAATATGACCCAAGGCTGTGAAGCAGCTCTACCCTCGGGATGGTGTTGAGAATATGACCCAAGGCTGTGAAGCAGCTCTACCCTCGGGATGGTGTTGAGAATATGACCCAAGGCTGTGAAGCAGCTCTACCCTCGGGATGGTGTTGAGAATATGACCCAAGGCTGTGAAGCAGCTCTACCCTCGGGATGGTGTTGAGAATATGACCCAAGGCTGTGAAGCAGCTCTACCCTCGGGATGGTGTTGAGAATATGACCCAAGGCTGTGAAGCAGCTCTACCCTCGGGATGGTGTTGAGAATATAACGCAAGGCTGTGAAGCAGCTCTACCCTCGGGATGGTGTTGAGAATATAACGCAAGGCTGTGAAGCAGCTCTACCCTCGGGATGGTGTTGAGAATATAACGCAAGGCTGTGAAGCAGCTCTACCCTCGGGATGGTGTTGAGAATATGACGCAAGGCTGTGAAGCAGCTCTACCCTCGGGATGGTGTTGAGAATATGACCCAAGGCTGTGAAGCAGCTCTACCCTCGGGATGGTGTTGAGAATATGACCCAAGGCTGTGAAGCAGCTCTACCCTCGGGATGGTGTTGAGAATATGACCCAAGGCTGTGAAGCAGCTCTACCCTCGGGATGGTGTTGAGAATATGACCCAAGGCTGTTGTGATGGTGTCCTCTCTGATTTCTTCCGTATACCGGATTTAAGTCATATCAGCTTACCTGCAAGTTCTCTGAGATGCAGGGAATCTTTTGAGGTATGAGGCTACTGAAATGGTTACCGATTTATGGAGAAATTTGTATTATAATTATGTAGGTAAAGGGGAGAAGTCGCGCCCTAGGTACAACAAAATAGAGCTCCCTGCCACCATTTTGTGTGCGGCGCCCGTCGGCCGGTGATTGGTTGGCTGAGGTCACATGACTTGATTGACCAATCAGAGCCCGCCCCTGGGTCTGTGACGTCACCGGGAGACCTGACCCGGCGCCTGAAGAACGCCAGGCGCTCAGAGTTCGGGGACGCCTCACTGAGAGTAGACGTGCGCTGGTTGAGCTCTAGAGTTCCGAGGTCTAGGAGCCTCTTTCAGTGGATTTACACAGCCTGACAAGTTTATAGTGACTACCAAAGACTGCAGTCTTTCAGGGAAGTGCGAGAAAGCTGAGTTCCAGCGGTGTAAGAGCGCCGAGAACTGTAAGCTGATAGTCTTGGAAGAGTAATGAGAGTTACGACGGCTGGAGTAATGAGTGGCTTGCCGTCAGTGGAACTCCAAGGTAGTCAGAGCGGTTGTGATTGGATCACGCCCACTGGGAACTCAGAAGGGAGAAGACGCATCCTGATCCAGGAGTGAATAGTCTCTGTGAATGAGTGCTTGAGGGATCGACGTGTGCAGTGACGACTGGACGAGCCAACGCCCAGGAACTTCACTCAGAGAACGAGTACGGAGATGACGAGAATCATCACGACGACTATGAACTGGTGACTGGTCACCATTATTGTTTCCATTATAACATATATAGATATCTCATGTGTTTGTAGTTTGCTTTTGAGTAAACTTTATTATTTTATCACTGCTTTTGGTGTCACCTCCATCTCATTGAGCATTGTGGATTAATGATATATGATTATACTATACTAGTGCTGGCATTACATAGAGAGTAACCAAGGGTTGGCAACACGACAGTATATTTGAATTATAGTACTAGTATACTAGTACTATTATAGAATTCTAGTATCTAGTATTCTAGTATATTGAATTCTAGTAAACAAAGCTGGTACCTTTATATTGACCCCACACCCAAGCCAGGACCTGCATATTGACCCCACACCCAAGCCAGGACCTGCATATTGACCCCACACCCAAGCCAGGACCTGTATATTGACCCCACACCCAAGTCAGGACCTGCATATTGACCCCACACCCAAGCCAGGACCTGTATATTGACCCCACACCCAAGTCAGGACCTGTATATTGACCCCACACCCAAGCCAGGACCTGTATATTGACCCCACACCCAAGCCAGGACCTGCATATTGACCCCACACCCAAGCCAGGACCTGTATATTGACCCCACACCCAAGCCAGGACCTGTATATTGACCCCACACCCAAGTCAGGACCTGCATATTGACCCCACACCCAAGCCAGGACCTGTATATTGACCCCACACCCAAGCCATGACCTGCATATTGACCCCACACCCAAGTCAGGACCTGCATATTGACCCCACACCCAAGCCAGGACCTGCATATTGACCCCACACCCAAGCCAGGACCTGTATATTGACCCCACACCCAAGCCAGGACCTGCATATTGACCCCACACCCAAGCCAGGACCTATATATTGACCGCACACCCAAACCAGGACCTGTATATTGACCCCACACCCAAGCCAGGACCTGTATATTGACCCCACACCCAAGCCAGGACCTGTATATTGACCCCACACCCAAGCCAGGACCTGTATATTGACCCCACACCCAAGCCAGGATCTGTATATTGACCCCACACCCAAGCCAGGACCTGCATATTGACCCCACACCCAAGCCAGGACCTGTATATTGACCCCACACTCAAGTCAGGACCTGCATATTGACCCCACACCCAAGCCAGGACCTGTATATTGACCCCACACCCAAGTCAGGACCTGCATATTGACCCCACACCCAAGCCAGGACCTGTATATTGACCCCACACCCAAGCCAGGACCTGTATATTAACCCCACACTCAAGCCAGGACCTGTATATTGACCCCACACCCAAGCCAGGACCTGTATATTGACCCCACACCCAAGCCAGGACCTGTATATTGACCCCACACCCAAGCCAGGACCTGTATATTGACCCCACACCCAAGTCAGTACCTGCATATTGACCCCACACCCAAGCCAGGACCTGTATATTGACCCCACACCCAAGCCAGGACCTGTATATTGACCCCACACCCAAGCCAGGACCTGTATATTGACCCCACACCCAAGCCAGGACCTGTATATTGACCCCACACCCAAGTCAGTACCTGCATATTGACCCCACACCCAAGCCAGGACCTGTATGTTGACCCCACACCCAAGTCAGTACCTGCATATTGACCCCACACCCAAGCCAGGACCTGTATCTTGACCCCACACCCAAGCCAGGACCTGTATATTGACCCCACACCCATGTCAGTACCTGCATATTGACCCCACACCCAAGCCAGGACCTGTATATTGACCCCACACCCAAGTCAGTACCTGCATATTGACCCCACACCCAAGCCAGGACCTGTATATTGACCCCACACCCAAGCCAGGACCTGTATATTGACCCCACACCCAAGCCAGGACCTGTATATTGACCCCACACCCAAGCCAGGACCTGTATATTGACCCCACACCCAAGCCAGGACCTGTATATTGACCCCACACCCAAGCCAGGACCTGTATATTGACCCCACACCCAAGTCAGTACCTGCATATTGACCCCACACCCAAGTCAGTACCTGCATATTGACCCCACACCCAAGCCAGGACCTGTATATTGACCCCACACCCAAGTCAGTACCTGCATATTGACCCCACACCCAAGCCAGGACCTGTATATTGACCCCACACCCAAGCCAGGACCTGTATATTGACCCCACACCCAAGTCAGTACCTGCATATTGACCCCACACCCAAGTCAGTACCTGCATATTGACCCCACACCCAAGCCAGGACCTGTTTATTGACCCCACACCCAAGTCAGTACCTGCATATTGACCCCACACCCAAGCCAGGACCTGTATATTGACCCCACACCCAAGCCAGGACCTGTATATTGACCCCACACCCAAGCCAGGACCTGTATATTGACCCCACACCCAAGCCAGGACCTGTATATTGACCCCACACCCAAGCCAGGACCTGTATATTGACCCCACACCCAAGTCAGTACCTGCATATTGACCCCACACCCAAGTCAGTACCTGCATATTGACCCCACACCCAAGCCAGGACCTGTATATTGACCCCACACCCAAGTCAGTACCTGCATATTGACCCCACACCCAAGCCAGGACCTGTATATTGACCCCACACCCAAGCCAGGACCTGTATATTGACCCCACACCCAAGCCAGGACCTGTATATTGACCCCACACCCAAGTCAGGACATAAGAGTAATCGACAGTGACCGTCGAACGAAAATTTTGTGGGCGACCTAGAAGAGGTTAACTCCACGCGCCATCTTGACATTGGGAAGCAAATGTCCTCACTCTTGCAATTTTGTGGTCAGAACCCTTTGATCAGCGTAGTTTACCTTGTTGCATGGAGGATTAGTGCCCAGTGATATGACATTGGTGTTTTTACACAAATTAGTCGTGCATGCTGTGAGTATGTTGGAGGCAAGAGGGACACATGCTCGCTCAACGGTGGTCAACGGATAGGTCGTATACCAGCAAGTATACTCGCCAGGAGGGGAGAGTACCCTTCGTGGTGCAGGCCAGCTGATGACATTAGGGTCGTGGAGTTTTATTTTAATCTTTTAATATTTATTTATGGAAATATATTATTTTGTTGTGGTAAACTTGCAGGTTCGTGTATGGGAGCTGTTAGAGGTTTACACCTATTTGAGGACTAATTAATGGATGATTCTGCTGTTGGTTTACTTGAACATTAATGGGCAGAGATGAATCTTGTCTGATTAAAACTGATATAAATTTGCAAAGGGATATATATGGAGGATCGTTTGGTCGCCTGGGTTTGTTTATGAGAGGAATGTATATATTGGTGTACATGATGCAGTGAAAGAAAGTGAGAGTATTAATTCATTATTATTGATTTATATGTAGAAGCTTAGCTCTGATGATAGTGATTTCTGCCCAGCGCATTGGCGGAGAAGAGAGCAGTAGCCTAGTGATGAACAATTTGATAAATAGACTACATGGAAGATTAACGACATTTATTGAGGCAACGATCTCTGATGATGACAATGTTATATCTCCAGATAATTGGTGGTGTATGGCATTTGATGATTTGTGTATTGGTTTGATAAATATTTATGTGTGCCATAATTTTTTGAGCTGATATTAACTTAATTTTATAAAGTGACTAAGAGAAGGGCTACAAGTTGAGGACCCCATCCAAGGCACCATCTAATCATTATATTATAAGTTCTTGTGTGTAATAAATGTCTTTTAGACAACTTTGTTTCCTCTTGTTCCTTTCAGGGCTTTAAGTGAGAGAAAGATAGTATTAAAATAACTCAATGTGAGGAGGAGACAGTGAAGAGAGACTAAGGGAACTGTGAAGGAGGACGCCGGAGTTGAGGAGAGACGGGTAACACACCGGTGGCTCAGTTCCTGGCTGTGACCACCTGACAACAGGTGGTTTCTGAGCCCGAGTTACCATCCTAGTGACGTTAAGCCCCTTCTCTGCAGTGTGGTATTTGCGTGTAATTCTTCAGTGAGTGGTCTGACACGGTGCAGTGTCAGAAGGTGAGTGGTCAGACACAGTGCAGTGTCAGAAGGTGAGTGGTCTGACAATTCCTGTAAATGTTAACACAGTAACAAGTACAGGTCACCAAGACATTAATAATACAGTTATATAACTGGTCCACTCACCACGTAACGAGTACGACAAAATACACTTGTCTAACTTGAGACAGTAAAGTTAATACCAATCAAGTCGCTAACTTGTGTGTGTGGCGTGGTCTCAGGGTCGACAGGTTAGAACCTCTCCCCAGAGACCCACATCAAAAGAATATCATCAGCGGCATATGCTAGACTGGCCAACATAAGAACTGCCTTTAGAAACTTATATAAGGAATCTTTCAGAACCCTGTATACCACTTATGTAAGACCAATCCTGGAGTATGCAGCTCCAGCCTGGAGTCCATACCTGGTTAAACACAAGACAAAGCTAGAGAAGATTCAGCGGTATGCCACCAGGCTCGTCCCAGAACTGAGAGGAATGAGCTACGGGGAAAGGCCAAAGGAGCTGAACCTCACGTCCCTGGAAAACAGAAGAGTAAGGGGAGACATGATAACCACCTACAAAATTCTCAGGGGAATTGAAAAGGTGGACAAAGACAAACTCTTCAGCACGGGTGGGACACGAACAAGGGGACACAGGTAGAAACCGAGTACCGAGATGAGCCACAGAGACGTTAGAAAGAACTTTTTCAGTGTCAGAGTAGTTAACAGGTGAAATGCATTAGGCAGTGATGTGGTGGAGGCTGACTCCATACACAGTTTCAAATGTAGATATGATAGAACCCAATAGGCTCAGGAACATGTACACAGTTAACTAGTTCACAACGTTACCTTAGCTAGGAGACGTTACCATGGCTAAGAGACGTTACCCCGGCTAGGAGACGATACCCCGGCTAGGGGACGTTACCCTGGCTAGGAGACGATACCCTGGCTAGGAGACGTTACCCTGCCTAGGAGACGTTACCATGGCTAAGAGACGTTACCATGGCTAAAAGACGTTACCCTGGATAGGAGACGTTGCCTTAGCTAGGAGACATTATCTTGGCTAGGAGACGTTGCCTTAGCTAGGAGACGTTATCTTGGCTAGGAGACGTTGCCTTAGCTAGGAGACGTTACCTTGGCTAGGAGACGTTATCCTGGCTAGGAGACGTTACCTCTGGCTAGGAGACGTTACCTCTGGCTAGGAGACGTTAACTGGCTAGGGGACGTTAACTGGCTAGGAAAAGTTACCCTTGCTAGGAGACGTTACCCCTGGCTAGGAGACGTTACCCCTAACTAGGAGACGTTAACTGGCTAGGAGATGTTATCCTGGTTAGGAGACGTTACCCTGGCTAGGAGACGTTACCTTGGCTAGGAGACGTTATCCAGGCTAGGAGACGTTATCCAGGCTAGGACACGTTACCCTGGCTAGAAGACGTTACCCCTGGCTAGGAGACGTAACCCGTACTAGGAGACGTTACCTTGGCTAGAAGACGTCACCCTGGCTAGGAGACGTAACCCGTACTAGGAGACGTAACCCGTACTAGGAGACGTTACCTTGGCTAGGAGACGTTACCATTACACGAAGACGTTACCTTGGATAGGAGACGTTACCTTGGCTAGGAGACGTCACCATGGCTAGGAGACGTCACCTTGGCTAGGAGACGTAACCTGTACTATGAGACGTTACCTTGGCTAGGAGACGTTACCCTGGCTAGGAGACAATACCCTGGCTAGGAGATGCTACCTTGGCTAGGAGACGTTACCCTGGCTAGGAGACGTTAGTAGTAGGGAGTAAGAGCCACAGGCTCCTTTTTTTTTGGGGGGGAGAGGACCCCTGTGGACTGTAAGAGCCAGCGGCTCCTTTTTTTTTCAGGCCGGAGGATCCCTGTGGACTGTAAGAGCCAGCGGCTCCTTTTTTTTTTCTGGGAAATATCCCGCGTGTTAGCCAGGGTTTCAGGTAAATTTTTGTCAGTCACTGATTTTAGAAGTTGTTAAAGTTCTTATAATGAAAATAATTTCCGAGACTTAGAAGTTTGTTTAAGTCTTATGATGAAAATAATTTCCGAGACATAGAAGTTTGTTAAGGCCTTATGGGAGAAATTCAAATAACGTGTGTAGCACTTTAGGGCTTCCAGGAGAACTCTACGGACATATTTTACATGTTTTCAACTTACAAAATCGTCTATGTAAGCCTTAGTTATTCATATAAATTTAGAAAATCGCCTGTGTAAGTCATGGTTTTCAAGTCTCGTACATCACACCCCCCTCCCTCCCCCCCTTACCTCGCAATCTGTCGCCTCACCTGTGTTTACTTTAGACGTCAGCCAGCCAGTCGGCTCTTAATCTTATCTTATCTTATCCATAATATCTGGACCGTCCCTCCTCTCTCTCTCTCTCTCTCTCCTTTCATTCAGTTCAACTATTTTCCAACATCGTATGTTTGCTCCTTTTCATTAAGCAAGTCAGTATGTTTGCTCCTTTTCATTAAGCAAGTCAGTTTTACACAAATAAATCATGTTAGTAAGCAAGTTCTAGCTCACGTTCCCCACCTTAGTCCCCTGTCGTATAAAGAATACTATCATTCCAATCCCTCTAAAATTTAAAAATAATCATATTTCAAATGTAGTTCAATACAGTAATTAGTTACCAAGCTCCAGCTCTTGTCCTCCGCCTTAGCTCTCTCTCGTATCTTCGTTAGTATCAGTCCAATTTCCCTGAAATTTCTACCCTCTGTATTTCAGACATAGTTTAGTAAATGCAAACAATTATCAAACTCTAGCTCTTGTCCCCCAGCTTAGTTCATTTGTACAAAATCATTAGTAACAGTCCAATTTCCCTTAAATTGTTACCCTCTGTATTTCTGACACCGTAAATAAAATCAAAATAGTTATCGAGCTCCAGCTCTCGTCCCCGCCTTAATTCTCTTTCGTATCTTTGTAAATAACCCATCAATTTCCCTAAAATTAAAAGCAGACATACTTCAAAGTTAGTAAATAAGATCAAGTCAGTTACTGAGCTCCAGCTCTCGTCCCCGCCTTAGTTCTCTTTCATATCTTCGTTAGTATCAGTCCAATTTCCCTGAAATTTTTACCCTCTGTATTTCAGACATAGTAAATATGAAGTAAACAATTATAAAACTCTAGCTCTTGTCCTCTGTCCAAGCTCACTTTTGTAAAATCATTACTCTCAGTCCAAATCACCCAACTACATTTTCAGACATAGTAAATAAAAAACCAGTTCAGTTATTAAGTTTCAACTCTTGTGCCCCAGCTTAGTTCATTTGTACAAGTTCTTTATTTTCCAACTAAATCACCCTGAGATTTAAGATCACCGTATTTTCTAACGTAGTAAAATTAATCTGGACATTAGCCTTAGATCATCAGACATAAATATATTCGATCAAGTCCGTCTCCAGCGTATCTCTTATCCGAGTATACACATAACCCCAACCTGTTTAATTATCTTTCACCCCCTCCCACCTTCCTCCATCTCATCCAAGTCTCGTAAATTTAAAATGTAGCTGTTAATTTGCGTTCTTTCCCCGTTCATAGCATATTCTCTGTAAGTTCAGATCTGTACTTAGTCTTACATATTCTCTACTTCTTTCCAATTTTATACAAGACTTAAACAACTATTACCGTCTCCTCTATCTTATTTAAACATGAGTCATATGTAAATATACCCCGACTCTTTCCATCCAATACAAGTCCTAGCTTGTTCACCGCCCAACTCACTACGCTATTTCTACTCTACATGTTATAGCATGTTTTCCGCTCATCTTGGTACCAACCCTTACAATCTCTCTCTCATTCCTTTTACATGTCTCAGCATGTCTCAGCATGTTCGCCTCGCATCTTACTACGCTGTCTACTTTACATGTTGTAGCGTGTATTACTGTGTCCCATATCTTATTTAAACATGAGTCATATGTAAATATACCCGACTCCTTCCATCCATTACAAGTCCTAGCTTGTTCACCGCCCAACTCTCTACACTGTCTACTTTACATGTTGTAGCATGTTTTCCGCACATCTTGATACCATCCCTTACAATCTCTCAATCCTTTACACATCCCAACTTTCAACCCTTTCTTACAATTTTCCTCCATCCCTCCGCTACATGTTCTTACCCGTTCATTACAGTCCACTACTTATTCTCTAATCATCTCTGTACTAATTCTCAAAACTAGTTGGTTCTGTCATTTTAGTAAGTAAGTAAGTAGATCATCGTTATTAACAACGACAACAACAACAACAACAGTAACATTACTAATTCACAGTAAGTTACTACTGAGCATTTGGTAGTTATCCATTTTCAAATAATGTCAATATAAATCATTCTAAGACATCTTCGTACAATTAAAGATACTTGCCCGTGCACTAAGTCATTACTTACAGTAGCATCTTAAGGCATTGTTTTCGTAACTCAGTTTTATTAAACATACACCTTCATTAGTCAAAGGAAAACTTTTCAAGTCATTGTATTCAATATTTCCGTTAAACTTACTACATCATGTCATTATTCGGTTTCATAATTAAGTACTTGTTTCAGTCCTCCAATGTAATAAGCAAATTATTCTATTAAGGATAAAGAAATCTTATTTAGAAGAGGCATTAAGTTTATTACAACATTTAACGCATACAAGTGTTCTTAGTAGTTATACAGGTATTCAAGAAATCATAAGTGTTCTTAGTAGTTATACAAGTGTTCAAGAAATCATAAGTGTTCAAGAAGCAATTATATACAAGTATTCTTAGTAGTTATACAAGTGTTCAAGAAAATCATATACAAGTGTTCTTAGTAGTTATACAAGTGTTCAAGAAAATCATAAGTGTTCAAGAAGCAATTGGATTTATTATATATAAAATATTTCCTCTACAAATTGGACAGCATTTCAGAGCTAAAAGACAACCACTGCATGTCACCATATGTTTACATGGTAGTATTACAATATTTATATTTTTATCCATACAAACTCTGCATAAAATATCTTCTTCCCAAGATTGTTCTATACAGTCCTTGTTTTCATCAGTGTTAGTACAAGTCTCCGGTAAAGTTTTCAATCCCAGATCTTCAAGCGTAGCTTCTTGTTCCTTTTTATCATCAACTGCTTCATAAATTAAGTCCCGTACCCGTAAATAAATATCTGTTCCCTCTTGCATATACCTCAACACGATTTCTAGACATCTACTTTGTATAATAAAAGGCAACAAATCTCTGGATTCCTTAAGGTACTCACTTAAAGCATATCTTATACTCTCCACAGGTATTAATTTTTTATGAATCAGATGTTTGAACTTATCCATACCCTCCATTAAGATATTAATTAAATCATTGTCTATAGGTTTTATAGGTAATGGTATTGTCAATCTAGCATTCTTAACAAATTCCTTGCCCCTTGCAAGAATAATGTAAGCACATTCTGGACTACATCTCGCATGTAACGTCCAAGGATCATCTTCTGGTCTCCAATTTCGTATTCCACAGGCGCAGTGATAGCAGCAGACGTGGTCACTTATACCTGAAAACCATAAAACAATCCAGCATTATCTCGTTACTATCTTTTAACTATTATTCATTATTTCTTTACTTATAACTCTATTAAGTTTAAAATAGTTAAAACACTTCATACCACAGTAAAAAAAACCAGCTTCTGCCAGCTCATGAGAAGTTTGCTTGACGCTTCCAGGCCATGTCATATCAAATGTCTCTAGGCGAGATTTATAAGTTACCAATCCTGGATTCAGCGATTTCCTAAATTTGATCAATCCCAGATCTTCCTTAGGAGGAGCACCACCTAAAAAAATATAACGTAGTTACGTAAATTATTCTTTAGAAGAATAAGAAGTATCTATTTAAGCAATCAAGTTTTGTACAGAGTATATAAGACTGGTATAAGAATACATCATAAGAATATATACTTACTACTACCACTTATTTTCTTATTTCCCAGTTCTATTTTATGGGAAACAAATTCCAGTCCATATTTGAAAGCTATCTCAGACACCTCTAAAGAAACATTGTCACTCCTCTCGCCTCTAATAAAGGCACAGTCTTGATTAATGATCTTATGACGTCTTCTGGGGGTATCACCAACAATCCATGCACCTACTATACAATAACAAAATGCACACAAACAGTAATCACTATTGCGAAGGTAATAGAACCCATCTTCAACTAAGTCAATAGGGTTTAACCACTTAATGGGCCAATCCACAAATGTTTGTAGTCTAACTCCTGCACATTTAAGGCTTTCTATACTGTAAAACTTCCTGGCACACAAAGGATCCATCGTGTGAGGGCAGCACTAGCTATTAGAGTAGGATAAGCAAGTATATATATCCCTAAAATAAGTATCGTACATCGCTACATATTTAACAGTTTCCCCATTTATAATAGACAGTAATTTCCTCTAAATACTTATCTACTTAAAAATCCTTAAAGTTTCATAATTAAATAAAGCTCTTATATAAATACTTAGTAAACTACTTTCATTATTTATTAGACTTATTAGAAAAATACATCACTTTGGCAATCTCGCTAAAAGTATACTGTTACGTCATTATTCGTAGCTGCCGTACATAATGATAGATATATATATATATAATTTAGTAGTAAATTCTTATTTAATCTAATTAAAATATATGCTTAAAGCATCTATATCCTAAAATGAAATATACTATTAGTTATAATGTAATATATAATATCACTCTAAGGTAACAAAAATCCTTATTAATATATTCAAATAAGTGGTAACTTTTACATTTCCCCCAATATAAGAGCGCGGACCTCGCATTAGGGATATTATTACGACTATCTGGTTCGTATCTACTACCTTACGAGGAAGAAAATTCACCATGGATACTGTTCTGACAACTTGTCAGGGTTATTTAACCGACGATTCATTTTGTAATAATGAAACCTGTATTGTGTACGGAGTGAACTGTATATCCTGTGTTCCCCGAGGAATGGCCCTAGACTTAGCCAAGAAATATTCTCATGCTGATGCTTATAACGTTCGCCGACCCTTGTACAGTCTTAAGAGATGTATCCCTGAAGATCGTCCAGTACCAGGAACAATTCATATCTCTAAAGGAGAAAATCTTCCGTATATTGTTGCTATAGCCACACAATACGGTATTGGATTACCTATAGAAAGTAATAACATTGCTCAGGGAATTATAGAAAACTCAAAAGACAGAAACATGCTCTCTGGATTAAACGAAGATACATCCATTAATCGTCTCGTCTACTTCAAGAATGGTATGAAAGATTTATTTAACTTTATCAAGGGCTCTCCTCAAATTATGAGAGTTATAATACCAACAGGAATTGGGATTACATGTGTTCGAAGAGATAAAGTTTGGGAAAATACTTATCTTCCTGTTATTGAAGATATGTATAAACAGTTAAAACCCTACGGAGTGGAAGTTAAATTACTGTTTAACGAGGAGATTATGCAGAGGAAGAGCAAGTAACACTTGGCAACCTTTTGTGTGCGCAGTGTTTCTACGCGCAGCCTAAAGATGTATATATGCTTCCCCCGGAGTGATCTCTTACGGTGTCCTCCTCTTCTTGGATGTCAGAATCAACTTCAAGCTTGGATATTCAAGGCTATGGAGATCAAGACTATTATTGGAGACTTTGCCTCCCTGTCCGTCTACAATAATCACGACTGTTTATTGTACGATCTTGATGCTACGAGTGTACAAATGTGTAAAATTGTGCAAGGATTGTGGGATCGTTACCCATATGCGAGATTACATCGTGAAAACTTTCCTTACAAAAACAGGGCTGTTGTATCTTATCGCAGTAACCCTGGTAGTATACATATTGGAGAACCACCTGAATTTAACAACAGGATGGATGAAGATCCCCATCTACCCCTTATTATTGGTTTAGTGACTCAGTTTGCTAGTAGACCTGCAACTTTACCAGCATATGAAAATCCTCCGTGTGAAGTACGAAGTTTAGATGAACATTTTTACGATGGACTTGAAAAAGATACAGAATATCAGAGATGGCGCTGGTTTGAAAATGCTCTGAAGGAAGCCCTTGTTTTCATTCTTAAAAGATGTGTTAAGAGAATTATTATTCCATATGGGTTTGGCATGTCAAGTTATTTGGACAACTGCGCAGTATGGGAAAGTAAATATTTGCCTATACTTGAGAAAATAGGACAAAAACTACGAAAACGAGGTATTGTACTCTTCATAGTACGTCCCGAAAACATCGTTCCTCCTCAGTCATCCACCCACGGCATCTTTGAAAATAAGATTCCATACATTGCTGTTCTTCAAAATGGATCCACAACTAATGCTACTGATGCTGCTAGGACACCTGAAGATGATGCTACGCCTGCTACCGCTGATGCTAGTTCACCTTCTATCAACACTAAGTTGTCTGATACAATTAATTCAACACCTGTTAATGTTACTACGTCTGTTGATACTAATGTTACAATGTGTGTTAGTAGTAGTTTTACAAATTTAGAAGAGAAGATGGATTGGGAATAATAATGTCTGTAAATAATTTATACTTTGTACATTTTTACAAATTAAATACATTGTACATTTTTACACATTAAATAACAAAATAGAAACTCGTGTGTTTATTTTCTCCCTTTTAATGTCTAAATGTCAACTCTACTTTTCTGAGTATATAGGAAGAGGTACGAAACTTTTTCTGTCTTACTTCAAGATGGATTGTTCTATGTACATGCAAGTGAAGCTTAAGCGTTTGAATAAGTGTATTATAGATGCTGATTTTACTAGTGATGAAATTCTAAAACCTGGAGACTGTCTTGTCTACGATTCTCATAATTTATCTGGTGGATTTGCACAACTGTTATGGGAAAAATATCCTTACAGTAAAGTTTCCGAGTGTGAAGTGGTACAGAATAATATAACTCCTGGTGGTATAGTACTTGCTTTATCTCCAGAACCAGAAATAAAACCTCATATTATAGGACTTCAATACAGTAGCTCTAATGAAGATCTAGGATTACAGAAAGATATTATTAAACGTTGGAGTTTTAAATCTGCAATAAGGCAAATTTGTTGTCAGGCAAGAAATAATAATTTAATCCAGCGTATAATTATTCCATATGGTATTGGGTTTAATGACGGAATAGGATGGGGTAAAGAAGAACAAGAAGAATGGGAGACACACTATTTTCCAGGACTAGCCCATTTAGCTTATGTTTTAAAGAATAATAAAAAAGAATTATTAATGGTTCGTATACCTCTTGGAGAAGATGTTACGGGGACTGGGAGAGAGAAGAAACAAGTAGAGGGTAGATCTAATAAACGGAAGAGAATGTCGTAGTTAAAACTAGTAGATCTGAAATAATACATATAACTAATTTGGAAACTACAGCTAAGAGAGAGGGGGCGGAGCGTAACAATCTCCGATGTGATAAGCTAGGTCGGGATATATCTTGACATAAACTCCCCATCTCGGTCCAGCAGTGAGAAGACATACTCGGATCGATGGCTGCTGTATACAGTAAGTGATTATTGTATGATGTACTTACAGTACTCGTTATATTTGTTGTGATATAATTTTTGCTTATTATTGAATATCTTTTAGTTTTGAAATATTATGATTATTTAATAGTCCCTGTGTTAAATATTGTATTTTTCTTTGTTTAAAGATCTACCCCATGTGATGGATGTGAAGAGTCTACCAGGGTTTGGAAGCATGCCTGATCTTGTGTCAGAAACTATATGGCAAAGTCCAGCTTCGACTGTTTTGTGGAAGAATATGCCCCTGGCTGAAAAACGGACTTATAAAGTGATGACACATACTGATAAATGTACGCATGAGAACATTGTTCCAGCTCTAGCAAAGTTTATTAGCAAAAGTGAAAATGTTTTAATGATACTGATCGGTCATGATTTTATAAAGTTGAAAGAAGAACTTCCAATGATAAAATGCGACATAGTCTTATTTAGCTTAAAAGAGAGTGTTACAGATGTACTCAAGAAACATGAGAATTGTCAAGTGTTGTTGCTGACGAAAACTCCTAGTAAGGCCGAGATGAAGAAAATTTCTTTGTTATTTAAAGGCGATAAAATAATTTGCACTTTTAGACCTAAACCCCGTTTTAAATACATATTTCCAGAATTTGAAGAAGTGCCTATAGGATGTAACTTAAAGGATAAATTTTTTATAAGAAAATTTGTGGATGAAATTGGTTCTCCAAATGCTGCAAACTGGTTTATTAATAAGTTGAGTTCTGAAGAACGAGAAGTGTATACTATAATGAGCCAGGATGAACTGCAACAGCAGGTAAATAGTAAGACTGTGAAAGAGCTTAGTATTATTCACCCTAAAACAGAAGAAGATGAACATTGGAGTTTAATTGATCATATGGAGGAGAGCTTTCCATCTTTTCCGTTAAATTTAATAAAGATGAGACCAGAAATAGGATATCATACCCCCCAAAAGATAGAAATAGAGGCAGTGATGAGATTTATAGGACAGGATCCTGTACTTGGTGTTTTCTCTGGTATGGCCTTTATTGAAAATCTTATTAGGATAAGACATACTAATGTGGTACGAGCTACAGATAATTACTCGAATATGGGTGAGAGTAAGTGGATGGAGGTTGAACAAATGGATGCTGTAGAAGCAGTTAGGACTTATTGTAATGACAGAGAAGTACTTCTAATGTCCTGGCCTGAATTGATTCGTGATGATAATGTTTATAGCGATGCTTTCTATGTTTTAAAGGAATTTAAGGGACAAAAACTAATCTATTTTGGAGAAGGGGAAGGGGGATGCTGTGCATGTGATGGATTTTTTAACTTGCTGGATAGTGAGTTTCATTGTGTGAAATCAAATACATGTTTTACTTATAATTCTTTTATAAATTCAAATGTTTATTTCTATATAAGACTATAGTGTTTATGATTTCTTGAACACTTGTATATGTTTTTCTTGAACACTTGTATAACTACTAAGAATAACTGTATATAATTGCTTCTTGAACACTTATGATTTTCTTGAACACTTGTAAAACTACTAAGAACACTTATGATTTCTTGAATACCTGTATAACTACTAAGAACACTTGTATGCGTTAAATGTTGTAATAAACTTAATGCCTCTTCTAAATAAGATTTCTTTATCCTTAATAGAATAATTTGCTTATTACATTGGAGGACTGAAACAAGTACTTAATTATGAAACCGAATAATGACATGATGTAGTAAGTTTAACGGAAATATTGAATACAATGACTTGAAAAGTTTTCCTTTGACTAATGAAGGTGTATGTTTAATAAAACTGAGTTACGAAAACAATGCCTTAAGATGCTACTGTAAGTAATGACTTAGTGCACGGGCAAGTATCTTTAATTGTACGAAGATGTCTTAGAATGATTTATATTGACATTATTTGAAAATGGATAACTACCAAATGCTCAGTAGTAACTTACTGTGAATTAGTAATGTTACTGTTGTTGTTGTTGTTGTCGTTGTTAATAACGATGATCTACTTACTTACTTACTAAAATGACAGAACCAACTAGTTTTGAGAATTAGTACAGAGATGATTAGAGAATAAGTAGTGGACTGTAATGAACGGGTAAGAACATGTAGCGGAGGGATGGAGGAAAATTGTAAGAAAGGGTTGAAAGTTGGGATGTGTAAAGGATTGAGAGATTGTAAGGGATGGTATCAAGATGTGCGGAAAACATGCTACAACATGTAAAGTAGACAGTGTAGAGAGTTGGGCGGTGAACAAGCTAGGACTTGTAATGGATGGAAGGAGTCGGGTATATTTACATATGACTCATGTTTAAATAAGATATGGGACACAGTAATACACGCTACAACATGTAAAGTAGACAGCGTAGTAAGATGCGAGGCGAACATGCTGAGACATGCTGAGACATGTAAAAGGAATGAGAGAGAGATTGTAAGGGTTGGTACCAAGATGAGCGGAAAACATGCTATAACATGTAGAGTAGAAATAGCGTAGTGAGTTGGGCGGTGAACAAGCTAGGACTTGTATTGGATGGAAAGAGTCGGGTATATTTACATATGACTCATGTTTAAATAAGATATGGGACACAGTAATACACGCTACAACATGTAAAGTAGACAGCGTAGTAAGATGCGAGGCGAACATGCTGAGACATGCTGAGACATGTAAAAGGAATGAGAGAGAGATTGTAAGGGTTGGTACCAAGATGAGCGGAAAACATGCTATAACATGTAGAGTAGAAATAGCGTAGTGAGTTGGGCGGTGAACAAGCTAGGACTTGTATTGGATGGAAAGAGTCGGGGTATATTTACATATGACTCATGTTTAAATAAGATAGAGGAGACGGTAATAGTTGTTTAAGTCTTGTATAAAATTGGAAAGAAGTAGAGAATATGTAAGACTAAGTACAGATCTGAACTTACAGAGAATATGCTATGAACGGGGAAAGAACGCAAATTAACAGCTACATTTTAAATTTACGAGACTTGGATGAGATGGAGGAAGGTGGGAGGGGGTGAAAGATAATTAAACAGGTTGGGGTTATGTGTATACTCGGATAAGAGATACGCTGGAGACGGACTTGATCGAATATATTTATGTCTGATGATCTAAGGCTAATGTCCAGATTAATTTTACTACGTTAGAAAATACGGTGATCTTAAATCTCAGGGTGATTTAGTTGGAAAATAAAGAACTTGTACAAATGAACTAAGCTGGGGCACAAGAGTTGAAACTTAATAACTGAACTGGTTTTTTATTTACTATGTCTGAAAATGTAGTTGGGTGATTTGGACTGAGAGTAATGATTTTACAAAAGTGAGCTTGGACAGAGGACAAGAGCTAGAGTTTTATAATTGTTTACTTCATATTTACTATGTCTGAAATACAGAGGGTAAAAATTTCAGGGAAATTGGACTGATACTAACGAAGATATGAAAGAGAACTAAGGCGGGGACGAGAGCTGGAGCTCAGTAACTGACTTGATCTTATTTACTAACTTTGAAGTATGTCTGCTTTTAATTTTAGGGAAATTGATGGGTTATTTACAAAGATACGAAAGAGAATTAAGGCGGGGACGAGAGCTGGAGCTCGATAACTATTTTGATTTTATTTACGGTGTCAGAAATACAGAGGGTAACAATTTAAGGGAAATTGGACTGTTACTAATGATTTTGTACAAATGAACTAAGCTGGGGGACAAGAGCTAGAGTTTGATAATTGTTTGCATTTACTAAACTATGTCTGAAATACAGAGGGTAGAAATTTCAGGGAAATTGGACTGATACTAACGAAGATACGAGAGAGAGCTAAGGCGGAGGACAAGAGCTGGAGCTTGGTAACTAATTACTGTATTGAACTACATTTGAAATATGATTATTTTTAAATTTTAGAGGGATTGGAATGATAGTATTCTTTATACGACAGGGGACTAAGGTGGGGAACGTGAGCTAGAACTTGCTTACTAACATGATTTATTTGTGTAAAACTGACTTGCTTAATGAAAAGGAGCAAACATACTGACTTGCTTAATGAAAAGGAGCAAACATACGATGTTGGAAAATAGTTGAACTGAATGAAAGGAGAGAGAGAGAGAGAGAGAGGAGGGACGGTCCAGATATTATGGATAAGATAAGATAAGATTAAGAGCCGACTGGCTGGCTGACGTCTAAAGTAAACACAGGTGAGGCGACAGATTGCGAGGTAAGGGGGGGAGGGAGGGGGGTGTGATGTACGAGACTTGAAAACCATGACTTACACAGGCGATTTTCTAAATTTATATGAATAACTAAGGCTTACATAGACGATTTTGTAAGTTGAAAACATGTAAAATATGTCCGTAGAGTTCTCCTGGAAGCCCTAAAGTGCTACACACGTTATTTGAATTTCTCCCATAAGGCCTTAACAAACTTCTATGTCTCGGAAATTATTTTCATCATAAGACTTAAACAAACTTCTAAGTCTCGGAAATTATTTTCATTATAAGAACTTTAACAACTTCTAAAATCAGTGACTGACAAAAATTTACCTGAAACCCTGGCTAACACGCGGGATATTTCCCAGAAAAAAAAAAGGAGCCGCTGGCTCTTACAGTCCACAGGGATCCTCCGGCCTGAAAAAAAAAGGAGCCGCTGGCTCTTACAGTCCACAGGGGTCCTCTCCCCCCCAAAAAAAAAGGAGCCTGTGGCTCTTACTCCCTACTACTGACGTTATCCTGGCTAGGAGACGTTACCTTGTCTAGGAGACATTACCGTGGCTAGGAGACGTTACCGTGGCTAGAATACGTTACCCTGGCTAGGAGACGTTAACTTGGCTAGGAGACGTTACCCTGGTTAGGAGACGTTACTCTGGCTAGGAGACGTTACCCTGGTTAGGAGACGTTACCCTGGTTAGGAGACGTTACCCCGGCTAGGAGACGTTATCCTGGCTAGGACACGTTACCTTGGCTAGGACACGTTACCTTGGCTAGGAGACGTTACCGTGGCTAGTAGACGTTAATCTGGCTAGGAGACGTTACCCTGGCTAGGAGACGTTACCACGGCAAGGAGACGTTAATCTGGGTAGGAGACGTTACCCTTTCTAGGAGACTTTACCCTAGCTAGGAGACGTTACTTTAGCTAGGGGACGTTACCTTGGCTAAGAGACGTCACCTTGGCTAGGAGACGTAACCTGTACTACGAGAAGTTACCTTGGCTAGGAGACGTTACCCTGGCTAGGAGACGTTACCTTGGTTAAGAGACGTCACCTTGGCTAGGAGACGTAACCTGTACTATGAGACGTTACCTTGGTTAAATGACGTTACCATGCCTATGAGATGTTATCTGGCTAAGAGATGTTACCCTGGCTAGGAGACGTTAACTTGGCTAGGAGACGTTACCTTGGCTAGGAGACGTTACCCTGGTTAGGAGAAGTTACCCTGGCTAGAAGACGTTATCCTGCTAGGAGACGTTACCTTGGCTAGGAGACGTTACCTTGGCTAGGAGACGTTACCGTGGTTAGGAGACGTTACTCGCCTAGGAGACGTTACCCTGGCTAGGAGACGTTACCCTGGCTAGGAGACGTTACCACGGCAAGGAGACGTTAATCTGGGTAAGAGACGTTACCCTTTCTAGGAGACTTTACCCTAGCTAGGAGACGTTACCTTGGCTAGAAGACGTTACCTTGGGTTAGGAGACGTTACCTTGGCTAGGGGACGTTACCCTGGCTAGGAGATGTTACCCTGGCTAGGACACGTTACCTTGGCTAGGAGACGTTACCTTGGTTAAGAGACGTTACCCAGGCTAGGACACGTTACCCTGGCTAGGAGACGTTTCCCTGGCTAGGAGACGTTACCTTGGCTAGGAGATGTTACCATGGCTATAAGACGTTACCTTGGATAGGAGACGTTACCTTGGATAGGACACGTTACCTTGGCTAGGAGACGTTTCCCCTGGGAAGAAGACGTTATCTTGGCTAGGAGACGTTACCCAGGCTAGGAGGCGTTATCATGGCTAGGAGACGTTACCCTGTTTAGGAGACGTCACCCTTACTAGGAGACGTTACCCTTACTACGAGACGTTACCTTGGCTAGGAGACGTTACCTTGGCTTGAAGATGTTACCCTGGCTAGGAGACGTTATCCTGGCTAGGAGACGTTATCCTGGCTAGGAGACGTTACCTTGGCTAAGAGACGTTACCTTGGCTAGGAGACGTTACCCTTACTAAGAGACGTTACCCTTACTAAGAGACGTTACCCTGGCTAGGAGACTTTGCCCTGGCAAGGAGACGTAACCCGTATTAGGAGACGTTACTTTCGCTAGGAGACGTTACCATTATTAGGAGACGTTACCCTAACTAATAGACGTTACCCTGGCGAGGAGACGTTGCCTTGGCTAGGAGACATTACACTGGCTAGGAGATGTTACTTTGGTTTGGAGACGTTACCTTCGCTAGGAGGCGTTACCCAGGCTAGGATACGTTTCCTTGACTAGGAGACGTTACCTTAGCTTGGAGACGTTACCCTGGCTAGAAGAAGTTTTCTTGGCTGGGAGACGTTTTTTTGGCTAGGAGACGTTACATTAGCTAGGAGACGTTACCTTGGCTAAGAGACGTTACCATGGTTAGGAGACGTTGCCTTGACTAGGAGAGGTTTGTTTGGCTAGGAGACGTTACCCCTGGCTAGGAGACATTACACTGGCTAGGAGACGTTACCCTGGTTTGGAGACGTTACCTTGGCTAGGAGACGTTACCCTTACTACGAGACGTTACCCTTACTAGGAGACGTTACTTTGGCTAGGAGACGTTACCATTTCTATAAGACGTTACCTTGACTAGGAGACGTTACCCTGGCTAGGAGATGCTACCTTGGCTTGGAGACGTTACCTTGGCTAGGAGATGTTACTCTGGCTAGGAGCTGTTATCCTGGCTAGGAGACGTTAACCTGGCTAGGAGACGTTACGCTGGCTAGGAGACGTTACCCTGGCTAGGAGACGTTACCCCTGTAGGAGACGTTACCCCTGTAGGAGACGTTACCCCGGCTAGGAGACGTTACCCCGGCTAGAAGACGTTACCCTGGCTAGGAGACGTTACCCCGGCTAGGAGACGTTAACCTGGCTAGGAGACGTTACGTTTAGTTGGAGACGTTACCTTGGCTAGGAGACGTTACCTTGGTTAGAAGACGTTACCTTGGCTAAGAGACGTTACCCTGGCTAGGAAACGTTACTTTGGCTAGGAGACGTTACCTTGGCTAGGCGACGTTACGCTGGCAAAAGATGTTACCCCGGCTAGGAGACGTTAACCTGGCTAGGAGACGTTACCTTGGCTAGGAGACATTACCTTGGCTAAGAGACGTTACCCTGCCTAGGAGACGTTACCTGGCTAAGAGACGTTACCCAGGCTAGGAGACGTAACCTGTACTATACCTGGTTGATACCTGGTTGATGGGGTTCTGGGAGTTCTACTCCCCAAGCCCGGTCCGAGGCCAGGCTTGACTTGTGAGAGTTTGGTCCACCAGGCTGTTGCTTGGAGCGGCCCGCAGGCCCACATACCCACCACAGCCCGGTTGGTTCGGCACTCCTTGGAGGAATAAATCTAGTTTCCTCTTGAAAATGTCAACGGTTGTTCCGGCAATATTTATTATGCTTGCTGGGAGTGTGTTGAACAACCGCGAACCTCTGATGTTTATACAGTGTTCTCTGATTGTGCCTATGGCACTTCTGCTCTTCACTGGTTCTATTCTACATTTTCTTCCATATCGTTCACTCCAGTACGTTGTTATTTTACTGCGTAGATTTGGTACTTGGCCCTCCAGTATCTTCCAGGTGTATATTATTTGATATCTCTCTCGTCTTCTTTCTAGTGAGTACATTTGGAGGGCTTTGAGACGATCCCAATAATTTAGGTGCTTTATTGCGTCTATGCGTGCCGTATATGTTCTCTGTATTCCCTCTATTTCGGCAATCTCTCCTGCTCTGAAGGGGGAAGTGAGTACTGAGCAGTACTCAAGACGGGACAACACAAGTGACTTGAAGAGTACAACCATTGTGATGGGATCTCTGGATTTGAAAGGTCTTGTAATCCATCCTATCATTTTTCTGGCTGTCGCAATATTTGCTTGGTTATGCTCCTTAAACGTTAGGTCGTCAGACATTATTATTCCCAAATCCTTTACATGCTGTTTTCCTACTATGGGTACATTTGATTGTGTTTTGTACTCTGTATTATGTTTAAGGTCCTCATTTTTACCGTACCTGAGTACCTGGAATTTATCACTGTTAAACATCATGTTATTTTCTGATGCCCAGTCGAAAACTTTATTAATATCAGCTTGAAGTTTTTCAATGTCTTCAGCCGAGGTAATTTTCATACTGGTTTTTGTGTCATCTGCAAAGGATGATACGAAGCTGTGACTTGTATTTTTGTCTATATCTGATATGAGAATAAGGAAAAGCAGCGGTGCAAGGACTGTACCCTGAGGTACAGAGCTTTTAACTGCACTTGGACTAGATTTTATATGGTTGACCGTTACTCGCTGAGTCCTATTTGACAGAAAACTGAGTATCCGCGTCCTACTTTACCGGTTATTCCCATTGACTTCATTTTGTGTGCTATCACGCCATGGTCACATTTATCGAAAACCTTTGCGAAGTCCGTGTATATCACATCAGCATTCTGTTTCTCTTCTAATGCCTCAGTGACTTTGTCGTAGTGCTCAAGTAGCTGTGAGAGCCACGATCTTCCCGCTCGAAATCCATGTTGGCCTGGGTTGTGAAGGTCATTGGTCTCCATGAAATTGGTGACCTGACTCCTAATCACTCTCTCAAATACTTTTATGATGTGTGATGTTAGTGCAACTGGTCTGTAATTCTTTGCCAATGAAATGATCTGTCTCATAAGTGCATCTGGTATCTCCCCCGTGAGACGTTACCTTGGCTAGGAGACGTTACCCTGGCTAGGAGACAATACCCTGGCTAGGAGATGTTACCCTTGCTATGAGACGTTACCTTGGCTAGGAGACGTTATCTTGCCTAGGAGACGTTACCATTACTATAAGACGTTACCCTGGTTAGGAGACGTTACCCCTGGCTAGGAGACGTTACATAGGCTAGTAGACGTTTCCATGGCTAGAAGATGTTACGCTGGCTAGGAGACGTTACCCTGGCTAGGAGACGTTACCCTGGCTAGGAGACGTTACCTTGGCTAGGAGACGTTACCTTGGCTAGGAGACGTTACCCTGGCTAGGAGACAATATCCTGGCTAGGAGATGCTACCTTGGCTAGGAGACGTTACCCTGGCTAGGAGACGTTACCCTGGCTAGGAGATGTTACCCTGGCTAGGAGACGTTATCCTGGCTAGGAGACATTACCTTGGCTAGGAGACGTTACCGTGGCTAGGAGACGTTACCCTGCCTAGGAGACGTTACCCCGGGTAGGAGACGTTATTCCAATTAAGAGACGTTACCCTGGCTAGGAGACCTTACCCCTGCAAAGAGACGTTATCCTGGCTAGGAGACGTTACCGTTACTAGGAGACTTTACCCTAGCTAGGAGACGTTACCTTAGCTAGGAGACGTTACCCTGGCAAGGAGACGTTACCCTGGCTAGGAGACGTTACCTTGGCTAGGAGACGTTACCTTGGCTAGAAGATGTTACCTTGGTTAAGAGACGTTACCCAGGCTAGGAGACGCTATCCTGCCTAGGAGACGTTACCCTGGCTAAGAGATGTTACCCTTGCTAGAAGATGTTACGCTCGCTAGGAGACGTTACCCTGGCTAGGAGACGTTACCTTGGCTAGGAGACGTTACCTTGGCTAGGAGACGTTACCCTGGCTAGGAGACAATATCCTGGCTAGGAGATGCTACCTTGGCTAGGAGACGTTACCCTGGCTAGGAGACATTACCTTGGCTAGGAGACGTTACCGTGGCTAGGAGACGTTACCGTGGCTAGGAGACGTTACCCTGCCTAGGAGACGTTACCCCGGGTAGGAGGCGTTATTCCGGTTAAGAGACGTTACCCTGCCTAGGAGACGTTACGTGGCAAAGAAACGTTACACTGGCTAGGAGACGAAACCCTGGCTAGGAGATGTTACCCTTGCTATGAGACGTAACCTTGGCTAGGAGACGTTATCTTGCCAAGGACACGTTACCATTGACAGGAGACGTTACACTGGCTAGGAGACGAAACCCTGGCTAGGAGATGTTACCCTTGCTATGAGACGTTACCCTGGTTAGGAGACGTTACCCCTGGCTAGGAGACGTTACATAGGCTAGTAGACGTTTCCATGGCTAGAAGATGTTACGCTGGCTAGGAGACGTTACCCTGGCTAGGAGACGTTACCATGGCTATGAGACGTTACCTTGGATAGGAGACGTTACCTTGGATAGGAGACGTTACCCTGGCTAGGAGACAATATCCTGGCTAGGAGACGTTACCCCTGGCTAGGAGACGTTACCCGTGGGTAGAAGACGTTATCTTGGCTAGGAGACGTGACCCTTACTAGGAGACGTTATCCTGCCTAGGAGACGTTACCCTGGCTAGGAGATGTTACCCTTGCTAGAAGATGTTACGCTCGCTAGGAGACGTTACCCTGGCTAGGAGACATTACCTTGGCTAGGAGACGTTACCTTGGATAGGAGACGTTATCCTGGCTAGTAGACGTTACCCTGGCTAGGAGACTTTACCTTGGCTAGGAGACGTTACCCTGGCAAGGAGACGTTACCCTTGCTAGGAGACCTTATCCTGGCTAGGAGACGTTACCCTGCGTAGGAGACGTTACCCTGGCTTGGAGACGTTACCCTGGCTAGGAGACGTTATCCTGGCTAGGAGACGTTACCCATGCTCGGAGACGTTACCCTTTCTAGGAGACGTTACCCTTGCTAGGAGACGTTACCCTGGCTAGGAGACGTTACCATTGCTAGGAGACGTTACCTTGGGTAGGAGACATTACCATGGCTATGAGACGTTACCTTAGCTAGAAGACGTTTTCTAGGCTAGGAGACGTTACCTTGGCTAGGTGACGTTACCCCTTGCTAGGAGACGTTACCCATGGCTAGAAGACGTTACCTTCGCTAGGAGACATGACACTTACTAGGAGACGTTACCCTGGCTAGGAGACGTTACCTCTGGCTAGGAGACGTTACCTCTGGCTAGAAGACGTTACCCAGGCTCGGAGACGTTACCCTTACTAGGAAACGTTACCCTGGGTAGGAGACGTTACCTTGGCTAGGAGAAGTTACCCTCGGTATGAGACGTTACCCTGGCTACGAGATGTTACTCTGGCTAGGAGACGTTACACCGTTTAGGAGACGTTAACCTGGCTAGGAGACTTTACCATGGCTAGGAGACGTTAGCCTTACCAGGAGACGTTACCTTGGCTAGGAGACGTTACCTTGGCCAGGAGACGTCACCCTGGCTAGTATACGTTACCATGGCTAGGAGACGTTACCTTGGCTACGAGACGTTACAATGTCTATAAGACGTTACCCTGGCTGGGAGACGTTATCCGGGCTAGGAGACCTCCATACATTACTGACGTTGGCGAAGTTTCACTTTTACCAGGAGGTCGACTCCAATGAACCAGTCACTAGGTAATACGAACACAAATATATTTTACTCCTACAGTATTGGCAGGCAGTTACCCATTCATCCAGACACGGGTACACGTCACGTGTGATGTGTAAACTACGTGATGACCAAGTTTTCACGTCACGCGTGAGTAGCATAAATTGAAACTAGAACAGTGCGCACCATCTGCCCAGGTGGGCCTAGTTGGCCCAGGTGGGCAGCTGGTGCAAGGAATGTAAGCCTTCCGGTATGTGGGGGAATTTTTGCCGGATGTTTGGCGCGTGTCGGATGCGTGTGAGCGTCCAGTGTCTTGTTACGCGGTAAGGATTGATGGGGGGGGGGGGGGGTTATGTTGGGGGGGTGAGGTAGGAGGGTATGTGGAGTATGTGGGTAGAGTAATGAATAGGAGAACGGTTTCTTGGGCTTCTCCGGATGTTTTGGCGCATGGCTGACGCGTGGCGTCCGGCCATGCGTCACTTGAGACAGCGTCATGTTGGGTAGGGGCTGGAAGCTATGTGGTTGGTATGCGGTCATGTAGGGAGGAGGAGGAGGAGAAGAGAAGGTGAATATATATAAGAGTATGTGCTGTAGAGTTATTCCTGTGTGTATGTGCGTGTATGTGTGCGTGTGTGTGTGTGTACTCACCTATTTGTGCTTGCGGGGGTTGAGCTTTGGCTCTTTGGTCCCGCCTCTCAACTGTCAATCGACTGGTGTACAGATTCCTGAGCCTACTGGCCTCTATCATATCTACATTTAAAACTGTGTATGGAGTCAGCCTCCACCACATCACTGCCTAGTGCATTCCATCCGTTAACTACTCTGACACTGAAAAAGTTCCTTCTAACGTCTCTGTGGCTCATGTGGGTACTCAGTTTCCACCTGTGTCCCCTTGTTCGCGTCCCACCAGTGTTGAATAATTTATCCTTGTTTACCCGGTCGATTCCTCTGAGGATTTTGTAGGTTGTGATCATGTCTCCCCTTACTCTTCTGTCTTCCAGTGTCGTAAGGTGCATTTCCCGCAGCCTTTCCTCGTAACTCATGCCTCTTAGTTCTGGGACTAGTCTAGTGGCATACCTTTGGACTTTTTCCAGCTTCTTCTTGTGTTTGACAAGGTACGGGCTCCATGCTGGGGCCACATACTCCAGGATTGGTCTTACATATGTGGTGTACAAGATTCTGAATGATTCCTTACACAGGTTCCTGAACGCTGTTCTGATGTTAGCCAGCCTCGCATATGCCGCAGACGTTATTCTTTTTATGTGGGCTTCAGGAGACAGGTTTGGTGTGATATCAACTCCTAGATCTTTCTCTCTGTTCGTTTCATTAAGTACTTCATCTCCTATTCTGTATCCTGTGTTTGGCCTCCTATTTCCACCACCTAGTTTCATTACTTTGCATTTACTCGGGTTGAACTTCAACAGCCATTTGTTAGACCATTCACTCAGTCTGTCTAGGTCATCTTGTAGCCTCCTACTATCGTCCTCAGTTTCAATCCTCCTCATAATTTTTGCATCATCGGCAAACATTGAGAGAAACGATTCTATACCCTCTGGAAGATCATTTACATATATCAGAAACAGTATAGGTCCAAGGACTGACCCCTGCGGTACTCCACTCGTAACGTCTCGCCAATCTGAGACCTCACCCCTCACACTGACTCGTTGTCTCCTGTTACTTAGGTACTCCTGTATCCAACGGAGTACCTTCCCTTTCACTCCAGCCTGCATCTCCAGTTTTTTCACTAGCCTCTTGTGTGGCACTGTGTCAAAGGCTTTCTGACAATCCAAAAATATGCAGTCTGCCCACCCTTCTCTTCCTTGCCTTATTTTTGTTGCCTGGTCGTAGAATTCAAGTAACCCTGTGAGGCAGGACCTGCCATCCCTGAATCCATGTTGATGCTGTGTTACAAAGCTCTTTCGCTCCAGGTGCTCCACTAGCTTTCTTCGCACAATCTTCTCCATCATCTTGCATGGTATGCAGGTTAGGGACACTGGTCTGTAATTCAGTGCCTCCTGTCTATCCCCTTTCTTGTATATCGGGACTACGTTAGCTGCTTTCCAAATTTCTGGCAGTTCCCCTGTTGCCAGTGATTTGTTATACACCATTTAGAGTGGGAGGCACAGTTCTTCTGCTCCTTCCTTTAGTATCCATGGGGAGATTCCATCTGGGCCTATAGCCTTTGTCACATCCAATTCTAGTAAACACTTCCTTACTTCCCCGCTGGTAATCTCAAACTCTTCTAGTGGTTCCTGGTTAGCTATTCCCTCTCTTATCTCTGGGATTTCTCCTTGCTCTAAGGTGAAGACCTCTTGGAATTTCTTATTCAGTTCCTCACACACTTCCTTGTCGTTTGTAGTGAATCCTTCTGCCCCTATCCGTAATTTCATAACCTGTTCCTTTACTGTGGTTTTTCTCCTGGTGTGGCTATGCAGCAATTTAGGCTGAGTCTTTGCCTTGCTTGCGATGTCATTTTCGTATTGTCTTTCTGCCTCTCTTCTCATCCTAACATATTCATTCCTGGCATTCTGGTATCTTTCTCTGCTCTCCAGTGTCCTGTTATTCCTATAGTTTCTCCATGCCCTTTTACTTTGCTGCTTAGCTAGCCTACATCTCTGATTAAACCATGGGTTTCTCATCTTCATTTCAATACAATACAATACAATACAATTTTATTTAGGTAAGGTACATACATACAATAAATATTTACAAGGATTGTTTAACTTATAGGTATAGCTAGTACATACAATGCCTAAAGCCACTATTACGCAAAGCGTTTCGGGCATATCACTGTTTTCCTTTTGGACTGGGACAAACTTGTTTGCTGCGTCCTTGCATTTTTGCGTGATGTATTCCATCATATCTTGGGCCGTCTTTTCCCTGAGCTCTGTTTCCCATGCTATATCTGCTAGGCATTTTCTTATCTCCTCATAGTTTCCCTTTCGGTATGCTAACCTTTTGGTTTCGGTATCCCTCCTCGAGTTCAATAACCCTTCTTCAATCAGGTACTTAAACACCAATACACTGTGGTCGCTCATTCCTACTGGGTCCTCAAAACTGATTTCTCTTATGTCAGAGTCGTTCAGGGTGAAAACCAGGTCGAGTCTCGCTGGTTTGTCATTTCCTCTCATCCTTGTGGGTTCACTGACATGCTGGGTTAAGAAGTTTCTAGTCGCCACCTCCAGTAGTTTGGCTCTCCACGTATCCTCGCCTCCATGCGGTTCCTTGTTCTCCCAATCAATCCTGCCGTGATTGAAGTCCCCCATGATGAGCAGGTGGGATCTATTTCTACAGGCAGAAGAGGCTGCCCTCTCAATTATAGTGTTAACTGCCATGTTGTTGCTTTTGTGCTCTTGACTGGGTCTTCTGTCATTTGGTGGAGGGTTAAATATTACTGCTACTACTATCCTTGGTCCTCCCATTGTCATGGTGCCTGCTATGTAGTCTCTGAAACCCTCACAGCCCGGGATAGCCATCTTCTTAAAATTCCATTCCTTTCTCATGAGTAGGGCCACTCCTCCTCCTCCTCCCCTACCTTCCCTCTCTTTCCTTATTATTGTGTACTCCTGGGGAAACACGGCATTCGTTATGATTCCAGAGAGTTTTGTTTCAGTGAGTCCAATTACATCTGGGTTCACTTCTTGTGCTCTTTCCCTTGGTTCACTGTGTGTGTGTGTGTGTGTGTGTGTGTGTGTGTGTGTGTGTGTGTGTGTGTGTGTGTGTGTGTGTGTGTGTGTGTGTGTGTGTGTGTGTGTGTGTGTGTACTCACCTAGTTGTACTCACCTATTTGTGCTTGCGGGGGTTGAGCTCTGGCTCTTTGGTCCCGCCTCTCATCCGTCAATCAACAGGTATGTTGTGTGTGTGTGTACTCACCTAGTTGTACTCACCTAGTTGTGTTTGCGGGGTTGAGCTCTGGCTCTTTGGTCCCGCCTCTCAACCGTCAATCAACAGGTATGTTGTGTGTGTGTGTGTGTGTGTACTCACCTAGTTGTACTCACTTATTTGTGCTTGCGGGGGTTGAGCTCTGGCTCTTTGGTCCCGCCTCTCAACGGTCAATCAACAGGTATGTTGTGTGTGTGTGTACTCACCTAGTTGTACTCACCTAGTTGTGTTTGCGGGGGTTGAGCTGTGGCTCTTTGGTCCCGCCTCTCAACCGTCAATCAACAGGTATGTTGTGTGTGTGTGTGTGTGTGTACTCACCTAGTTGTACTCACCTAGTTGTGTTTGCGGGGGTTGAGCTCTGGCTCTTTGGTCCCGCCTCTCAACCATCAATCAACAGGTGTACAGATTCCTGAGCCTATTGGGCTCTATCATATCTACACTTGAAACTGTGTATGGAGTCAGAATCCAACACATCACTTCCTAATGCATTCCATTTGTCAACCACTCTGACACTAAAAAAGTTCTTTCTAATATCTCTGTGGCTCATTTGGGCGCTCAGTTTCCACCTGTGTCCCCGTGTGCGCGTGCGTGTGCGCGTGAGTACTCACCTATTTGTGCTTGCGGGGGTTGAGCTTTGGCTCTTTGGTCCAGGTGCGCGTGTGTGTGCGTGTGTGTGTGTGTGTGTGTGTGCATGCGTGTGTGTGCGCGTGTGTGTGTGCGCGCGTGTGTGCGCGTGTGCGTGTGCGTGCGTGTGTGTGTGTGTGTGTGTGTGTGTGTGTGTGTGTGTGTGTGTGTGTGTGTGTGTGTGTGTGTGTGTGTGCGTGTGTGTGCGTGTGTGTGTGTGTGTGTGTGTGTGTGTGTGTGTGTGTGTGTGTGTGTGTGTGTGTGTGTGTGTGTGTGTGTGTGTGTGTGTGTGTGTGTGTGTGTGTGTGTGTGTGTGTGTGTGTGTGTGTATGTGTGCGTGTGTGTGTGTGTGTAGATAGATTTTAGTATGTTGAGTGAAGGAGAGCATAGTCTTAAGATGGGTATTGGAGTATGTAGGTTATGTTGTGGAGGGAGGGGGAGCCCCCATACCTGAGAGGAGATCAATGACGTCCATTAATTCCCCCTACATGGGCTGTAAGTGTTGAGGGGAGCGTGAGAGACCAGAGTCTTAAGATTGGAGGGGGAGAAGGAGGGGAAAGGGAGGTAACAGCTGGCAGTGGGTTTGTGTGTGAAAGTAGTCATTATTTTTTCTTAAAGAATGACAGTTTTATGTACCCTCCCTGCTTCCAGAGCGCTAAGGATATGCGGGCTATACCTACCACATAGCTATGAGGAGTGACACCACATGTCCACATGGGTTACCTCTTCAAAGGCTGAGGCCTAACTGTTGCGAATGTCATCATCAACCTCTAACATAGTCAGTCACGCCCTCCCCTCTCCCTCCATCCACATAGCAGGACATACCACATACCAACACCACCACCACACTGCTGGGAGTGACAGCAATACCGCGTACCATACTCCTGACACAGCTCACACCGGCACATAGCAGCAGGCAGACCACATAACGCAATGTATGAGAACTGTACTAGGAGCGATGGGGCTCCTCCATGTTATGCCCTGACGCTTGAGTGGTCTGTGTTCGCATTAAGGAGGTAAGGTTATATGACGCAGCCTCCCCCTCACCCTCCCATGCAGGTGACAGTCATCATCAATCAGTCAATTGACAATTCCACACACTTCCTCAGTCCACACTCCCACACGTAGCTTCCAGAGCTGTACATACTCAGCAGCATCACACGACCACATAGACATGAGGTTCTCACCACATACCAACAGATCACATAGGAGCCGTGAACTGTACTAGGAGCGGTGTGTACAAATGAGGGTGAGAATTTAGCCGAACTGTTTTGTAAACAGGGTGGGTGAGTGGGGCACCCCTCTCCCACCCCTCCCTTACCTTCTAGAGTGGTACGGACCAGGACCACATACCGACACATAGACCTGAGAAGTGTCACCACATGGCACATCACTTAGTAAACTTAGTGGCTAGAAGACGTTACTGTCTTAATGTGTCTTAGACGTTCAGTTTACAACTCAGTAAGTGTTTACTGAACGCGGGAATCACTTCGTGTGTGCTCATTTCTGTTTAGTTTTAAGTTTTTCCGTCGTAAAATATTATACTACTAGCATCAACCCTGTACTGGGTGGCTCAGGCATTCAGTTTACAACTCAGTAAGTGTTCACTGAACGTGGAAAATCACTTCCTGTGTGCTCATTTAGTTTAGTTTAAAGTTTCCCAATCTTAAAATATTACTATCATCATCAACAACGTATTGTGTCTTAAATATTCAGTTTACAACTCATTAAGTGTTTACTGAATGTGTTTCGTAATAACTTATTACATTTTCAAAGACTTTAGTTTACACACACACAACTATAACCCGTAAACACTAAACAGAGTTTTATGCTATCATTTAAACAGCTTTCTGGGGACCATTCAGGCTTGTTCGGATATGTGTATATATATAAATAATAGGGGTGGTAGGAGAGGAAAAGATTAAAGTATTCAGTGAGAATCCACAAGGTCTTCTCTGAACACTATTTATTTTCTTCTTCGAGGATGTGGGTCCCTTTAATTAAACCAGTGGTGGTACCCCTATATATATATATATATATATATATATATATATATATATATATATATATATATATATATATATATATATATATATATATATATATATATATATATATATATATATAGTGGTGGTACCCCTATATATATAGGGGTACCACCACTGGTTTAATTAAAGGGACCCACATCCTCGAAGAAGAAAATAAATAGTGTTCAGAGAAGACCTTGTGGATTCTCACTGAATACTTTAATCTTCTCCTCTCCTACCACCCCTATTATTTATATATGTATATATATATATATATATATATATATATATATATATATATATATATATATATATGCGAACAAGCCTGAATGGTCCCCAGGACAATATGCAACTGAAAACTCACACCCCAGAAGTGACTCGAACCCATACTCCCAGGAGCAACGCAACTGGTATGTACAAGACGCCTTAATCCACTTGACCATCACGACCGGACATAATGAGGTGATAGCCGAGGCTATTTGAACCACCCCACCGCCGGCACTCGGATAGTAATCTTGGGCATAGCATTTTACCAAATCACCTCATTCTTTGGGGCACACATGAGGAACACAAATGCGAACAAGCCTGAATGGTCCGAGTGCCGGCGGTGGGGTGGCAAAAAAGAAAAGGGGCAAGTGGGTCTCCCTGCTGGACACCTTCTGCAGAAACAACTTCATGTTCCCCAAACAGCAGCGTCGATTCCCTACTGTACCCTGCTGAGACGAAGGGGAGTACAGAAGGAAAGCTTGTTCGAACTGCTTCCAGTACCACATCCCTTTTTACCTGGTTGAAGGCATTTTTAAAGTCTAATTTAATTAATGCCTTATTTTCTGGGAGGTGCTTGATATAGGCTCGTGCTGCATGAGCTGCTGCTTCACAGCCATGGGGGACACCAAAACCTAGTTGATGGGGTCGAAGCATCGTCGCAGCGTCTATGCTAATTTTTCTGACAGGTGCCCTAGCAACAAGGAGCCGAAGTGTGTTACCCACGGCAATGGGTCTGACTCCACCATCTTTCTTCTTGAGGGCACAAAGGGATACTCCAAAGAAAAAGGGTTTAATTGTATATGGGATCAACCCGGAGAGGCAGTCGTTGACAAACTTCGTGACCTCTGACAATAGTGTCTCGGCAACTTCTCCGAGAACTGGGTTTACCATCTCCTTGAGGTGCTGAGGTCTTACTCCAGTGTATCCCCCTGCCGAGCCTGGCGGAAATGACATGATGGCTTTGTATACCTCTGACGCTTGGAGGAATAGAGGTCCCATGTCTGGGACATTTGTGTCTTGAGCAGTGGGTTCCCATGGTACTCTAGGAGGGTGCTTCTCTCTCAGCGAGTTGGCGGTAGCGGTATTTCTAGGGGCGATTGTGTCTTCGCTGGTAAGTAACCTAATTGCCCCTACTGTGTTGCCCTCTTCAATTTTTTTGGTCACTTGTGTTCCAAGTTTAAAATTGTCATTGGAACTCTTGGGTCTGCCACGACGGTTTTTGCATTGAGGAGGGATGGGGATCAAGTTGTCAGCTCTGGGGAAATTATTTATTGCTCTAGTGACTGATGAGGCTAGTGACTTGCCTCCTCTTGCAGGTACGCCTAAGCAAATATTGCCAAACAGGAGCAAATTATGCCATGCTTTGATGGTGGCTGCAGCATTAAGATTTGCAGACCGTTCATTCACTTTCCTTAGAAGGTCTGTATATTTCCCTGCTGCAAATGGGCGCGCTGCTTTAGGAATGTGGGGAAGAGTTCTCGTGGTGAATGCTTTGATGGCCCCCAGGAGGTCATCTGATGACATGAAGTTTGCTGGGATGTGTGGGGGTGCCGGGGGGACCTGTAGGCCTTCTCTCTCTACAGGTTCCGTCAATGAACCCTCACAGTTGTTGTGTTGACGTAGGGTTACATCGTTTCTAGGGTTGTGTGACATCGGCCGGCGTGGGAGGGATGACAAGGGTGGTGGCGGCAGGGGTTGCTAGCTGCCCCTCGCACTCACCACTCGTATGAGTACTTGTGTCTCCCTCCCTTTTGGGAGGAACCTGAATGCCTGCTGTGACCTGTGCCATATCTGAGTGCATGGAGGGTAGCACATCCCTCCCACAAGCACTGTGTGGGCGGTGAATAGGTGGGTGGGAGACACCCAGGCGCAGGGTGGGCGGGGTGGTGGGGTGGCAGGAGGTACTGCGGTGCGGTGAAGCCGGCGGGCAGGGAGGAGGTGGGGGTTGACCGGGCCTCGCTCAGCTTGAGGGGGGGGGGGGGGTCTGGGTGACACTTAAACACTGGTATAATTTTCTTGTATATCACTGCACAATGGTGAATGAATCATACACTTGTAATCCGACACACTGTGAGCTCTATAAGCTCTGAACATGATTGCTGATTTTTATTTTCATTTTTCTTTCCCAAACGTATTTCTATAAGCACTGGGTGGCACATGAGTAACCCCCCCCCCCCCCGCCCGACCAAACAACAACACCCCCTCCTCCCCACACCTTAGCTGTGGGAGGCCTAGAGGGCGCCAGCGTGGCCCTCACTGCCGTTGAATTCCATACCCTGCACACCCACCTGTTTGATCCGTTTTTGTTGAGATGGTCCACTCTGGGCACCTTCCGCCACTCCTGCACCTTCCCAGGACATTCACACAGCACTCTGTGAAGGCTAGGCACGGTGACGTCAGGATGTCCCTAGGTAATGGCTCAGTAAACAATCGAGCCTCCTCCACACGTCCTCCCTCCCCGGTAACCCCAGTTACCGGGGAGGGAGGACATATATATATATATATATATATATATATATATATATATATATATATATATATATATATATTTATATATATATATATATATATATATATATATATATATATATATATATATATATATTTATATACATATATATATATATATTTATATATATATATATATATATATATATATATATATATATATATATATATATATATATATATATATATATTTTGGTAGCAGTCTTTCATGTAGACATATATTATTAAATATGACCGAAAAAGTAAGATGAATAATTCTAACACGAATTTTCTCAATCTTTCGTACATTACGCTTCACTGTTGGAGGTAAATCAAAAATCAATTCTCCAAAATTCATTTTTATTTCTAGTCTGACGCGACACGGGCGCGTTTCGTAAAACTTATTACATTTTCAAAGACTTTAGTTCACAAATACACAACTGATTAGAACTTACGTATCTCCGATTTTATATCTACATTTGAGTGAGGTGGGAGGAGTGATGTGGCATTAACACAAGACAGAACAAGAGGGGATATTAATAGGGTATTAAAAGTATCAACACAAGACAGAACACAAACAATGGGTATTGAATAGAAGTGTTTGTAGAAAGCCTATTGGTCCATATTTCTTGATGCTTCTATATTGGAGCGGAGTCTTGAGGTGGGTAGAATATAGTTGTGCAATAATTGGCTGTTGATTGCTGGTGTTGACTTCTTGATGTGTAGTGCCTCACAAACGTCAAGCCGCCTGCTATCGCTGTATCTATCGATGATTTCTGTGTTGTTTACTAGGATTTCTCTGGCGATGGTTTGGTTGTGGGAAGAGATTATATGTTCCTTAATGGAGCCCTGTTGCTTATGCATCGTTAAACGCCTAGAAAGAGATGTTGTTGTCTTGCCTATATACTGGGTTTTTTGGAGCTTACAGTCCCCAAGTGGGCATTTGAAGGCATAGACGACGTTAGTCTCTTTTAAAGCGTTCTGTTTTGTGTCTGGAGAGTTTCTCATGAGAAGGCTGGCCGTTTTTCTGGTTTTATAGTAAATCGTCAGTTGTATCCTCTGATTTTTGTCTGTAGGGATAACGTTTCTATTAACAATATCTTTCAGGACCCTTTCCTCCGTTTTATGAGCTGTGGAAAAGAAGTTCCTGTAAAATAGTCTAATAGGGGGTATAGGTGTTGTGTTAGTTGTCTCTTCAGAGGTTGCATGGCTTTTCACTTTCCTTCTTATGATGTCTTCGATGAAACCATTGGAGAAGCCGTTATTGACTAGGACCTGCCTTACCCTACAGAGTTCTTCGTCGACTTGCTTCCATTCTGAGCTGTGGCTGAGAGCACGGTCGACATATGCGTTAACAACACTCCTCTTGTACCTGTCAGGGCAGTCGCTGTTGGCATTTAGGCACATTCCTATGTTTGTTTCCTTAGTGTAGACTGCAGTGTGGAAACCTCCGCCCTTTTCCATGACTGTTACATCTAGAAAGGGCAGCTTCCCATCCTTTTCCATCTCGTAAGTGAAACGCAGCACGGAACTCTGCTCAAATGCCTCCTTCAGCTCCTGCAGATGTCTGACATCAGGTACCTGTGTAAAAATGTCGTCAACATACCTGCAGTATATGGCCGGTTTCAAGTTCATGTCGACTAAGACTTTTTGCTCGATGGTACCCATGTAGAAGTTTGCAAACAGGACACCTAGGGGAGAACCCATGGCGACCCCATCTACTTGCTTATACATGTGCCCATCCGGGCTCAAGAAGGGTGCCTCTTTAGTACAAGCTTGGAGTAGTTTAATCAGAATATTTTCTGGCATGTCAAGAGGAGTACAGGCTGGATCACGATACACTCTGTCGGCTATCATTCCGATTGTCTCGTCCACAGGTACGTTGGTAAACAGCGATTCTACGTCCAACGAGGCTCTTATCCCTGTGGCCCGTGTGCCCCGCAGTAAGTCAACAAATTCCTTTGGAGACTTCAGGCTGAAGGCGCAAGGAACATAAGGAGTCAGCAGGCCGTTGAGTCGCACCGAGAAAGAAAGCACCGAGGACTCAGCGCCTAGCTTCTGGATCCAGAGTCTTCAGCAGAAGACTACATTGTGAAGAATCCCCTTGTCAAGTGTTAATACCCCTCCCCCTTGTGCACTCATTTATTTTATATATTTAATCGGTGATGGTAATAATTATAATATTAAGTTCTTAGCTTTCTTTCCCTACTCCCTTTAAGTTACTTGCGTCACGGATCTCATCCCTTGATAGCCACTACTGGCTTGGGAACGGATACATATATCTTCTCTCTAACAACATCAGAGTAAGAACCCCGTTGCGTCCCGAGAGGGCCGTAACACATGTGTTAACTTAATTGATTTATAATTACTTTGTCTTGGTTATGTAATTACTGTAAATATAAGCTGTGTCATGTAGATAATTTCGCCCTGGTAAACTGGTGGTATTACTTAGGCATTCAGTCAAACGTAGACATTCGTTTATAATATATTTGAGGCCAGGAGGCTCATAGATTAAGGGGAGAAAGTTCTTCAGCAGGAGCCTAACTTGGGGATCATAACATAACAAGCGCCCACCTGATAGTTGCCAAGAGGAGCGGTTTTGGGTAGCAGCATGGAGAACTTGAGGTTATGTTGTTTGCCAGGCAGCCACTGTGGGAACCGACCTGTGAGATTTATATTTATTTAATTTATATGAATTTATATTTACGTTAATTTATATACTTCGATAGCAATTTGTATAATAATAAGTGGACTGTATTTCTGCAATAATCTCAATCTCACAAATCGATCCTCTACACATTAGGGGGGGTTTATTAAATTTATATATGCAACCAATCAAACTACAGTAATAGACTACATACATTGAAGAGGTTCCTCATCTTATAGTACAGCAGGTTAGTCCACCAGGTATAACTAGGGTGTAGACACCAAATTATCCTCTTTGAGGTAGCTTCCATCACCCAGTAACTGATGCACAAAGCCTTGCTTCCTCGTCTTGACCTGTTAAAAGGGTGCTAGCTGTAAAGCCAGATTCTATATATGACAAGCTATATCAGAGAAAACACTATACATGAAACATGAAGACCTGGCTTAATTACCTTTAGTTTGAGGCTATGTCGCGTTCTAACCGGGCAACCCTACCCAATGACATTAATGGCCACTAATGATAGATAATGGGTTTCGGAAAAAACACTTAACTCGATTTGTAGACATCGTGTTGGAGATGGTACACCTTTGGTTTCCATAACACTACGTCCAAGTAAAATTAACAGGAGCCGAATTTGCTCCCGTGAGCCTCTGGTCTAGAATCAACAACAATGGCTGCCCTCCTTCCTCACCCTGACGCCTGGCTTACATTGTCCAGATTTCAGAAAGTGATAGAAGGGTCACATTTACTCTACTTTAATATTGATAATTAAGTTAATTTATATGAGATGGTTTATGATGGTAAAGTCCAAAGACTAATGTATTTAAGAATAATTCCCACCATAATAGGTGGTGAATTATAATAGTATGTGGTGATGATATCCCGTTTTCTTTAGACGGTAATTCCACTACAAGTTACGTTTTCTATAGGTTACTTGTTGGTAATACAGCAGCAATTATTTGTCTGTATGATATTAAATGGTGTCGGATTTTCCGACATAATTCCCCAGGGGCTGCTCACGGGTCGAAGTCCTATTTAGAACAGACGAGCACCGATACTCCTCCTTCGAATTATTTGATTAATTTGATGTTAGTAGTTAGTAATCACACATTTGTGCGTCTGTTCGTACAGGACGGATGTCCCGTACTAGAGTTGCAGGGGTTAGAAGTCTAATGCGATTTCATTTCCCTGTCAACTCTTGAAAGGCTAATATTCAAGCCTAATTACATATTATTTAACCCAGAAGACTGAATGTGATCAAGTACTACAGTCAAGTATGATTCAGGGACTGCAGTGAGATCAGTGACATCAGATATAACTTGAAGTTTGTTCAGGTAACTGGTCACTGATATATAAACACTGAAGCCCAATGAATACATCTTGCTTAAATAATAAATGTATCAAATCAGTCATCAGATTTATTGGGGTTTAATTTAGTTAATTGATTCAGAAGATTGAATAGCTCATCATTAAAGTAAAGTATGGTTCTGAGACTGCAGTGGGTTCAGTGACATTGGTCGCAGTGACTTGTAGCTGTTTAAGCTACTGTTCACTGATTTGCCACTGAGGCCTCATGAACTCATCTTCAGCTTCAAATGATGATACTAACATCAACCTCTGTTGGTATTGTCAGCTGTAATCTCCTTAGTATAATGCTACTGGAGAAATATAATCAGCTGACAAATTTAGATTTCTACTAGTATTGTTTATCTGCAGGCATAGGTCTCCTCAGGCTTGTTACTGGGCCTGAGAGTAATTTACCTCCTGCAGAGTTTAACATGGTTATACCCTGATATTTAGTAGGGCTACCGATGAATCGATGACAATAGTCTGTCCCCACAAGGAGACCGAAGTCAGTGAGGTGATCAGACTTAATATTATCTGCCAATTTTATTCCTCTATTTCTCAGGAATTTGGCTGTTGCTCTCAGACCTTGAACTTGTAGGTCTACTGGTATTTTGTCCACCACAATGGCTTGTACTCGACAGACGTACCTGCCTAAGCGTACTGATGGTTGTACCACCTGGTAGACTTGAGGTCCTGCATCTGTTACAAACCCTGAGATGTTGAATGACGTCTGGGCTACAGGCCTTAATTGTAGTTCATCTGCCAACTTTTTAGTGACATATGTTCTTTGGGATCCTTGGTCAAACAACCCACGGGTATGGACCTTGGCCCTCTTATTCAGGATGGTAATTTGGGCAGTAGGCAAAGTCGTATTACCTTTAGACTTTGCCGATTGGACACTCTTTGTTTGTTGCACCTTGCAGTACTGTACTGAGGTGGGAATGCTATCTTCCACCTTGGGGTTTGGAGACGTTGTTTTGGTGTCTCTGCACAATGCTGCATGGTGCTGACCTTTGTTACACCTATTACAGGTGTGTAATTGGGTATCACAGTCCTTGATGTTATGTTTCCTGAGGCACCTCGTGCAATGTTGCAAATCTTTGAGTCGCTCAACACGGGCGCCACTATCAGGAAAATTAGGGCAGTGGTACATTGAATGTTTCTCATTGCAGAACAAACATGTTCCATAGCTTCCAGTACCCTTTGGTGTTACGTTCTTGGGTGACACAGTAACTATAGGCTTGGAGGGTCCCACTGCATATACGCCCACACTGCCACTGTTCCACTTTGGTGTTGAATTATATTGTCTAGATTGATTTGGAGTATCTTTGGTACTCTGTGGTTTACTATTATTGGTTTCTGAGGGTTTACTTGGTGGTTTTAATTTGTCATGTGTACGTAATTGATGAACTACTGACTTTAAACCTTCAGATATTTCATTCATGGATAAGATACTTTTATTGTAATGAGCACTCATTTGTCTCAATATGTCCCTAGGTATTTTCTCCTGGACAATTATTTTCAAGACCCACTCAGCCCCGTTTGTATCTGCTGTCAGGCTGAGGGCATTGATCAATGATTCTACCTCCAGCTTGAAGACTTGGAGTGAATCAGCTGAAGCCTCCGGTGGGGGTAAATGCAACAGCTCATGAACTAAATGTGACGTTCTTACTTCTGGATCAGCATAATTATCCTTGAGGAGTTGTACTGCCAGATCATAGCCGTCATTAGTTAATCTCAGATGGGATACTACTGTTTTAGCCTCACCTGATAATTGGCCTTGCAAATAAGAGAATTTACTACTCTTTGGTAAAGATTGTTTTGAGTCTACAAGGTCAACGAATTTGTTCCAAAATTCGTCCCAATCTTCCTCATCTTTTCCTGAGAAAGTGGGTAAATTAATTGGAGGGAGTCGAGCTTCTGCTTGACTCGTATTAGATGCAACTGTTGTTGTTGTTGCTGTTGCCTTGTTCTGGGCAATTAATTTGACATAAGGCTGTAACGTGGCCTGAGTGTGATCTTCATAATTCGCAAGATCAACCATAATGTCGTCTATTTCTGTTTCTGATAAATTGGTGTTGGCAAGTTCAGCCACATATGTTGCTATTTGGCATTTGATTTGCTCAAATTTACCTGCAGCTGCTTGATAATAGCTTTCCAGGTCAGCATAATCAACTTGAGATTGTTGTGACAAATCTTCACATTTCTTGATCTGTCTTGTTAAGTGGCCTTTAAGACCTGCAAGGGTTCTTTTCATTCTCCCTGCATTATCCATACTGGCTCGTTGGTGAAGCCTTGTGAGACTTGTACTTGGGCTGCTCATAATACTGAACAAGCTCTAATGGTAGCCTAGGGTAAAATGCACTCACTAGGCAATAATCCTCCCTCTACTAGAGGTTAGCACTTAAAATTAATACACATTATATATATATACAATCATACACACTAATGATTTGAGTGATAAACCAGTGTCATGGAAGTACCTTTAGGTTAGCTCTTCTATATCACCCTAGGATGGTATTGACACTAATTAATCACTCAAAGGTGTAATGATCATAAGTAAATTATTATATATACAACTCAACTCGAGTTGATAAAAATTACACCCAAAATAGGGTCTGGACCATTCATTAATGGTGTTAGGTTAATCAATATAGTACAACTGACTATGGTAATAATGGGACTAGGATGAGCAATAATAGTTCAACTAGTCATATCCTACCCTGTTGTGGGTTGGCAATTAGTAAATATTATACTGTGATCACTAGTGCAATATATATTAAATAATTCTCTATTTTGGAGAAATAATATACACAATTATTGATAATAGCCTCTTAATTAGCCTCTATGAAACTTCTAATACTATCTAGAAGTATTAAATATTATTAGTGACCTCGCGAAATAAAGTCCACAAATTCGTAAATAATCTCTCGCGAAATGTAACACCACGAAATCCGTGAACAATCTTGCGAGGACACAGCCACTAATTAGGCTGGCTTCAATATTAGCGCTGTCATTTCACGAAATAACACGCCACCAAATCTGTGCGTGTGCATGAAACCGCTGACGAAGCTGATCTGAACTGAGCGGGGCTCGTGAACTAGCACGAGTTAACGCCGCCGTCATTGACTGCTGGCTTTGTTTAAATCACACTGCACTAGTATATTTAATGAATCCACTGGTTAACTGGTTCATCCGGTACTAAGATGACCAAATGTAGGTTCAAAGGACCAAATAATCCGGTTCGAAGGACCAAATAATGTGGGAACCGACCTGTGAGATTTATATTTATTTAATTTATATGAATTTATATTTACGTTAATTTATATACTTCGATAGCAATTTGTATAATGATAAGTGGACTGTATTTCTGCAATAATCTCAATCTCACAAATCGATCCTCTACACATTAGGGGGGGTTTATTAAATTTATATATGCAGCCAATCAAACTACAGTAATAGACTACATACATTGAAGAGGTTCCTTATCATATAGTACAGCAGGTTAGTCCACCAGGTATAACTAGGGTGTAGACACCAAATTATCCTCTTTGAGGTAGCTTCCATCACCCAGTAACTGATGCACAAAGCCTTGCTTCCTCGTCTTGACCTGTTAAAAGGGCGCTAGCTGTAAAGCCAGATTCTATATATGACAAACTATATCAGAGAAAACACTATACATGGAACATGAAGACCTGGCTTAATTACCTTTAGTTTGAGGCTATGTCGCGTTCTAACCGGGCAACCCTACCCAATGACATTAATGGCCACTAATGATAGATAATGGGTTTCGGAAAGAACACTTAACTCAATTTGTAGACATCGTGTTGGAGATGGTACACCTTTGGTTTCCATAACACTACGTCCAAGTAAAATTAACAGGAGCCGAATTTGCTCCCGTGAGCCTCTGGTCTAGAATCAACAACAATGGCTGCCCTCCTTCCTCACCCTGACGCCTGGCTTACATTGTCCAGATTTCAGAAAGTGATAGAAGGGTCACATTTACTCTACTTTAATATTGATAATTAAGTTAATTTATATGAGATGGTTTATGATGGTAAAGTCCAAAGACTAATGTATTTAAGAATAATTCCCACCATAATAGGTGGTGAATTATAATAGTATGTGGTGATGATATCCCGTTTTCTTTAGACGGTAATTCCACTACAAGTTACGTTTTCTATAGGTTACTTGTTGGTAATACAGCAGCAATTATTTGTCTGTATGATATTAAATGGTGTCGGATTTTCCGACAGCCACTTCCTGAGGGCCGTGCGAGCAAGTGGAGACTTATACTCAGCCTTGGAGCTCACATGACGCAACACTAACTGCAAAACCAACCATATTATTAATGACGTTGGGAGCAAATATCTATTTGGTTATCAATATCATTGGAACCTTTAATTAAATGGTAAGTTACAACTAAAAATTTAATGAACAAATATGTTAGTGACAGATAAATTATATAACTGTACGAAGTTGTTGAGCAGTTGAGTATGAGCATCTTAAGGGACCTTTAGCTACCGGTATAGAGTGTATGAACGCAATGTACATCAGGCTCCGAACTGAGAAATTGTGTGTGCATCATATAAACGCAATAAAATTATATAATTGACTTGCAATTCAATGTGTCAAAGTAAGAGGTTCTCAAACACTCCAAATTGAAATTGGTTTGTGTTCTTGCCTAGGTTTCCCACAGGATAGAACAGGGCTCTGTGACACAGCAGGGCCACAGAAGAGAACAGGGCTCTCTGACACAGCAGGGCCACAGAAGAGAACAGGGCTCTTTGACACAGCAGGGCCACAGGAGAGAACAGGGCTCTGTGACACAGCAGGGCCACAGGATGGAACAGGGCTCTGTGACACAGCAGGGCCACAGAAGAGAACAGGGCTCTCTGACACAGCCGGGCCACAGGAGAGAACAGGGCTCTGTGACACAGCAGGGCCACAGGAGAGAACAGGGATCTGTGGCACAGCAGGGCCACAGGAGAGAACAGGGATCTGTGGCACAGCAGGGCCACAGGAGAGAACAGGGGTCTGTGGCACAGCAGGGCCACAGGAGAGAACAGGGCTCTGTGACACAGCAGGGCCACAGGAGAGAACAGGGCTCTGTGACACAGCAGGGCCACAGGAGAGAACAGGGGTCTGTGGCACAGCAGGGCCACAGGAGAGAACAGGGCTCTGTGACACAGCAGGGCCACAGGAGAGAACAGGGCTCTGTGACACACCAGGGCCACAGGAGAGAACAGGGATCTGTGGCACAGCAGGGCCACAGGAGAGAACAGGGCTCTGTGACACAGCAGGGCCACTGGAGAGAACAGGGCTCTGTGACACAGCAGGGCCACAGGAGAGAACAGGGCTCTCTGACACAGCAGGGCCACAGGAGAGAACAGGGGTCTGTGGCACAGCAGGGCCACAGGAGAGGACAGGGCTCTGTGACACAGCAGGGCCACAGGAGAGAACAGGGCTCTGTGACACAGCAGGGCCACAGGAGAGAACAGGGGTCTGTGGCATAGCAGGGCCACAGGAGAGAACAGGGCTCTGTGACACAGCAGGGCCACAGGAGAGAACAGGGCTCTGTGACACAGCAGGGCCACAGGAGAAAACAGGGGTCTGTGACACAGCAGGGCCACAGGAGAGAACAGGGCTCTGTGACACACCAGGGCCACAGAAGAGAACAGGGATCTGTGACACAGCAGGGCCACAGGAGAGAACAGGGCTCTCTGACACAGCAGGGCCACAGGAGAGAACAGGGGTCTGTGACACAGCAGGGCCACAGGAGAGAACAGGGCTCTGTGACACAGCAGGGCCACAGGAGAGAACAGGGATCTGTGACACAGCAGGGCCACAGGAGAGAACAAGGCTCTGTGACGCAGCATGGGCATAGGTTACAGCAGACAGGTGATAAAAATCTAGGAGTATAATGTTTTTGATAGTTTAAATGGAGTTTACCAAGAGTAAACTCCTAGCATTGGACGCCTCGTGTTGTCGCAATGTAGGCCAGCAGCCAGCACCATCATGCCACACCACCAACAGTGTAGATGAGCAGCCGGCACCATCATGCCACACACCACCAACAGTGTAGGCCAGCAGCCAGCACCATCATGCCACACTACCAACAGTGTAGGCCAGCAGCCAGCACCATCATGCCACACACCACCAACAGTGTAGACCAGCAGCCAGCACCATCATGCCACACACCACCAACAGTGTAGGCCAGCGGCCAGCAACATCATGCCACACGACTAACAGTGTAGACCAGCAGCCAGCACCATCATGCCACACACCACCAACAGTGTAGGCCAGCAGCCAACACCATCATGCCACACCACCAACAGTGTAGATGAGCAGCCAGCACCATCATGCCACACCACCAACAGTATAGGCCAGCAGCCAACACCATCATGCCACACCACCAACAGTATAGGCCATCACCCAGCACCATCATGCCACACTACCAACAGTGTAGGCCAGCAGCCAGCACCATCATGCCACACACCACCAGCAGTGTAGGCCATCACCAAGCACCATCATGCCACACTACCAACAGTGTAGGCCAGCAGCCAGCACCATCATGCCACACCACCAACAGTGTAGATGAGCAGCCGGCACCATCATGCCTCACACCACCAACAGTGTAGGCCATCACCCAGCACCATCATGCCAAACACCACCAACAGTATAGGCCAGCAGTCAGCACCATCATGCCACACACCACCAACAGTATAGGCCAGCAGCCAGCACCATCATGCCACACCACCAACAGTATTGGCCATCACCCAGCACCATCATGCCACACACCACCAACAGTATAGGCCAGCAGCCAGCACCATCATGCCACACACCACCAACAGTGTAGGTGAGCAGCCAGCACCATCATGCCACACAACACCAACAGTATAGGCCAGCAGCCAGCACCATCATGCCACACACCACAAACAGTGTAGGCCAGCAGCCAGCACCATCATGCCACACACTACCAACAGTGTAGGCCAGCAGCCAGCACCATCATGCCACACACCACCAACAGTGTAGGCCAGCAGCCAGCACCATCATGCCACACACCACCAACAGTATAGGCCATCACCCAGCACCATCATGCCACACACCACCAACAGTATAGGCCATCACCCAGCACCATCATGCCACACACCACCAACAGTATAGGCCATCACCCAGCACCATCATGCCACACACTACCAACAGTGTAGGCCAGCAGCCAGCACCATCATGCCACACACTACCAACAGTATAGGCCAGCAGCCAGCACCCTCATGCCACACACCACCAACAGTATAGGCCATCACCCAGCACCATCATGCCACACACCACCAACAGTATAGGCCATCACCCAGCACCATCATGCCACACACCACGAACAGTGTAGGCCAGCAGCCAGCACCATCATGCCACACACCAGCAACAGTATAGGCCAGCAGCCAGCACCCTCATGCCACACACCACCAACAGTATAGGCCATCACCCAGCACCATCATGCCACACACCACCAACAGTATAGGCCATCACCCAGCACCATCATGCCACACACCACCAACAGTGTAGGCCAGCAGCCAGCACCATCATGCCACACACCACCAACAGTGTAGGCCAGCAGCCAGCACCATCATGCCACACACTACCAACAGTATAGGCCAGCAGCCAGCACCATCATGCCACACACCACCAACAATGTAGGTTAGCAGCCAGCACCATCATGCCACACACCACCAACAGTGTAGACCAGCAGCCAGCACCATCATGCCACACACTACCAACAGTGTAGGCCAGCAGCCAGCACCATCAGGCCACACACCACCAACAGTGTAGACCAGCAGCCAGCACCATCATGCCACACACCACCAACAGTGTAGACCAGCAGCCAGCACCATCATGCCACACACTACCAACAGTATAGGCCAGCAGCCAGCACCATCATGCCACACACCACCAACAGTATAGGCCAGCAGCCAGCACCATCATGCCACACACCACCAACAGTGTAGACCAGCAGTCAGCACCATCATGCCACACACCACCAACACTATAGGCCAGCAGCCAGCACCATCATGCCACACACCACCAACAGTGTAGACCAGCAGCCAGCACCATCATGCCACACACCACCAACAGTATAGGCCAGCAGCCAGCACCATCATGCCACACACCACTAACAGTGTAGACCAGCAGCCAACACCATCATGCCACACACCACCAACAGTGTAGACCAGCAGCCGGCACCATCATGCCACACACCACCAACAGTGTAGGCCAGCAGCCAGCACCATCATGCCACACCACCAACAGTGTAGGCCAGCAGCCAGCACCATCATGCCACACCACCAACAGTGTAGGCCAGCAGCCGGCACCATCATGCCACACACCACCAACAGTGTTGACCAGCAGCCAGCACCATCATGCCACACACCACCAACAGTGTAGACCAGCAGCCAGCACCATCATGCCACACCACCAACAGTGTAGGCCAGCAGCCGGCACCATCATGCCACACACCACCAACAGTGTAGACTAGCAGCCAGCACCATCTTCCACACACCACCAACAGTGTAGACCAGCAGCCAGCACCATCATGCCACACACTACCAACAGTATAGGCCAGCAGCCAGCACCATCATGCCACACACCACCAACAGTATAGGCCAGCAGCCAGCACCATCATGCCACACACCACCAACAGTGTAGACCAGCAGTCAGCACCATCATGCCACACACCACCAACAGTATAGGCCAGCAGCCAGCACCATCATGCCACACACCACCAACAGTGTAGACCAGCAGCCAGCACCATCATGCCACACACCACCAACAGTATAGGCCAGCAGCCAGCACCATCATGCCACACACCACCAACAGTGTAGACCAGCAGCCAGCACCATCATGCCACACACCACCAACAGTGTAGACCAGCAGCCGGCACCATCATGCCACACACCACCAACAGTGTAGGCCAGCAGCCAGCACCATCATGCCACACCACCAACAGTGTAGGCCAGCAGCCAGCACCATCATGCCACACCACCAACAGTGTAGGCCAGCAGCCGGCACCATAATGCCACACACCACCAACAGTGTAGACCAGCAGCCAGCACCATCATGCCACACACCACCAACAGTGTAGACCAGCAGCCAGCACCATCATGCCACACCACCAACTAGTGTAGGCCAGCAGCCGGCACCATCATGCCACACACCACCAACAGTGTAGACCAGCAGCCAGCACTATCATGCCACACACCACCAACAGTGTAGACCAGCAGCCAGCACCATCATGCCACACACCACCAACAGTGTAGACCAGCAGCCAGCACCATCATGCCACACACCACCAACAGTATAGGCCAGCAGCCAGCACCATCATGCCACACACCACCAACAGTATAGGCCAGCAGCCAGCACCATCATGCCACACACCACCAACAGTGTAGACCAGCAGTCAGCTCCATCATGCCACACACCACCAACAGTATAGGCCAGCAGCCAGCACCATCATGCCACACACCACCAACAGTGTAGACCAGCAGCCAGCACCATCATGCCACACACCACCAACAGTATAGGCCAGCAGCCAGCACCATCATGCCACACACCACCAACAGTGTAGACCAGCAGCCAACACCATCATGCCACACACCACCAACAGTGTAGACCAGCAGCCGGCACCATCATGCCACACACCACCAACAGTGTAGGCCAGCAGCCAGCACCATCATGCCACACCACCAACAGTGTAGGGCAGCAGCCAGCACCATCATGCCACACCACCAACAGTGTAGGCCAGCAGCCGGCACCATCATGCCACACACCACCAACAGTGTAGACCAGCAGCCAGCACCATCATGCCACACACCACCAACAGTGTAGACCAGCAGCCAGCACCATCATGCCACACCACCAACAGTGTAGGCCAGCAGCCGGCACCATCATGCCACACACCACCAACAGTGTAGACCAGCAGCCAACACCATCATGCCACACACCACCAACAGTGTAGACCAGCAGCCAGCACCATCATGCCACACACTACCAACAGTATAGGCCAGCAGCCAGCACCATCATGCCACACACCACCAACAGTATAGGCCAGCAGCCAGCACCATCATGCCACACACCACCAACAGTGTTGACCAGCAGCCAGCACCATCATGCCACACACCACCAACAGTGTAGACCAGCAGCCAGCACCATCATGCCACACCACCAACAGTGTAGGCCAGCAGCCGGCACCATCATACCACACACCACCAACAGTGTAGACCAGCAGCCAGCACCATCATGCCACACACCACCAACAGTGTAGATCAGCAGCCAGCACCATCATGCCACACCACCAACAGTGTAGGCCAGCAGCCGGCACCATCATGCCACACACCACCAACAGTGTAGACCAGCAGCCAGCATCATCATGCCACACACCACCAACAGTGTAGACCAGCAGCCAGCACCATCATGCCACACACCACCAACAGTGTAGACCAGCAGCCGGCACCATCATGCCACACACCACCAACAGTGTAGGCCAGCAGCCAGCACCATCATGCCACACCACCAACAGTGTAGGCCAGCAGCCAGCACCATCATGCCACACCACCAACAGTGTAGGCCAGCAGCCGGCACCATCATGCCACACACCACCAACTGTGTAGACCAGCAGCCAGCACCATCATGCCACACACCACCAACAGTGTAGACCAGCAGCCAGCACCATCATGCCACACCACCAACCAGTGTAGGCCAGCAGCCGGCACCATCATGCCACACACCACCAACAGTGTAGACCAGCAGCCAGCACCATCATGCCACACACCACCAACAGTATAGACCAGCAGCCAGCACCATCATGCCACACACCACCAACAGTGTAGGCCAGCGGCCAGCAACATCATGCCACACGACTAACAGTGTAGACCAGCAGCCAGCACCATCATGCCACACACCACCAACAGTGTAGGCCAGCAGCCAACACCATCATGCCACACCACCAACAGTGTAGATGAGCAGCCAGCACCATCATGCCACACCACCAACAGTATAGGCCAGCAGCCAACACCATCATGCCACACCACCAACAGTATAGGCCATCACCCAGCACCATCATGCCACACTACCAACAGTGTAGGCCAGCAGCCAGCACCATCATGCCACACACCACCAGCTGTGTAGGCCATCACCAAGCACCATCATGCCACACTACCAACAGTGTAGGCCAGCAGCCAGCACCATCATGCCACACCACCAACAGTGTAGATGAGCAGCCGGCACCATCATGCCTCACACCACCAACAGTGTAGGCCATCACCCAGCACCATCATGCCAAACACCACCAACAGTATAGGCCAGCAGTCAGCACCATCATGCCACACACCACCAACAGTATAGGCCAGCAGCCAGCACCATCATGCCACACCACCAACAGTATTGGCCATCACCCAGCACCATCATGCCACACACCACCAACAGTATAGGCCAGCAGCCAGCACCATCATGCCACACACCACCAACAGTGTAGGTGAGCAGCCAGCACCATCATGCCACACAACACCAACAGTATAGGCCAGCAGCCAGCACCATCATGCCACACACCACAAACAGTGTAGGCCAGCAGCCAGCACCATCATGCCACACACTACCAACAGTGTAGGCCAGCAGCCAGCACCATCATGCCACACACCACCAACAGTGTAGGCCAGCAGCCAGCACCATCATGCCACACACCACCAACAGTATAGGCCATCACCCAGCACCATCATGCCACACACCACCAACAGTATAGGCCATCACCCAGCACCATCATGCCACACACCACCAACAGTATAGGCCATCACCCAGCACCATCATGCCACACACTACCAACAGTGTAGGCCAGCAGCCAGCACCATCATGCCACACACTACCAACAGTATAGGCCAGCAGCCAGCACCCTCATGCCACACACCACCAACAGTATAGGCCATCACCCAGCACCATCATGCCACACACCACCAACAGTATAGGCCATCACCCAGCACCATCATGCCACACACCACGAACAGTGTAGGCCAGCAGCCAGCACCATCATGCCACACACCAGCAACAGTATAGGCCAGCAGCCAGCACCCTCATGCCACACACCACCAACAGTATAGGCCATCACCCAGCACCATCATGCCACACACCACCAACAGTATAGGCCATCACCCAGCACCATCATGCCACACACCACCAACAGTGTAGGCCAGCAGCCAGCACCATCATGCCACACACCACCAACAGTGTAGGCCAGCAGCCAGCACCATCATGCCACACACTACCAACAGTATAGGCCAGCAGCCACCACCATCATGCCACACACCACCAACAATGTAGGTTAGCAGCCAGCACCATCATGCCACACACCACCAACAGTGTAGACCAGCAGCCAGCACCATCATGCCACACACTACCAACAGTGTAGGCCAGCAGCCAGCACCATCAGGCCACACACCACCAACAGTGTAGACCAGCAGCCAGCACCATCATGCCACACACCACCAACAGTGTAGACCAGCAGCCAGCACCATCATGCCACACACTACCAACAGTATAGGCCAGCAGCCAGCACCATCATGCCACACACCACCAACAGTATAGGCCAGCAGCCAGCACCATCATGCCACACACCACCAACAGTGTAGACCAGCAGTCAGCACCATCATGCCACACACCACCAACACTATAGGCCAGCAGCCAGCACCATCATGCCACACACCACCAACAGTGTAGACCAGCAGCCAGCACCATCATGCCACACACCACCAACAGTATAGGCCAGCAGCCAGCACCATCATGCCACACACCACTAACAGTGTAGACCAGCAGCCAACACCATCATGCCACACACCACCAACAGTGTAGACCAGCAGCCGGCACCAGTCATGCCACACACCACCAACAGTGTAGGCCAGCAGCCAGCACCATCATGCCACACCACCAACAGTGTAGGCCAGCAGCCAGCACCATCATGCCACACCACCAACAGTGTAGGCCAGCAGCCAGCACCATCATGCCACACACCACCAACAGTGTTAGACCAGCAGCCAGCACCATCATGCCACACACCACCAACAGTGTAGACCAGCAGCCAGCACCATCATGCCACACCACCAACAGTGTAGGCCAGCAGCCGGCACCATCATGCCACACACCACCAACAGTGTAGACCAGCAGCCAGCACCATCATGCCACACACCACCAACAGTGTAGACCAGCAGCCAGCACCATCATGCCACACACTACCAACAGTATAGGCCAGCAGCCAGCACCATCATGCCACACACCACCAACAGTATAGGCCAGCAGCCAGCACCATCATGCCACACACCACCAACAGTGTAGACCAGCAGTCAGCACCATCATGCCACACACCACCAACAGTATAGGCCAGCAGCCAGCACCATCATGCCACACACCACCAACAGTGTAGACCAGCAGCCAGCACCATCATGCCACACACCACCAACAGTATAGGCCAGCAGCCAGCACCATCATGCCACACACCACCAACAGTGTAGACCAGCAGCCAGCACCATCATGCCACACACCACCAACAGTGTAGACCAGCAGCCGGCACCATCATGCCACACACCACCAACAGTGTAGGCCAGCAGCCAGCACCATCATGCCACACCACCAACAGTGTAGGCCAGCAGCCAGCACCATCATGCCACACCACCAACAGTGTAGGCCAGCAGCCGGCACCATAATGCCACACACCACCAACAGTGTAGACCAGCAGCCAGCACCATCATGCCACACACCACCAACAGTGTAGACCAGCAGCCAGCACCATCATGCCACACCACCAACTAGTGTAGGCCAGCAGCCGGCACCATCATGCCACACACCACCAACAGTGTAGACCAGCAGCCAGCACTATCATGCCACACACCACCAACAGTGTAGACCAGCAGCCAGCACCATCATGCCACACACCACCAACAGTGTAGACCAGCAGCCAGCACCATCATGCCACACACCACCAACAGTATAGGCCAGCAGCCAGCACCATCATGCCACACACCACCAACAGTATAGGCCAGCAGCCAGCACCATCATGCCACACACCACCAACAGTGTAGACCAGCAGTCAGCTCCATCATGCCACACACCACCAACAGTATAGGCCAGCAGCCAGCACCATCATGCCACACACCACCAACAGTGTAGACCAGCAGTTAGCACCATCATGCCACACACCACCAACAGTATAGGCCAGCAGCCAGCACCATCATGCCACACACCACCAACAGTGTAGACCAGCAGCCAACACCATCATGCCACACACCACCAACAGTGTAGACCAGCAGCCGGCACCATCATGCCACACACCACCAACAGTGTAGGCCAGCAGCCAGCACCATCATGCCACACCACCAACAGTGTAGGGCAGCAGCCAGCACCATCATGCCACACCACCAACAGTGTAGGCCAGCAGCCGGCACCATCATGCCACACACCACCAACAGTGTAGACCAGCAGCCAGCACCATCATGCACACACCACCAACAGTGTAGACCAGCAGCCAGCACCATCATGCCACACCACCAACAGTGTAGGCCAGCAGCCGGCACCATCATGCCACACACCACCAACAGTGTAGACCAGCAGCCAACACCATCATGCCACACACCACCAACAGTGTAGACCAGCAGCCAGCACCATCATGCCACACACTACCAACAGTATAGGCCAGCAGCCAGCACCATCATGCCACACACCACCAACAGTATAGGCCAGCAGCCAGCACCATCATGCCACACACCACCAACAGTGTTGACCAGCAGCCAGCACCATCATGCCACACACCACCAACAGTGTAGACCAGCAGCCAGCACCATCATGCCACACCACCAACAGTGTAGGCCAGCAGCCGGCACCATCATACCACACACCACCAACAGTGTAGACCAGCAGCCAGCACCATCATGCCACACACCACCAACAGTGTAGATCAGCAGCCAGCACCATCATGCCACACCACCAACAGTGTAGGCCAGCAGCCGGCACCATCATGCCACACACCACCAACAGTGTAGACCAGCAGCCAGCATCATCATGCCACACACCACCAACAGTGTAGACCAGCAGCCAGCACCATCATGCCACACACCACCAACAGTGTAGACCAGCAGCCGGCACCATCATGCCACACACCACCAACAGTGTAGGCCAGCAGCCAGCACCATCATGCCACACCACCAACAGTGTAGGCCAGCAGCCAGCACCATCATGCCACACCACCAACAGTGTAGGCCAGCAGCCGGCACCATCATGCCACACACCACCAACATGTGTAGACCAGCAGCCAGCACCATCATGCCACACACCACCAACAGTGTAGACCAGCAGCCAGCACCATCATGCCACACCACCAACCAGTGTAGGCCAGCAGCCGGCACCATCATGCCACACACCACCAACAGTGTAGACCAGCAGCCAGCACCATCATGCCACACACCACCAACAGTATAGACCAGCAGCCAGCACCATCATGCCACACACCACCAACAGTGTAGACCAGCAGCCAGCATCATCATGCCACACACCACCAACAGTGTAGACCAGCAGCCAGCACCATCATGCCACACACCACCAACAGTGTAGGCCAGCAGCCGGCACCATCATGCCACACACCACCAACAGTGTAGACCAGCAGCCAGCACCATCATGCCACACACCACCAACAGTTTAGACCAGCAGCCAGCACCATCATGCCACACACCACCAACAGTGTAGACCAGCAGCCAGCACCATCATGCCACACACCACCAACAGTGTAGACCAGCAGCCGGCACCATCATGCCACACACCACCAACAGTGTAGGCCAGCAGCCAGCACCATCATGCCACACCACCAACAGTGTAGGCCAGCAGCCAGCACCATCATGCCACACCACCAACAGTGTAGGCCAGCAGCCGGCACCATCATGCCACACACCACCAACAGTGTAGACCAGCAGCCAGCACCATCATGCCACACACCAACAACAGTGTAGACCAGCAGCCAGCACCATCATGCCACACCACCAACTAGTGTAGGCCAGCAGCCGGCACCATCATGCCACACACCACCAACAGTGTAGACCAGCAGCCAGCACCATCATGCCACACACCACCAACAGTGTAGACCAGCAGCCAGCACCATCATGCCACACACCACCAACAGTGTAGACCAGCAGCCAGCACCATCATGCCACACACCACCAACAGTATAGGCCAGCAGCCAGCACCATCATGCCACACACCACCAACAGTATAGGCCAGCAGCCAGCACCATCATGCCACACACCACCAACAGTGTAGACCAGCAGTCAGCTCCATCATGCCACACACCACCAACAGTATAGGCCAGCAGCCAGCACCATCATGCCACACACCACCAACAGTGTAGACCAGCAGCCAGCACCATCATGCCACACACCACCAACAGTATAGGCCAGCAGCCAGCACCATCATGCCACACACCACCAACAGTGTAGACCAGCAGCCAACACCGTCATGCCACACACCACCAACAGTGTAGACCAGCAGCCGGCACCATCATGCCACACACCACCAACAGTGTAGGCCAGCAGCCAGCACCATCATGCCACACCACCAACAGTGTAGGGCAGCAGCCAGCACCATCATGCCACACCACCAACAGTGTAGGCCAGCAGCCGGCACCATCATGCCACACACCACCAACAGTGTAGACCAGCAGCCAGCACCATCATGCCACACACCACCAACAGTGTAGACCAGCAGCCAGCACCATCATGCCACACCACCAACAGTGTAGGCCAGCAGCCGGCACCATCATGCCACACACCACCAACAGTGTAGACCAGCAGCCAACACCATCATGCCACACACCACCAACAGTGTAGACCAGCAGCCAGCACCATCATGCCACACACTACCAACAGTATAGGCCAGCAGCCAGCACCATCATGCCACACACCACCAACAGTATAGGCCAGCAGCCAGCACCATCATGCCACACACCACCAACAGTGTAGACCAGCAGTCAGCACCATCATGCCACACACCACCAACAGTATAGGCCAGCAGCCAGCACCATCATGCCACACACCACCAACAGTATAGACCAGCAGCCAGCACCATCATGCCACACACCACCAACAGTATAGGCCAGCAGCCAGCACCATCATGCCACACACCACCAACAGTGTAGACCAGCAGCCAGCACCATCATGCCACACACCACCAACAGTGTAGACCAGCAGCCGGCACCATCATGCCACACACCACCAACAGTGTAGGCCAGCAGCCAGCACCATCATGCCACACCACCAACAGTGTAGGCCAGCAGCCAGCACCATCATGCCACACCACCAACAGTGTAGGCCAGCAGCCGGCACCATCATACCACACACCACCAACAGTGTAGACCAGCAGCCAGCACCATCATGCCACACACCACCAACAGTGTAGACCAGCAGCCAGCACCATCATGCCACACCACGAACAGTGTAGGCCAGCAGCCGGCACCATCATGCCACACACCACCAACAGTGTAGACTAGCAGCCAGCATCATCATGCCACACACCACCAACAGTGTAGACCAGCAGCCAGCACCATCATGCCACACACCACCAACAGTGTAGACCAGCAGCCGGCACCATCATGCCACACACCACCAACAGTGTAGGCCAGCAGCCAGCACCATCATGCCACACCACCAACAGTGTAGGCCAGCAGCCAGCACCATCATGCCACACCACCAACAGTGTAGGCCAGCAGCCGGCACCATCATGCCACACACCACCAACAGTGTAGACCAGCAGCCAGCACCATCATGCCACACACCACCAACAGTGTAGACCAGCAGCCAGCACCATCATGCCACACCACCAACCAGTGTAGGCCAGCAGCCGGCACCATCATGCCACACACCACCAACAGTGTAGACCAGCAGCCAGCACCATCATGCCACACACCACCAACAGTGTAGACCAGCAGCCAGCACCATCATGCCACACACCACCAACAGTGTAGGTGAGCAGCCAGCACCATCATGCCACACACCACCAACAGTGTAGACCAGCAGCCAGCACCATCATGCCACACACCACCAACAGTGTAGGCCAGCAGCCGGCACCATCATGCCACACACCACCAACAGTGTAGACCAGCAGCCAGCACCATCATGCCACACACCACCAACAGTGTAGACCAGCAGCCAGCACCATCATGCCACACACCACCAACAGTGTAGACCAGCAGCCAGCACCATCATGCCACACACCACCAACAGTGTAGGCCAGCAGCCGGCACCATCATGCCACACACCACCAACAGTGTAGACCAGCAGCCAGCACCATCATGCCACACACCACCAACAGTGTAGACCAGCAGCCAGCACCATCATGCCACACACCACCAACAGTGTAGACCAGCAGCCAGCACCTTCATGCCACACACCACCAACAGTGTAGACCAGCAGCCAGCACCATCATGCCACACACCACCAACAATGTAGGTTAGCAGCAGGCACAATCATGCGACTGTAATAACCCGTCCTACTTTACAGCCTTTCCTCACTCAATACTCCAGCTTAACACTGCTTGTAGATTAATGTGACCCCAATGAAGTACAGCTAATTATCGGGACTGGAATATTAAATGAGGAGGAAGCAACAAGTAGAGAGTTTTTTATTTTAAAATTAATGAATAAAATCTCATTAATCAATACCACCAACTCCGTGTCCATAATCTGAATGCGTCTATCATTGATCCCCCAGGAAGGAAAGAGATCAGTAATCATGAAACTCAAAAGGTGTGGGACCTGGGTAAGATGATTGGGAGTAGAAAAAATGTAATCATTACTTTACTGATTGAGAATTTAAGGACAACTCAAATATCCATAAATGGAGAACACGGGAATTTCTAGCACAGCAAATGAAACAACAAATAAGAATGAAAAACCCAGCATCAATCAGAGGGTACAGATAACTGAACACAAATTAATCTTAATTCGCTTTATTTATTATTTAAACACGTTAATTGATATCAGATATTTAAATCAACATTGAAAATATATCCTACTCTAATAAAAACATTCCTAAGAGGCAAATGGAACACGGAGTGCAGTTTACTTAGATGTACAAAACTCAGACAACCCCATTACCGTATCCCTGCAACCGATACACATGTTGATTGGCTGCCCTCAGGTCATCTGACCTGTACCCCAGTTGAAGCCCCAAGACACAGTAACTTTATTATTTTCTTAAACTCTACCAGTGGACAACAAACTCCCCCCCCCCCCTTCTAGTTCCTTAGGCCCAATAAGCCCCACCTCTCTAGGCCTATAGCCAATGGATTTAAATTCTTGCTCTAGGCCTGAGAGCCCAGCCAATGAGACGTCTGGCATTACCCTGGGGGACTCCCCCTTTCAAGGCTCGGACCAATAGAAACAAAGACTTACTTTTAAGCCAGCCAAAACTCTGACTAGCACCACACCCTGGGTAGGCTAATCCTGAAAGTTATGTACTGGAAATAAGCAGTAACAACTAACTTCGTGGGAAGGTTGGCTGGCCACTCCTAGTAACTTGAGAACACAAGTTTATGACACTGAATTGTACTGGTCCTAAAGGTTAGTGGAGGCAGGAGGAAGAGGGGGACGGAGGGGGGGGGGGTTAGAGAGGGAGAATGAGTGGTGATGGGGTGGGAACAGTGAGGACCAGAGATGAGAGGGACTCTGGGCCTCTAGGATATGACCATCGAGGGTCAGACTGTGACAAATGAGAGAGAGGAGGGGAACAAGGGAGAGTATGTTGACCAAGACAAAGGGAGAGAGGAGGAAAAATGGGAGGGGAGAGGGGGAGAGGGGAGAAGCCATGGACTGAGTACAAGATCATAGCACCATATACCACCAACAGTGTAGGCCAGCAGTCAGCACCATCATGCCACACCACCAACAGTGTAGGCCAGCAGCCAGCACCATCATGCCACACCACCAACAGTGTAGGTGAGCAGCCATAACAATCATGCCACACCACCAACAGTGTAGGCCAGCAGCCAGCACCATCATGCCACACCACCAACAGTGTAGGTGAGCAGCCAGCACCATCATGCCTCACACAACCAACAGTGTTGGCCAGCAGCCATAACAATCATGCCACACCACCAACAGTGTAGGTGAGCAGCCAGCACCCTCATGCAACATCACCTACAGTGTAGGCGAGCAGTCAGCACCATCATGCCACACACAATCAACAGTGTAGGTGAGCAGCCAGCACCGTCATGCCACACCATCAACAGTGAAGGCGAGCAGCCAGCACCATCATGCCACACACCATCAACAGTGTAGGTGCAACCCGTCCTCTTAAAAATAACGTCACTTTTCACTTGTATGCGCGCTATGGCCAAATTTGGACGTACTTTGAAATTAAATCTCACAAAAGTGACGTACTGTTCCGTTTTCTGTTTCAGTCGTCCGGGTTACTCGGCAAGCTTTGAAAAGAAAACTTTCCATTAACGTTTTTCATAACGTTTTGAAACTTTATGAGAATTTCCTACCCGCCTATCCTATCAGAGGACCCTTAACTTACTGTTGTTGAAAAAAAAAAATCCTAAATTTATTTTCATTATTTTTCATTTTCAAATTATGTCCATATTCGGCCATACGGGCAAACGGCCAAAAGCAACGTTCTTTTTAAGAGGACAGGTTGAAGGTGAGCAGGCAGTACCATCATGCCACACCACTAGCAATGTATGTGACAGACTTCGGCGCCATCTACGATCCGGGTGCCGAACTATACAAGTTGACCCTCCCAGTAATAATAGCTTCCCATATTTCAGTCTGCCAGGCTGAAAAGTGACGAGGGACCAGAGGCAGGCCAGGGAAGGCAGTGAAGTCGGGACAGTGGACGACAGAGGTCGTCCTGGATGGACTAGCTAAGTGGGCTGGTCGAGCGCTGTGGACTTTACTCCTGGATGGACTAGCTAAGTGGGCTGGTCGAGCGCTGTGGACTTCACTCCTGGAGGTGCTAGCCAGTGGGGCTAGAAGAGCGCTGTGGACTTCGGTTCTGGAAGGTACTAGCCAGTAGGGATGGTCGAGTGTTGCAGGCTTTGTTGCTTGGGCGCACCAGCGAGTACGCAAAGAAGACCTTGGCAGAAGCAGTTTGTGATTGTCAATCGGGAAGCAGGCTAGCGTAAGGGCTAGCAACGCCAATCCTTTTGATCTCTCATAGCGTTGTATATATTATATTTATGGATTCTTATGGTGGTGGGAATTAATAATGGGATATTTTAAGTGTCTTTCTTTTAAAATTACCTTTTAAACATTACACTACATTTCCCCCAAGATTAGGGTCCTCTGAACTTGAATAGGATCGGTTTTTAAAGAACCCGATTACAAAGGATTCGTAACAGTGTAGGTCAGCAGCCAGCACCATCATGCCACACCACCAACAGTGTAGGCGAGCAGCCGGCAACATCGTGCCATACACCACCAACAATAGCTTTCATTTGATCTAATATTTATAAATCTATTACTTAAATGTCTTTATTTAGTGTTAAGGTATTAACTAGAATTAATAGGTATATTGCTGATCAACTAGGCCAACTAACCAGCATACGTATCTAATGTTAAGGACTACCTAAGGGGAAACTATCCAGAGTCACTTTACCTAACTACTCCTAATTCCACTGACGTTGATATAATCCTTTCTCTTTAAACACCCCCTCCCCGTTCAGCTCATTGATGCTGTGAGGTGGGCTTGGTGGACGGCTGCCGGAGTGTGATGCTCCTTGGGACAGTCCTCTGTCCTTTTGTAGCTTTGTGCTCCTGCTGCTGTCCTCTCAAATTTTGGTGAACAACTTTTCCTTTTCCTTCTGTTTCGTTTTTCTCCCCCCTCTTCTCCTATCTGCTGACCTTTTGAGTGTTTTGATTATTCCTTTGGACTTCTTCTATTTTGACGCCCGAGTGCTTGAGGAGGCATACTCTAGCACCCGTAGAACTGTGGTACCCAACGTAGAGAGCGAGGGGAACCTTTTGTCAATCCCCCTTTCGTCACTGAACCCAATCTCGACACACTGACAGTTCTTAAGGTGGCGTTTGTGGGGCGTATACTCGTGACACACCGCCTCCCTGCTCAGCTCGTTGTCGCCGTGTGGGGGCTTCGTGGGCGGCTGCCGGAGTGTGATGCTCCTTGGGACAGTCCTCTGTCCTTTTCTAGCCTTATGCTCCTGCTGCCGTCCTCTTCAATTCTGCTGGGCACCTTTTCCTTTTCCTTCTGTTTCGTTTTTCTCCCCCCTCTTCTCCTATCTGCTTGCCGTTTCCTGCCGACCTTTTGCTCGTTCTGGTTCTTCCCTTGGACTTCTTCTATTTTGACGCCCGGGTGCTTGAGGAGGCATACTCATGCACCCGTAGAACTGCAGTACCCGACGTCGAGAGCGAGGGGAACCTTTTATTGTCAATCCCCACTTCGTCACTGAACCCGATCTCGACGGACTGTCGGTTTCTTAAGGTGGCGTTTGTGGGGCGTATACTCACGACGCACCCCTAGGAGGCCCCGACAAGATCGGCGATTGCTTCTTGTTGGGTGTCCTGCATCTAATTGTGGCTCCATGGTGGGTGTGGGGGCACATTCGTGAATGAATTCTTCTTTTCGTCAAGATGATAACCCCTGTTTCGGCTGCTTCTGGCTTACCTTCTCAGGCTCGTGGGGTGGGCGACCAAGCCCCCGAGTCGGTCCATATTGGAAGACCGGGCTCTGTAGCCTCCGCTGCATTGGGCCCCGACCTTGCTCCTCCTTTGGCCTCTCTGACTCCTTCCCCTGGCTCCCCTCCCTCCTCTGTGGTTGGGTCGAGCCCCAAGCCCCCAGTGGTGACTACCTCGTCCCCTGGCGCGGCTCCTTCTCTAGTTGTAACTACTGCGCCTTTTAACCCCTCTCTCTCTCTGGGGGTTCTCACCGCCGTCCTCGTCACGGCCGCCCTCGCTCGATTCCTTCCAGTTCTGCTACCTATCAAGCCTTGTTTGGTCCCGCTTCGTGGGCCAAATATTTTGATCTCCTCCCTCTTGATTCTGCGCCTCCTGACGATTTCTCCCTCCATCGACATCTCATTGATTCCGTGGATGCCTCCATTACTTTCAACCCCACTCGTCTCGGTACACGTGTCGTTGCTGCTCCTTCTCAGGATGCTGCTTCCCGCTTGGCTGCCTTATCCTGCCTTGGCGAGACCCCCGTTCGGGTCTCGAAGAACGCTCAGTTGAATGCCAGTGTTGGCACTGTTTTGCTCCCGCCCCATGTTGCAACCGGTGTTCGGGACCTGCGCGACTGCCACGACGATATTAGACATATCCTCGCTGCCCAGGGCCATTCTATTCTCCAGGTGGACACGTTTACTCGTCCCCCTCGTGGTAGTCGCCGTCAACCCCTCCGGGTTGTGAAGATTACCTTTGATGGTAGGACCCTTCCACCCTCTGTCATTCTTGCTGGTGCCAGGTGCTCTGTCCAGGAGTACATTCCTTCTCCTCGGCTCTGCAACAAGTGCTGGAGGTTTGGGCATGGTGCCCTCCGCTGCTCCGGGACTGTCTCTCTCTGTCCTTTGTGTGGTGGCGAAGGTCACTCTAAGTCGGAGTGCACTTCTCCCCAGGCTCGTTGCTTCAACTGCGGTGAGGCCCATCCTACCTTCTCCCGTGCGTGTGTCCATTACAAGCTTGAGGCAGCCGTCCTCAACCTGAAGCACCGGGAGCGTTTATCTTTTCCTGAGGCGAGGCGCCAGGTTCGCCGGCTCCCGCCTTATGCTACTATCTCTTATGCTCGCGTGTTGCGCTCTTCCTCTCCTCGTCCTTCCCGCCTTCCTCAGACTCATAACCGTTTCCGGGCCTTGGACCCTGATGCGCCCTCTGCCCCCTCCTCTGTTCCTTTGGGTTCTCTCTCGAAGGATCCTCCTCCTGGTCCTCTGTCTGGGGTTCCCCTTCCTTCTACCCGGTCTGTCGTGTCTTGTGTCTTCTTCCTCGTCCCCCTCTGATCCTCCTTCCCATCCTCTTCCTCCATCTATCGGCTCTCCCCACCGCCTGTCGGTGCGGGCGGATGTCCATCGCTCTCCTAACGGCCGTCGTGTGTGCTCTCGTTCGGCTTCTCCTGTTGAGACACTGGAATCCGTTGCCCGGTACGTAGTTGCTGGGACACCGGTCTCTTTAAGTCAGAAGCGTAAGCCTGGCTCCTCTCCTTCCTCTTCCCCGGCGGGTAAGAAGGCTTCGCTTTCTTCCTCAGCTCTTCCTTCTGGCTCTGTTGCTTCTTCCCCTCCCGTTTCAGTGCTTGCGCCCCCTGTTCCTGCTATGGAGGTTTCTTTGGCCCTTGCTTCCCTTTCGGTTGCTGCTCTTGCTGGGGTACGCTCCCCTCTTTCTACTCCCCCTCCTCCTGCTGCTGTCCTTGACTGCTCCTCTCCGTTGTCTCCTCCTCTTCCTCCTCCTCCTCCTCCTCCGGACCCTGCCCGCCCACCTCTGATCTGTTCTCCCGTTTCCTTCCCTCCGTCTTTGCTCAGTTTACCCATGCCCCCTAACCCTGACTTTGCTGACCCTGATCCCGACCCTGATATTCTTTAACGTGCTCTGTTGCTCTTTCGCCTTTGTTTCTTCCTTGTTCTCTGTTTTTGTCCTTTCTCTTCTCGTCGTTGTCCATTCTTCAATGGAACGTTCGAGGTTATTACGCCAATTTCCTCGAACTCCAACTTCTGATTTCGCGGTTTTCGCCCCTTTGTGTCTGTCTCCAGGGGCCAATGCTTGGTGCTCGTCCTGGTCGTTTTCGTGGCTATTCCTTTCTCTCCCCCCCCCCAGCCATTGCTGGGGCTTCTAATTCTTCTGCTCTCTTGATTCGGGCTGATGTTCCCTTTGTTCCTTTACTTTTTCCTTCGCCTCTCCATTGTTCTGCTGCTCGTATCTTTGTGGGGAAATGGTACACAGTTTGTTCCATTTATCTCCCCCCGAGTGTCCCGCTCTCTCTTCCTGATTTGAAACACCACCTAGACTCCTTGCCGGAGCCTGTGCTCCTGCTGGGTGACTTCAATTGTCGTCATTCTCTTTGGGGTGACGTTCTGACGAATACCCGGGGTCGCCTCCTTGAGCCGTTTCTCCTCTCTTCTTCCCTGTCTCTTCTGAATTCTGGTGAGCCCACTCATTTGGACTCTCGGACTTGCACCCTTTCTTGTCTTGATCTTTCTCTCTGCTCTTCTTCTCTTTACTTAGATTTCACGTGGCAGGTTCTTGATGACCTCCATGGAAGTGATCATTTCCCCATCCTTGTTTCCTTTTTCTCTTTTCGCCCTTCCCTCTCTTTCCCTAGGTGGCAGTTTGCTAAGGCAGACTGGATCCTATTTACCCTCAGTGCTGCTCTCTCTGACCTCTCCCTTCTGCCTCTCTCTCGCGCTCTCCTCCTTTTTCATGACACTGTCTTCAACGCTGCCCTCCGCTCTATTCCTCGCTCTTCCTCTCGGGGTCCACGGAAGTGCGTTCCCTGGTGGAATGCGGACTGTGCTCGGGCTGTCCGCTGTAAGCGTGCAGCCTGGAAGAGGCACCGCCGTCGGCAGACGACCGATTCTTTTCTTTTCTTTCGGAAAGCGAGTGCGGTGGCCTGTAGGACCATCCGTACGGCTAAACGTGAATGTTGGGCATCTTATGTCTCAACAATTACGTCCGAGACCCCTCTGGCCCAGATCTGGAAGCGTATCCACAAGATAGCGGGTAAGTTCGTTCCCGATGTTTCACCGGTCCTTCACCTCCATGATACTCTTGTGGCGGACCCGTTGCAGGTCGCTTCCGAACTGGGTTCCCACTTTTCTTCTGTTAGCTCTGGTCTTCATCTTCCCCAATCTTTCCTTCTTCGTAAACCTGTCCTTGAGTCTCGTCCTTTAGATTTCTGCACTCATCTTCAGCTTCCCTATAATGATCCCTTCTCTCTCTCTGAACTTCGTTCTGCCCTGGCCCTCTGCGGTTCTACGGCGGCGGGCTCCGATGGTATTCATTATGAGATGCTTCGCCATCTCCCTCCGAGCACGTCTCGGTATTTACTGAGTCTGTATAACCGCCCTCTGATTATTTTGCGTATTTGATGGTGCTATATAGCCTTCCCGGTTTGGTGCCTTCTTTTGATAATTACTTACTTACTTACTCGCGACACACCCCTAGGAGGCCCCGGCATGATTGGCGATAGCTTCTTGTTGGGTGTCCTGCCTCTAATTGTGGCTCCATGGTGGGTGTGGGGGCACATTCGTCAATGAATGTTTATGGTTCGTACCTATGTTGTGTTCTGCTCCTCCTTTACCTTCTCAGGCTCGTGGGGTGGGCGACCAAGCCCCCGAGTCGATCTGTGTTGGAAGACCGGGCTCTGTAGCCTCCGCTGCATTGGGCCCCGACCTTGCTCCTCCTTTGGCCTCTCTGACTACTCCCCTCGGCTCCCCTCTCTCCTCTGTGGTTGGGTCGAGCCCCCAGTAGTGACTACCACCTACCCTGGCACGGCTCCGTCTCTAGTTTTAACTACTGCACCTTTTAACTCTCTCTCTCTCTCTCTCTCTCTCTCTCTCTCGGGGTTCTCAACGCCGTCCTCGACACAGCCTCACTCGATTCCTTCCCATTCTGATGCCTATCAAGCCTTGTTTGGTCCCGCTTCGTGAGCCAAATACTTTGATCTCCTCTCTCTTGATTCTGTGCCTCATGACTATTTCTCCCTCCATCAACATCTTGTTGATTCCGTGGATGCGTCTGTTACCTTCAACCCTACTCGTCTCGGTACACGTGTCGTTGCTGCTCCTTCTCAGGATGCAGCTTCCCGCTTGGCTGCCTTATCCTGCCTTGGCGAGACCCCTGTTCAGGTCTCAAAGAACGCTCAGTTGAATGCCAGTGTTGGCACTATTCTCCTCCCGCCCCATGTGGCGACTGGTGTTCGGAATCTGCAGGACTGCCACGATGATATTTGGCATATCCTCGATGCCCAAGGCCATTCTGTCCTCCGGGTTGATACGTTTACTCGGTCCCCCTCGTCGTCGTCGCCGTCAACACCTTCGGGTTGTGAAGATTACCTTTGATTGTAGGACCCTTCCACCCTCTGTCATTCTTGCTGGTGCTAGGTGCTCTGTCCAGGAGTACATTCCTTCTCCTAGGCTCTGTAACAAGTGCTGGAGGTTTGGGCATGATGCCCTCAGCTGCTCTGGGACTGTCTCTGTCTGTCCTTTATGTGGGGGCGAAGGTCACTCTAAGTCGGAGTGCACTTCTCACCAGGTTCGCTGCCTTAACTGCGGTGAGGCCCATCCTACCTTCTCCCGTGCGTGTATCCATTACAAGCTTGAGGCAGACGTCCTCAACTTGAAGCACCAGGGGCGTTTATCTTTTCCTGAGGCGAGGCGCCAGGTTCGCCCGCTCCCGCCTTATGCTAACGTCTCTTATGCTTGCGTGTTGAGCTCTTCCTCTCCTCGTCCTTCCCACCTTCCTCAGACTCGCAATCGGTTCCAGGCCTTGGACCCTGATACACCCACTGCCCCCTCCTCTGTTCCTTCGAGTTCTGTCCCGAAGGGTCCCCCTCCTGGTCCTCTGTCTGGGGTTCTCCTTCTTTCTACCTGGTCTGTCATGTCTCCTGTGTCTTCTTCCTCGTCTCCCGCTGATCCTCCTTCCCATCCTTCTCCTCCATCTATTGACTCTCCCTGTCGGTGTGGGCTGATGTCCATCGCTCTCCCAACGACCATCGTGTGTGTGCTCTTGTTCAGCTTCTCCTGTCGAGACGCTGGAATCCGTTGCCCGGTACGTAGTTGCTGGGACACTGGTCTTTTTAAGTCAGAAGCGTAAGCCTGGCTCCTCTTTCCTTCTCCCCGGCGGGTAAGAAGATTTCGCTCTCTTCCTCGGCCCCTACTACTGACACTATTGCTCCTTCCCCTCCCGTTTCGGTGGTTGTGCCCCGTTCCTGCTATGGAGGTTTCTTTGGCCCCCGCTTCCCTCTCGGTTGCTGCCCTTGTTGAGGTGCACTCCCCTCTTTCTACTCCCCCCTCCTCCTGCTGCTGTCCTTGACTGCTCCTCTCCGTTGTCTCCTCCTCTTCCTCCTCCGGACCCTGCCCGCCCACCTCTGGTCTGTTATCCCGCTTCCTTCCCTCCGTCTTTGCTCAGTTTGCCCATGCCCCCTAACCCTGACTTTGCTGACCCTGATCTTCTTTAACGTGCTGTGTTGCTCTTTCGCCTGTTTCTTCCTTGTTCTCTGTTGTTCTTCCCCTTCTCGTCGTTGTCCATTCTTCAATGGAACGTTCGAGGTTATTACGCCAATTTCCTCGAACTCCAACTTCTGATTTCGTGGTTTTCGGCCGTTTGTGTCTGTCTCCAGGAGCCGATGCTTCCTTTCTCCGCCCCCCCCCCTTTCCCCCAGCTATTGCTGGGGCTCCTAACTCTTCTGCTCTCTTGATTCGCTCTGATGTTCCCTTTGTCCCCTTACTTTTTCCTTCGCCTCTCCATTGTTCTGCTGCTCGTATCTTTGTGGGGATATGATACACAGTTTGTTCCATTTCTCTCTCCCTGAGTGTCCTGCTTTCTCTTCCTGATCTGAAACACTTACTGGACTCCTTGCCAGAGCCTGTGCTCCTGCTGGGTGATTTAAATTGTCGTCATTCCCTTTGGGGTGATGTTCTGACGAACACCCGGGGTTGCCTTCTTGAGCCATTTATTTTCTTCTTCCCTGTCTCTTATGAATTCCGGTGAGCCCACGCATTTGGACTCTCGGACTCGCACCCTTTCTTGTCTTGATCCTTCTCTTTGCTCTTCTTCTCTTTACTTAGATTTCACGTGTCAGGTTCTTGATGACCTCCATGGCAGTGACCATTTCCCCATCCTTGTTTCCTTTTTCTCTTTTCGCCCTTCCCTCTCTTTCCCTAGGTGGCAGTTTGTGGGACCTCTTTACCCACAGCGCTACTCTCTCTGACCTCTCCCTCGCTCTCTCCTCCTTTTTCATGACACTGTCTTCAACGCTGCCCTCCGCTCTATTCCTCGCTCTTCCTCTCAGGGTCCACGGAAGTGCGTTCCCTGGTGGAAGGCAGATTGTGCTCGGGCTGTCCGCTGTAAGCGTGCAGCCTGGAAGAGACACCGCCGTCGGCAGCCGGCCGATTCTTTTCTTTTCTTTCGGAAGGCGAGTGTGATGGCCCATAGGGCCATCCGTGCTGCTAAACATGAATGTTGGGCATCTTATGTCTCCACCATTATGTCCGAAACTTCTCTGCCACAGATCTGGAAGCGTATCCTCAAGATAGTGGGTAGGTTTGTTCCCGATGTTTCACCGGTCCTTCACCTCCGTGGTACTCTTGTGGCGGACCCGTTGCAGGTCACTACCGAACTGGGTTCCCACTTTTCTTCTGTTAGCTTTGGTCTTCATCTTTCCCAATCTTCCCTTCTTCGTAAACCTGTCCTTGAGTCTAAAACTTTAGATTTCTGCACTCGTCTTCGATTCCCCTATAACGATCCCTTATCTCTCTGAACTTCGTTCTGCCCTGGCCCTCTTCAGTTCTACGGCGGCGGGCTCCGATGGTATTCATTATGAGATGCTTCGCCATCTCAACCCGTGCACGTCTCGGTATTTACTGAGTTTGTATAATCGGCTCTGGGAGTCGTAGTCAGAGGCCTGGCTGTTGTAATCCACAAGTTAGTAGGAATTATTAGCTAGAGGATCATTACTACAACACTTAACGAATGATGATTGAAAGTACATGTAAGTAGACAGACTATGGATCACATATCCAAGAAAGGTCAATGGATTAAGACCGAAGCTGTTTAGCCAAATGATTAATTCCTGGAAAGAGGAATTATTCTTCGTCAGGCTTCTAGGAACAAGATTACCTCTCTAGGGATAAGGTTAATCGGATTATACCTTCCTTGAGAGGTGGGGTGAAATGGTTGAGGTAGATGGCTGACTGGAGTCAGTCTGATTGTGGAAGTGGAACGAGCAAGTCCTTTTGGATCCCCGTTTGTGGCAGCAGCGAAGTGTAGCAGACAGCTATGCGAGAGCCTGTTGTGATCTTAGTGACCAAGTTAAGTCTGGAGTATGTGAGTATTGAATGTAAGACTAACCGGGTGTGGAGCGTTGTAGTAATCATTCCGTATTAGGGACTTAGGCGGAAGTTACGAGTGTGGGTGGTGATCGCGGAGGTCAAGTGGTCTATGGGTATTGGAAGTGTATTGACCTAATAGAGTATGTTAATTAATATAGTATTATTTGTCAGAGTCTATTCTTTGTAATTAAATGACAAAACCCGACGGCCTTTAAATACCTTCCGTATGTTCATTCATTGTGTTCCAGTACAAACCTAGTGGTACGCCTCAAGGGTCTGGTGTGTGTAGGAGTACACGGTGGTAGTAACGGTTGCTGAGGCAAGGTGTTATGTGTTGTGTAATCGCTGTGTTCGGAATGAACCGGGGTTCAGCGTCACGACACTGGCTCAATGCTGTTGTTCTCTATGTTCGCAAACCAGGGTCTCTGGGGAAAATCCCCTAAGAACTTTCGCCCTATTGCCCTCACAAGTGGTGTCTGCAAACTCTTTGAACGTATGGTTAACGTTTGTCTGATGTGGTTCCTGAAACACCATCACCTCCTCTCCCCTTCTCAATTTGGTTTCTGCAAGTGCCGCAGCACGACAGATGTCCTGGTGAACTTGGTCTATATTCATACTGCTTTTGCTGCTAAGACCTCCATTGTTGCCGTCCTTTTTGACCTGGAAAAGACTTACGACACCACTTGGCAATATCATATTCTATCCCAGCTTCATTCTTTTGGCTTTCGTGGTCATCTCCCTCTCTTTCTCCGCAGCTTCCTCTTGTTGGAAATTTCCAACACTAATACAATACTATTGTATTATAATAAATCAGTATTATTAGATACTAACTACATTAGTCACTAAAACTTACTAACAGTAATGTTCTCACAAACTAACCATTATATCTACATATGGATGCTGGAATTCTTACGAAACCAAGCGCCAGTATTGCGTCAGCTTATATCTAGTTAAACACATTTATTGCCAGTGTGTTAGAGAATTGAATGTGGTTCTCTAAAATCATCAGTATTCCGTGTGATAATTATTTATGGATAACATAACTCCCAAATAATTCTAAATGGAGAGTTTTTAGTTACAATTGTTATCAAGTAAGTTTTTCTATCACGCGTGAATGCCATGGAGAAAACTAAAATCTTCTCCATTTCTCGTTTACCACCATAAGACGAGAAAGCAATAATATTTAAATCCCTAGAATCACAACCCAGTCTTTATTAAAGTATTTCAACCACAATTGCACGAAATAGTATTATTCGTGATAAATAATTTGTGGTGGACGCGGGTTGAGGAGGGAGAGAGACGCCATTGTGTGTGTGGCAAGCTCGTGTTGCGGAGTGAGCAATGAGAGCATACGTTTTTGGACGGGAAAGTCGTGGCGTCAGAGTCTGAGACATGTGACGTTGGGATTATCAGCAAGAATTACACTGATACTCAGCTTAGAACGAATAATTATTCTTCTACGTGATCTACAGTGCTCGGTCAAATAATAACGCGTCGATATTCAAGCCAAACTCTCAACCACGTGTATAACATTGTGGAAGTTTGAGATTGAGATGCGATACCGGCAGACTTCGGCATATACTGCACTCGCCGATAAGTATATATTTCTTTCTTGATGCATCATTAGAGATTGTATATTTCGTGGGCAGTCTGTCGTTACATCGTAAGACGACTAAAAATCCAATGTTAGTACCGCACTAATCTTTATTTTCTATTTCATTAATATTGAGAATTAAGTAGCCTAGTTCAATGCTACGTAATATACTTTAAATTACAGCTCGTATGTGAAGAGTCAACGAGCCGTTAACTACATTCGTGTTATTCACCTCTAAGAGCTTCTATGTGGAGATCCTGAGATCACAAGGACGAGTCACAAACGATGTCATAGAAATCATCTTAAAGCTAAGACTTTTTGTACACATTTAATTGCTCCAAGTTATTCTATATATCCATGATATTATCACATTGAATGCTTGTCATGTGTGGAGATGGATGTGTTTACTTAGATGATTCTCTAATTTTAACAATCATTAATATTTTCTATTTGTATTTACCTATTGATTATATAATAATTTGGTCACAATATTCTTTATTCAACAATGAACTGGTGCACGAACCACACAAGTTCCGAGATGTATATGAAGTTCTAGCAAAACTCCCCCAATGTAGGTGTTTGAGGCTCTGACTTTAGTTAATTAACCATACAGTCCATTATCTATTTAAGTGATTATTCTTTCTAATATTTATCCATAGACACTGGTTCTTCCTTGTGTTTCTAATGATCACTTTTTGTTAGTTTCCCTCTTTTCTTAAAAGTGGGTGGTCCTTCGTTATTAATTTCATTAATTAAATAATTGAGTCAAGCCCCAGATATCCCACACCTATCTCGTCGTTCCTTTCGGGTGCGCCTTGGTACCGCTCTCTGCCACTTTTCAGCAATACGAAGGTGTGCCCCAGGGTAGTGTACTGAGTACTACTCTCTTTCTGGTTGCCTTCAATGGTCTTCTTTCTTCTCTTCCTTCAGGCGTCTTCTCCGCTCTCTATGTCGATGATCTTGACCTTTGCTAGATGATCTTGACCTTTGATAGAGGTTTACAAGTGGGTGAATGGACATAACAAGGGGGATATTAATAGGGTATTAAAAGTATCAACACAGGACAGAACACGAAATAATGGGTATAAATTGGATAAGTTTAGATTTAGGAAAGACTTGGGTAAATACTGGTTCAGTAACAGGGTTGTTGATTTGTGGAACCAATTGCCGCGTAACGTGGTGGAGGTGGGGTCCCTCGATTGTTTCAAGCGCGGGTTGGACAAGTATATGAGTGGGACTGGGTGGTTATAGAATAGGAGCTGCCTCGAATGGGCCAATAGGCCTTCTGCAGTTACCTTTGTTCTTATGTTCTTATGTTCTTGCTGTCAGGGTGATGATTCGCCTCTCCTTCAACGCCGCTTCAACTTGTGATTGATGCCGTGTCGTCTTGGGCCACTGATCATGGCTTAGTTCTCTACTACTAAGACTTGTGCAATGACTTACTCGAAAACGGGTTGTTCTTTGTCCCTCTTTGTCACTTTATGGTCATCCCATTGAGTACAAAGATTCCGCAAAGCTTTTGCGGTTATTCCTTGACACTCGTTTGTCTTGGTCTCCCCATATCTCTTACCTCTGTGTTGAGTGCTCTAAGGCCCTTACCCTCCTTCGGGTATTGTCTCATACTTCTTGGGGAGCGGATAGGCGCACTCTCCTTGCTTTACATTCCTCTCTAGTCCTCTCTAAGCTCGATTATGGTTGCCCTGCTTACTCATCTGCTTCTCCTTCTACTCTTCGCTATCTTGATGCCTTGCACCATACTGGGTTGCGCCTCAGTTCTGATGCCTTTCATTCGACTCCCATCCTTAGCTTGTATGTTGACACTGGCTTCCTGTCTCTCCAGGACCGCCGTGATCGCTACTGTCTTCGCTATTTTGCGCAGACCTAACAACATCCTTCCTCTTACCTCTGTCGTGCTATAACTTTTACCCCTCCTGCGGTTCCTGTTCCTCTTCACCACCTCCCTCTTTCTGTCCGGTTATCTCGCTTACAGGATTCGCTTTCCGTTTGTATTTCTAATGTTTCTCCTCGTGGTGTTCCTTCTTTGCCCCCGTGGAGTCCTCCTTCCGCAGTTTTGTACTTCCTTGACTCGCATCACTAAAGTTTTTACCCCTCCTACGGTTCTAAAATGCCTTTTCCTTGAGCATTTTTCTTCTCACTCCCGCTCCGTTTCTCTCTTCACCGATGGGTCTAAGTCTGCGGATGGTGTTGGCTACTCTGTTGTTTTTCCTGATCGCACTTGTGTCGCTTACCTCCGGAGACTAGCATCTTTACAGCGGAGCTTTATGCCATTCTCTGTTCTTCGTCTCCTGCTTTCTCGTTGTCAGTCTTCCTTTGTAGTTGTTGTAGACTCTCGTAGTGCACTCATGGCTCTCGGGTCCTTTAATCCGGTTCATCCAGTAGTTGAGATCCAGCATTGGCTGTTTCTTGTTCACAATAAATTTAAGTCGGTTGAGTTTTGTTGGGTTCCCAGCCATATTGATGTCTTTAAATGAGCGTGCGGATGCTGCCACCAAGGAAGCTGTCCGCTCTTGTCCCATCTCTTGTAAAGTATTCGATATTCCGACTTTTACCTGGTTATCCATTCCTCAGTCCTTACCCGTTGGCAGGGTTCTTGGTCGTCTGTTACTGGTAACAAACTACGTACTCTTAAGTGTTGTGTTTCCTCGTGGCCGCCCTCCTACCACCGTAACCGGCGATGGGAAACAGCTCTGGTGAGGTTGCGTATTTGCCATACTCGCTTAACCCATGGTCACTTGATGGCGCGCTGCCTAGCTCCTTATTGTCCTAATTGCATTGTCCCTCTTACGGTCGTGCATGTCCTTCTTGAATGTCCTGACTTCCAGGACGAGCGTGTGTCTTGCTTTCCGACCGCCCCTCGCGGTCACCTGTCCCTCAATAGAATTCTTGGTGACTCGGATACTTTTGATATCGTACTGGCATCCTTGGTAATATATAGCGCCCTCTGATTATTCCGCACATTTGATGGTGCTACATAACCTTCCCGGTTTGGTGCCTTCTTTTGATAATTACTTACTTTCTCTTTAAACAGTAAAGTGCCCTTGCTGAGATACCAACTCTAATTTACAAAAAAACCTCTAGATATTTAGCTTCAGCCATTACATCGCTTTACAACAAATCATTTGAACTTCAAACCTTTCCTGATATTCAAAAATAGCATGACTAACCACAGTCCATAAAAGTGATCTCACTGATGTTAACAATTACAGACCAATATAAATCCTGCCATCCTTGTCTAAAATATTTGAGAAGCTAATCTACAAGCAGCTTTAGTCTTATCTAGCTAAACACAATACACTTAGGTCTTGCCAATATGGATTCAAACCCAAAAAACACACCAACGTTGCAGCAATTAGTATGATTTACTTGATACATGCAGATCTTGACAAAAAGGAGTTTCTTGATGGATTATTTGTTGACCTATGTAAGGCTTTTGACACTGTTAGCTACAATAACCTGCTTCTTAAATTACATCATTATGGAGTCAGAGTTAACTCCCTCCAATACCTTCAGTCGTACCTTAGTCACAGGCTCCAGTATGTTTCTGTGAATGATTTAAATTCTCCCACCCTACCCATCAACATTGTGTTCCACAGGGCAACGTACTTGACCCTCTCCTCTCTCATCTACATTAATGAACTTCCAAATGACTCTCAACATCTCAAGCCAGTTTTATTTGCTGATTACATAACCTTCATTTTCTCCAGTTCTAACCCTCTTATTTCTGAAGGACACGTTGAATACTGAACTAAATAAAGTCTAACTTTAGCTAACTGCTAACAAACTCTTACTTAACATTTGATATTACCAAAGGAAATGTAATTTTATAAGTCCTCTACTCAAATTAATAATCTAAGAATAAACAATATCCTAATAAGTAACAAAGTAATGGTAAATTCCTTGGTGTTCTCATTGATAACAAGCTGAATTTCCAGCACCTCATTCAAAATATAGCTAAAAAAGTTTCTAAAACAGATGGCATTCGTTCCAAGATCAGATATTATGTACCTCGCCCTGCCCTGGTATTACTCTCTCATATCATTATATCAATTATGGTATATCTACCTGGGGTTCTAGTACCCAAACTCATTTGCATTCTTTAATTATTTAACACAAATCAGCTTTTAGAACAATAACAAACTCTAGCCTCCAGACACCACTCGGCACCCTTAAGTCTTTGAATATATATTAAATCACTGCACATCCTCTCAAGTGTACTTTTATATATATAAAACTATAAACTATAATGCTAATTCTGACATTAAGTAAGATCACGTTAGTTAAGATTGTTGAGACATTTAAGGGAAGAGACAGGGAAAGGAAGAAAGGGAAAGGGAAAAAGAATAGGAAGAGCTTACTGTGAAAGGGAAGAATCAACAGCAAAAAAGCCAGGACTAAGGTTCAGGTTGGGTAGGTTGTGTATCAGAGCCCAGTCGACAAGACGGCGTCTGTGTAGAGCAGAGGCAGGAATTTTTTTTAGAAGACCAATCAATAGGATGATTATAATCCCTCACATGACAGAAGAGAGCATTGTTGGTGTCTGCAGACTTAACACTTCTTTTGTGTTCCTTAAGTCTGTCATTAAGTGTATGGCCAGTTTCCCCTTAGTATTGGAGAGGACAAGACGAACAGGAATTAGAGTAGACACCAGCAGCATTAGAAACAGGAGGAGCAGTGTAAACCAGATTACTACGAAAAGTTAGTTTGTCTAAAGGAGAGCATTATGTCAAGAGGATGAAGGGTATTAGTGAGAGTTATGGGTTCAGATATGAAGGGAAGGTAGAGCACAGTGGTACTTGTGTTGGAAACAGGTCTGCAATGAAAGAATTAAATAGAAATAGCCTGTTGATAGTTTTGCTTACCATAGCTGACCGATAATTGATTGGCGCCGCCCAACCTTTGTTGGCGATTCGTATCCCGACCTTCAGCTGACATCCAACAGATACCTTAGTAGGTAACTGCGCCTGCACGCCCATGAAATTGTATCCCATTGATGACCGAATCTGCCGATAACGAACATTAACTAAATATGTTCAGATCATAGTCCCTTCATAAAACATCTTATAATAAAAATCAGAAACACAAATGGTTGTCACTGGGTTACACTGCTCAGTATCAACTATAGGGGAGCATAATAAATAAACCTTAGATTTATGATCCTACCGATGTTGTTTAAAATTCAGCTAACGGGCTATTGTGAGGCCTTAGTGGACTTGTCCCCTGTAGTGGACTTCATCATACAAGTACTATCAGTCTTAAGTCAATACGATGAGGATCTCTCAAGGCAATACTAGCATATCGTAGGTTGCTAATTAGTAGAGAGTGCTTTTCCTAATTTAAAACTGTAAACATCGTTAGGTTGCACTATTTTAGGTTAGGTGGTGTCGAATTTAATTTGGTAGATACTGAAATCAGGTAACGATCTATTATGTGTACAATATTACTAGTACCTTTTCTTTTTTGTTATATGGGATAAGAAAGCTAAGTTTGCAACAATACTTCAAACTATCATACCTTCGTTATAGCAAGCATGTAAATGGGTAAGCCCCACTTGAAATAGACAAATTAACCTTCAGACTTCACAGCAAAACAACGATATACAACCTTATAAATACACTTCACAATATAAACTTGGAATCTGAACTAAATAATACACATGGCATACAATAATTAATCGACATCTTCCTCGCCATAACACTAAGTTCTCTACAACATACACTGTCTTGTCTTCTCCTCACCAAGCAAGTAACTGTCAAAAGATTAAACACCCTTTGACTCAGAAACAGCATACTTATGGATAATATATACCACAAATATGTCCAACACAATAAACAAAACAAAACAAATAAACTATATATCTAACGTCGGAGCCGAGCGGACAGCATGCTGGACTGGTGATCCTGTGGTCCTGGGTTCGATCCCAGGCGCCGGTGAGAAACATTGGGCAGAGTTTCTTTCACCCTATGCCCCTGTTACCTAGCAGTAAAATAGGTACCTAGGTGTTAGTCAGCTGTCACAGGTGCTTCTTGGGGGTGGAGGCCTGGTCGAGGACCGGACCGCGGGGACACTAAAAAGCCGAGAAATCATCTCAAGATAACCTCAAGATAAGGTGAGGTGAAAAAACAAAAATAAGAACAAAAATATGTCAAATACAAAAAATTACATCTGAAAGGTTTGGTTAATGGTCAAAGAATAAGAACAAATTATATCAAAGACAATAAATACAACTTATGAGAGACTTCATGAACTTTAAGTAAAAAAATGTACAAATAGCTTAAACTCACTTCACTAACAAATATTCCTTGAACTGAACAAATGCCTATATATAATAAATACCTTGAAAATGCATGAAACACCTATCTTTAACAAAACATCATGAAATGCACGAAATACCCCATCTTTAACAAATAACTATTGATAATGCTTAAATACCCTATCCTTAATAAAGACCCCTTGAAATGACCAAACACCCATCTTTAACAAAATCCTTTGAAACACTTACACATATCTTTAATAAACACACATTTGAAATGCTTAAATACCCATTCTTTAACAAATATCATATAAAATGACAAAACATCCCATCTTTAATACAAGCCTCTTGAGAACGAACCAATCCCTATATATAACAAAAAATCCTATGAAATTAAACAAATGTATTTGAAACACAGATTGATAAACTTGAATGTCCTGAAGAAAAACATACATACATATGATAAGATGTTTAATGTATTAAGAATATATGTAAAGACTAGATGTGGTAAAAATACATTCCTATATATTATATGGAAAGTATGAGGAAATATAAATAAGTAAAGGTTAGGTGGGGTGTGTTAGGTTTGAGTCAGGATTGGTTGGGGAAGGTTAAGGTATTTTACTCTGTAAGAGAGGAATGCTTAAACAACACTTTACCAAGAATAAAAGTAATAAGAATCAGCTAAGATAAATTAGTTGGATATGCGTTTTATATAACGTTCTGAAACTAGTAATGTGTAAGAGTTTCTCAAAGTGACTAAGTCTTTGAGAGAGTTGTGCTAGACTGTCTAAGAGTGCATATGATTTGTGTTAGTACATAAATGTATTTACTTGTTTTGACTAAGTTTATGAATTTAGTGCAAGTTTGAGAACGAGAGTATGTTAATGAACAAACAGTAAGTGTGCATGTGCCAGTCTGTGTTTGTTTGTGTAAGTGAATGAACTGAGTATTCGGTTAAGTTTTGCATATTGGTGCAAGTTTGTATAAGTTTGTGAGTGTAATTGAAATGTAAATGAGTGTTGTTTGGGTAAATAAATGAAGAGTTGATGTTTCAGAGAGAATAAGATGATGCTTTAAATAAGTTATGTTAGGTGAGTTATGTAAGTCAGTTATTTTGGCAAGTTGTCTAAGTTAGGATATGTCAGGACAGATAAGGTATATTAGGTTAAGTAAGTTACATCAGGTAAGTTTGGCTAGGTAAGGGGGGGATAAGTAAATTATGTTGTGCAAGTTATGTTAGGTCATGACAAGGTAAGGTACATTAGGTAGGCTAGGTTATGTAAGTTATATTAGGTAGGAGAGGTTAGGTAAGTTATGATAATAAGTTAGGTCAGGTCAGGATGGGTGTTACATGAGGTAAATTAGGTTAGTTAAGTGGCATTAGGATAGGCTAATACAAATAAATCAAGATAGGTAAGTTACATTATTAAGTTATGTAAGTTAGACCAAGTTAGGATGGGTAAGTTATGTCAGGTACGATAGGTTGTGTAAGTTCTATCATGTAGGTGAGGATATGCAAGTTGGAATATGTAAATTACATTAGGATAGGTTAGCTGAGGTAACTCAGGATAGGTAGGATAATGAATTGTTGATCAGAGATTAGTTCAAGTTAAAGCGGATAAGCGAATACAGTTTTTAACAGAATAATTAATAAACGGTTTTTGTTAAGTAAAAGGTAAATTAGTTACTTAGTCATGTTTTGTGAGAGTTATTATTATCACAGATAATAATAACTGGGTGTTCTAGCGAGTGAGCTAGTGGGGCGCTTGAAGACGTCACCAGCTGGTGTGAGGGCTACTGGTGTGCTGAAGACCTCTTTAGAGTGTACATAGTGTCCGTCAGCTTTGAAGATAGCTCGCGTGAGGGCTAGTGATGCGCGGGACGGCCTCTTTAGAAGATTGTATATGATGGTATTTGTAGATAATAGGAATGATTAATTTTAAGTATAATTTCATTTATTCCCCTAAACATTACACTACATATCCACAAGGTTAGGGACCACTGACCTTGAGAAGGATCATAAAGTTTAAAAGAACCCGGTTATGAAGGGTTCGTAACATGATGATTAAAGGGAGGATATGGAGGCGAGGGAGGGGGAAGAGCTGGTGAGGTGAGGGAGGGGAGAGAGCTGGGGAGGTGAGGGAGGGGGGGGGGAAGAGCTGGGGAGGTGAGGGAGGGGGAAGAGCTGGGGAGGCGAGGGAGGGAGGGGGGGAAGAGGTGGGGAGGTGAGGGAGGGGGAAGAGCTGGGGAGGCGAGGGAGGGAGGGGGAAGAGGTGGGGAGGTGAGGGAGGGGGAAGAGCTGGGGAGGCGAGGGAGGGAGGGAGGGGGAAGAGGTGGGGAGGTGAGGCAGGGGAGAGAGAGCTGGGGAGGAGAGAGAGAGCTGGGGAGGTGAGGGAGCAGAGAGAGAGCTGGGGAGGTGAGGGAGGAGAGAGAGAGCTGGGGAGGTGAGGGAGGAGAGAGAGAGCTGGGGAGGTGAGGGAGGAGAGAGAGAGCTGGGGAGGTGAGGGAGGAGAGAGAGAGCTGGGGAGGTGAGGGTGGAGGAAGAGAGCTGGGGAAGTGAGGGAGGAGGAAGAGCTGGGGAGGTGAAGGAGGAGAGAGAGCTGGGGAGGTGAGGGAGGAGGAAGAGCTAGGGAGGTGAAGGAGGGAGGGAGGGAGGGGAAAGAGCTGGGGAGGGGAGGGGAGGGAGGGGGAAGAGCTGGGGAGGTGAGGGAGGGAGGGAGGGGGAAGAGCTGGGGAGGTGAGGGAGGGAGGGGGAAGAGCTGGGGAGGTGAGGGAGGGAGGGAGGGGGAAGAGCTGGGGAGGTGAGGGAGGGAGGGAGGGGGAAGAGCTGGGGAGGTGAGGGAGGGAGGGAGGGGGAAGAGCTGGAGAGGTGAGGGAGGGAGGGAGGGGGGAAGAGCTGGGGAGGTGAGGGAGGGAGGGAGGGGGAAGAGCTGGGGAGGTGAGGGAGGGAGGGAGGGGGAAGAGCTGGGGAGGTGAGGGAGGGAGGGAGGGGGAAGAGCTGGGGAGGTGAGGGAGGGAGGGAGGGGGAAGAGCTGGGGAGGTGAGGGAGGGAGGGAGGGGGAAGAGCTGGGGAGGTGAGGGAGGGAGGGAGGGAGGGGGAAGAGCTGGGGAGGGAGGGAGGGAGGGAGGGGAAGAGCTGGGGAGGGGAGGGAGGGAGGGGGAAGAGCTGGGGAGGGGAGGGAGGAAGGGAGGGGGAAGAGCTGGGGAGGTGAGGGAGGGAGGGAGGGAGGGGGAAGAGCTGGGGAGGTGAGGGAGGGAGGGAGGGAGGGGGAAGAGCTGGGGAGGTGAGGGAGGGGGAAGAGCTGGGGAGGTGAGGGAGGGAGGGAGGGAGGGAGGGGGAAGAGCTGGGGAGGTGAGGGAGGGAGGGGGAAGAGCTGGGGAGGGAGGGGATGGAAGAGCTGGGGAGGTGAGGGAGGGAGGGAGGGAGGGAGGGGGAAGAGCTGGGGAGGTGAGGGAGGGAGGGGAAAGAGCTGGGGAGGTGAGGGAGGGAGGGGAAAGAGCTGGGGAGGTGAGGGAACAGATAAGGAAGAGGATGGGCACAGTGGGGGGGGGAGGCAGGGTGTGTATGCCCGTGTGATAATTACCTGGCGGGTGTTTATTTACACAGTTAAGTAAAGAAGTGTGTTGAAGGAGAGGTAATGTTTACTTTGATAACAGTAATAGGTGGGAGCCGGTCTGATGTTCTGAAATAACTAAGTTTGATGAACATTGAACCAAGGCGGAGGACAGGAGTTGGAGCTCGGTAAATGCTTTGATCTATTTTGCTAAGTACCAAATGCAGCGGCGTTAAATTTCCGGGAATTTGGATAGCTATTAACGAAGATAGACGTGAGAACTAAGGTGGATGACAGGAGCTGGAACTCGATAACTCCATTATCTTATATTACTAGATCTGATATATTTTAAATCTGAGGGGATTTGGTTAGACACTAACGAAGTTACAGGAGCAAACTAAGGTGAGGGACAGGAAATCGGTAGTTGCTTCGATATTTTACAGCATCTGAAATACAGCAGATTTGAATTTTAGATGATTTGGGTAGATACTAACGAAGTTGAACGAATGAACTAAGGTGGAGGACAAGCGCTGGAGCTCGGTAATTACCTTGATCTTATTTACCACGTCGGAAAATACAGTCGTCTTAAATTTCAGCGAATAGCCAATCAACGAGAGTCAACTAAGGACGAGGAGGAGGACGGGAGCTAGAACTCGGTAACTCGGTTTTATTTTCTTACTTCATCATAAATGTGACTGTTTTATATTGGGGTAAACTTGAGCTACTACTAGCGAGACTACACTTATTAACGAATAGAGCCAGGTACACGAACACACGTCTGATGAACATTTTCAATACAGAAACACAAGTCCGTAGAGTTTAATTTTCCTAATAAGAACTCTTTAGGACTATAGCGACGATTTTTGCTCTGGACTTCACCCCATATGAATTCCTTACGACCGCAGATGAAACTGGGAAATCCTTAACAAACTCAGATGAACATATTTTCAGAATCAGGATTTGACTAAATTTTACGAAAAAACGGAACTCTGAAATTTACCTAAACTTTCACCCACCCTGACATACACCTCCCCCACGCCCTCTGCCACACACTTCCCCACGCCCTCTGCCACACACTTCCCCACGCCCTCTGCCATACACTTCCCCACGCCCTCTGCCACACACTTCCCCACGCCCTCTGCCACACACTTCCCCACGCCCTCTGCCACACACTTCCCCACGCCCTCTGCCACACACTTCCCCACGCCCTCTGCCACACACTTCCCCACGCCCTCTGCCACACACTTCCCCACGGTCACAACCACCACACACCTCCCCTCCACGGTCACCACCACACACCTCCCCCCCCCACGGTCACCACCACTACACACCTCCCCCCCACGGTCACCACCACCACACACCTCCCCCCCCACGGTCACCACCACCACCACACACCTCCCCCCCCACGGTCACCACCACACACCTCCCCCCCCACGGTCACCACCACCACCACACACCTCCCCACCACGGTCACCACCACCACCACACACCTCCCCCCTACGGTCACCACCACACACCTCCCCCCCACGGTCACCACCACCACCACACACCTCCCCCCCACGGTCACCACCACCAAACACCTCCCCCCCACGGTCACCACCACCACACACCTCCCCCCCCACGGTCACCACCACCACCACCACACACCTCCCCCCCCCACGGTCACCACCACCATAACACACCTCCCCCCCACGGTCACCACCACACACCTCCCCCCCCACGGTCACCACCACCACACACCTCCCTCCACGGTCACCACCACCACACACCTCCCTCCACGGTCACCACCACCACACACCTCCCTCCACGGTCACCACCACCACACACCTCCCCCCCACGGTCACCACCACCACACACCTCCCCCCCACGGTCACCACCACCACACACCTCCCCCCCACGGTCACCACCACCACACACCTCCCCCCCACGGTCACCACCACCACACACCTCCCCACCACGGTCACCACCACCACACACCTCCCCACCACGGTCACCACCACCACACACCTCCCCACCACGGTCACCACCACCACACACCTCCCCCCACGGTCACCACCACCACACACCTCCCCACCACGGTCACCACCACACACCTCCCCCCCACGGTCACCACCACCACCACACACCTACCCCCACGGTCACCACCACACACCTCCCCCCCACGGTCACCACCACCACACACCTCCCCCCCCCCACCACGGTCACCACCACCACACACCTCTCCCCCACGGTCACCACCACCACACACCTCTCCCCCACGGTCACCACCACCACACACCTCTCCCCCACGGTCACCACCACCACACACCTCCCTCCCCCCACGGTCACCACCACCACCACACACCTCCCCCCACGGTCACCACCACCACCACACACCTCCCCCCACGGTCACCACCATCACACACCTCCCCCCCACGGTCACCACCACCACACACCTCCCCCTCCCACGGTCACCACCACCACCACACACCTCCCCCCCCCCACGGTCACCACCACCACACACCTCCCCCTCCCCCCTCCCACGGTCACCACCACCACCACACACCTCCCCCCAAGGTCACCACCACCACACACCTCCCCCTCCCCCCTCCCACGGTCACCACCACCACCACACACCTCCCCCCCAAGGTCACCACCACCACACACCTCCCCCCCACGGTCACCACCATCACACACCTCCCCCCCACGGTCACCACCACCACCACCACCACCACACACCTCCCCCCCACGGTCACCACCACCACCACTACCACCACACACCTCCCCCCCACGGTCACCACCACCACCACACACCTTCCCCCCACGGTCACCACCACCACACACCTCCCCCCCCCCATGGTCACCACCACCCAACCCGTTCTCACACAAGACAGCACATATATGACTTAATGCTTAAAGTCAATATGTTGAATATGAATTAGTAAATATGTGATATATTCCCAGTTACTTTTTTTACCAAGGCCCAAACTCTTCCTCACGTACCAATTTACGTGTCACAGTACCCGTCCGTCAACATAGATAGCAGAATATTCGTGATTGGTTCAATTATAAGGAAAATTGTAGTTTTCAGGTCCCACATGGGTTGTGAAATTTACCTACTGTTGTCCATGCTCTTATAATATTACAGATCAGCTATATCCTATTGAAGGCTCGTAGTTTTGTTTTGAGAAATATTAGTTGTTCTTAGTAAATTATAATAAGCACTATAAATTATTACATAGAATAACAGTGCTTCACCAATCAATATTATATACCATAGTTTGGCTTTAAAAATCTTTAAAGAATGTTTTGTAGGAACGCTAACAGAAAACGATGTTACATTTGAATGTCTATGGGGTAAACTACTGCAAACAGGACGGTATTGTGTCTACTATACCAACTATAGCTAGGATGGGTATATTGTCACCTACCGCCTGTTAGGTGGGAAAGGGGTCCAATACCACCCACAGGATGGGTATGAGGGTCACATCCACCCACAGGATGAGTATGGGGATCACATCCACCCACAGGAAGGGTATGGGGTCCAATACCACCCACAGGATGAGTATGGCGTCCACTACAACCCACAGGATGGGTATGGGGCTCCAACCACCCATAGAATGGGTATGGGGCTCCAACCACAAATAAAATGGGTATAGGGTCCAATAACACCCACTGGATGTTTAAGGCGTCCATTGCCGCGCGTCGAGCTCGAAAACCGCAGCATTCATCTCAGAACCATGCCTATTTCACACAGATTCCTTAATAAACGTAAGAGTTTTATATGTCACAAGAAAGAAATATAAGCTTCATTCTAAATACCTTACCATGGGCATATTTAAATTTAAAGCGAAGATACGTGTACTTTTATAATAGCCGAGCTTTAACCCCGGACAGATTGATCGACCGAGCAACTCTCTCTCAGAACAATGTTTATTTCACGTGAATTCGTTAATAAACATATATGTTTTATATGTCTCAAGAAAGGCAGACATATAAGCTTCACTTTAAACACTTTACCATAGACATATTTAAAGTTCTAATGAAGATACATGTATTTTAAAAATTACGGAGCTCCCACCCCGTACAGACTGAACGACAGAGCAACTCTCTCTCAGATCAATGTTTATTTCACGTAAATTCGTTAATAAACACAAATGTTTTATATGTCTTAAGCAAGATAGAAATAAGAGCTTCATTTTCAATACATTACAATAGACATATTTATAGCTCAAGTGAAGATACATATGTTTTTATAGTAGCGCTCAGTAGCTTGTCGGGCATGGAGTGCAGACGCCTACGCACTTGCCGATATATTGTATAATTATCAAAGATACGCTAATAAAGCCTAAAATCTTATATGCCTCCAGAAAGACCGAGATATGAACATTATTATGATTTCACCAAATGAAATATATCATGTTCGAGAACAAAGATATATCAATTTTAAATTAAGTTTCGTCTCTTGCTCGGGCGAGAGAGAGGGAGCGACTCTCGCCCCATCTTTTGGAGATTCTGTCCACTAAAGACCCAAAGCTACTCAAACCCTACTAGCATTATTTAAGTAATGAAGTAATATGGTATATTTACTATAATGTGGGTGCTGAATGCAGAACATGAGAAAACATATATTTACTCCAAACTAATATTTACTTATTTCATAATGAAATTATAAGTAACATCAAAGGAAGTCGACGGTCCAAGCGTCAATGTTGTGGAACGACTTATCCAAGATATATCGTTGTTTGGAAAGTGTTTGTTGGCATATCCAGTTGTCGCACTTCTCTGCACAAATTATCACAAATTTAAATTATAATGTTAACAAGTAGAATACGTATTTTTAATAAAATCTAACATTGCTAGCCAGAAAACATTTAACATTTATTAAAAAAATATATGTTTGGAAGTTAAATCGACTTCATAGGACAATAGTGTTGTTATATATACTCGTTATTCGTTGACATGCGTTCGCTACTTAAACTACCATGTACTGTACTTATGTGAAATCTCCCATGTCTCTTCGCTCATCTCACCGAACCCTACAGGCTCTGTGATATATTGCTTAATAAATTGAGATTCACAAATAAAGCTTATAATTGTATATGTTATCAAAAAGGCAGAGCTTATTTTAGTTCATTTATTATGCACCCCATACCCATCCTATGGGCGATAGTGGAGTGTTACAGAGGCGCATAATGGGCTCAGGGACTGAGCCCCACAATTCATATAGCCAAGGAAGTTATAATCTTGATAAGCTAGTTACAAAAGTCAATGCACATTGTCACATAAACAATGGGCTCGAGACCGACCACAAGTACAGTTTCTAATTTAAGCAACTGACATATATGGAGGGCTAGTGTCACAATTGATTTGTTTATCCTACACATAACCCCCTCTCCCCCATCCAATGGGCAGCGGTGGATAGGTTACAATCAAGTCGTTTTTTGCGTTTTATTCAGAGATTAGATCTTATTGGGTGAGGAAAGATATTCATATTTTAAAGAAGGCTTCTTGGCTGATGCTCTCCATTGATGGAAAATCTACAACCTTTTGAAAATCAATGTTAGTTTGATCTAATATTGTAATTAACGCAGTTACCTGATGTTATTCTTCACCTATATCTTTTTCTGGTTAATCCCTATTTACATTATGCAGTCTGGCTTCGTCGCCAGACTATAGTTTTTAGTATAGTTAATTTATCACATAATGGGTTCAGGGACTGAACACACAATTTATTTATCTAAGCAAGTTACAATCTTGAGGAGCTAGCCACAAAATTCATAACACATCGTCACATCAACAAAATGGGTTCGAGATCGACCACAAATACAGTTTCTAAATTAAGCAAATGCCATAAGTGGAGAGCTAGTGTCACAATTGGTATGTTTGTCCTGCACATTTCCACAGTGGTTTGCTTGGGTTCTTTTAATTATCTTAGATATCATTGAAGAGAACCTCCTAGGTACTATACTGTATATATGCTGGTAAGAAGTATAATTATCCTGAGAAATCGTGTAAATTATGTTGTACGAGTGCTTCCAGTTAAGTAACATAGTTCATTTGTGTGCGCGTGCTTGAAGAGGAAATGTTATCCCCCCCCCCCCACCCCCCATTGTAAATATTTGTGGGTTTCAGACCATACGGCCACGGCTTACCCTCGCCGCGGTCGAGGGTAAGAACACCGGATGTATACCCAGTATTACAAGTAAACATTAGCAATAACAATTATGGAAAGTTCCTTCACCTATACATAGACAAGAGACTGAACTTCAGCACCCACATACAACACATAAGGGGATGCTCTGAGAGAGAGAGTAAAATTATCCACTGAGGTCTGATTAAGTCCTTTTGGGGACCTTAATCATTAGGACGTCCAATGATTAACGCAAAGTGAAGCGTATTCAGATGGTATATTGACAACATTCAGCATATCTCATAATGACCTTTCCACTCTCGCTTACCAAGGGTATAACCCCCGCCCCCCCCCCAACACACACATGCATCAGATTCTTAACTTACAATATTTATTATTTACCAATTTATGTTACTACACTGACTCTCAATTTCACAATATTGTATAAACTTTGATGAATCGCTCGTCTATGGGTCATCCAATAATGTTAGCAGACTTCTAGATGTTACCACTGCTAGGTTTAGGCTCGGCTACAAGTACCTCTGGAAGTTTGTAACATCTGATGATCTAGATTTGACTAAATGTAAACTCTGTCAGCAGAACTATTCGCATACTTTGAGTCATTATATAATGGAATGTGAAAAAATAGCGGAATTTAAAGATAACAACATCAATAGTGTCCATGAAATGTGTAAGTACTTCATTCATAATGATGTGCTGCCCGAAATCTTAGCGAAGTATCCAAAATTTGCTTACTGTAGGTAATGCATACACATGACTGTAAAGCTGCCGCCCAGTTGGGTGGGTGTGGAGCACATGACTGTAAAGCTGCCGCCCAGTTGGGTGGGTGTGGAACACATGACTGTAAAGCTGCCGCCCAGTTGGGTGGGTGTGGAGCACATGACTGTAAAGCTGCCGCCCAGTTGGGTGGGTGTGGACCACATGACTGTAAAGCTGCCGCCCAGTTGGGTGGGTGTGGAGCACATGACTGTAAAGCTGCCGCCCAGTTGGGTGGGTGTGGAGCACATGACTGTAAAGCTGCCGCCCAGTTGGGTGGGTGTGCAGCAAGACTAGTAACTGTGTGACTCACCATAAATGTAAAGTGCCTTGTATAGTGACTGTTGTGAGCCTCTTGTTGAATCACTTGTGACACAAAAGATTACTGATGTGTGTATTTGTGGTGGTGATTAAATATGTATGTGTATGTATATATGTATACGTATGAATATGTACATGTATGCATAAGTATGTGTACATTAATAATTTTGTAACTAGCGTCAAAAGATTGTTATTTGCTTAGCTAAACGAACTAGAGGGTTCAGTTCCTGAACCGATTATGTGCCTCTGTAATCCTTTACACCACCGCCCACGGGATGTGTATTATGGGGTGCATAATAAAGAAAGAAAATGAATGGACCGAACCCCACAAATCATTTAGCTAAGCAAGTTACAATCTTGATGAGCTAGTTACAAAATTCACTATAAGTCGTCACATCATAAATGGGTTCGAGATGGACCACAAGTAGTGCATTACATAATTTATCAGTATTGTGCAGCCTGTGATCCCCGCCTGGCTGGATACTGATACCTAGGTAATTTTTATGTGTCCGGACACCGGCGATAAGGTGATATTATTTATTTAACTTAAGATATATATATTTTTAAATGTTGTCACATTAACGGCTACATCTTCCTTTCTTCTGACATATAGATTTTTAAGATTAATTAAAATATATGGAAACTAATTATACAATTTATTGGCTGGTGTGCAGGGCTTCACACTCTCAGAGCTAGCCATCAAGTAACTATCAAAACGCATATATCTTCGTTTTCACTTCAGTTATATTTATGACAAAGGATTTTAGATGTAGCCTATATTTCTACCTTTCAGATGACATAAATACTTTCGTTAATTACAATATCTAGATCAAACTAACATTGATTTTCAAAAGGTTGTATATTTTCCATCAATGGAGAGCATCAGCCAAGAAGCCTTCTTTAAAATATGAATATCTTTCCTCACCCAATAAGATCTAATCTCTGAATAAAACGCAAAAAACGACTTGATTGTAACCTATCCACCGCTGCCCATTGGATGGGGGAGAGGGGGTTATGTGTAGGATAAACAAATCAATTGTGACACTAGCCCTCCATATATGTCAGTTGCTTAAATTAGAAACTGTACTTGTGGTCGGTCTCGAGCCCATTGTTGATGTGACAATGTGCATTGACTTTTGTAACTAGCTTATCAAGATTATAACTTCCTTGGCTATATGAATTGTGGGGCTCAGTCCCTGAGCCCATTATGCGCCTCTGTAGCACTCCACTATCGCCCATAGGATGGGTATGGGGTGCATAATAAATGAACTAAAATAAGCTCTGCCTTTTTGATAACATATACAATTATAAGCTTTATTTGTGAATCTCAATTAATTAAGCAATATATCACAGAGCCTGTAGGGTTCGGTGAGATGAGCGAAGAGACATGGGAGATTTCACATAAGTACAGTACAAGGTAGTTTAAGTAGCGAACGCATGTCAACGAATAACGAGTATATATAACAACACTATTGTCCTATGAAGTCGATTTAACTTCCAAACATATATTTTTTTAATAAATGTTAAATGTTTTCTGGCTAGCTATGTTAGATTTTATTAAAAATACGTATTCTACTTGTTAACATTATAATTTAAATTTGTGATAATTTGTGCAGAGAAGTGCGACAACTGGATATGCCAACAAACACTTTCCAAACAACGATATATCTTGGATAAGTCGTTCCACAACATTGACGCTTGGACCGTCGAATTCCTTTGATGCTACTTATTTACTTATTTCATAATGAAATTATATTAGTTTGGAGTAAATATGTCTTCTCATGTTCTGCATTCAGCACCCACATTATAGTAAATATACCATATTACTTCATTACTTAAATAATGCTAGGAGGGTTTGAGTAGCTTTGGGTCTTTAGTGGACAGAATCTCCAATAGATGGGGCGAGAGTCGTTCCCTCTCTCTCGCCCGAGCAAGAGACGAAACTTAATTTAAAATTGATATATCTTTGTTCTCGAACATGATATATTTCATTTGGTGAAATCATAATAATGTTCATATCTCGGTCTTTCTGGAGGCATATAAGATTTTAGGCTTTATTAGCGTATCTTTGATAATTATACAATATATCGGCAAGTGCGTAGGCGTCTGCACTCCATGCCCGACAAGCTACTGAGCGCTACTATAAAAACATATGTATCTTCACTTAAGCTATAAATATGTCTATTGTAATGTATTGAAAATGAAGCTCTTATTTCTATCTTGCTTAAGACATATAAAACATTTGTGTTTATTAACGAATTTACGTGAAATAAACATTGATCTGAGAGAGAGTTGCTCTGTCGTTCAGTCTGTACGGGGTGGGAGCTCCGTAATTTTTAAAATACATGTATCTTCATTAGAACTTTAAATATGTCTATGGTAAAGTGTTTAAAGTGAAGCTTATATGTCTGCCTTTCTTGAGACATATAAAACATGTATGTTTATTAACGAATTCACGTGAAATAAACATTGTTCTGAGAGAGAGTTGCTCGGTCGATCAATCTGTCCGGGGTTAAAGCTCGGCTATTATAAAAGTACACGTATCTTCGGTTTAAATTTAAATATGCCCATGGTAAGGTATTTAGAATGAAGCTTATATTTCTATCTTTCTTGTGACATATAAAACTCTTACGTTTATTAAGGAATCTGTGTGAAATAGGCATGGTTCTGAGATGAATGCTGCGGTTTTCGAGCTCGACGCGCGGCAATGGACGCCTTAAACATCCAATGGGTGTTATTGGACCCTATACCCATTTTATTTGTGGTTGGAGCCCCATACCCATTCTATGGGTGGTTGGAGCCCCATACCCATCCTGTGGGTGGTATTGGACCCCATACCCTTCCTGTGGGTGGATGTGATCCCCATACTCATCCTGTGGGTGGATGTGACCCTCATACCCATCCTGTGGGTGGTATTGGACCCCTTTCCCACCTAACAGGCGGTAGGTGACAATATACCCATCCTAGCTATAGTTGGTATAGTAGACACAATACCGTCCTGTTTGCAGTAGTTTACCCCATAGACATTCAAATGTAACATCGTTTTCTGTTAGCGTTCCTACAAAACATTCTTTAAAGATTTTTAAAGCCAAACTATGGTATATAATATTGATTGGTGAAGCACTGTTATTCTATGTAATAATTTATAGTGCTTATTATAATTTACTAAGAACAACTAATATTTCTCAAAACAAAACTACGAGCCTTCAATAGGATATAGCCGGGTCTGTAATATTATAAGAGCATGGACAACAGTAGGTAAATTTCACAACCCATGTGGGACCTGAAAACTACAATTTTCCTTATAATTGAACCAGTCACGAATATTCTGCTATCTATGTTGACGGACGGGTACTGTGACACGTAAATTGGTACGTGAGGAAGAGTTTGGGCCTTGGTAAAAAAAAGTAACTGGGAATATATCACATATTTACTAATTCATATTCAACATATTGACTTTAAGCATTAAGTCATATATGTGCTGTCTTGTGTGAGAACGGGTTGCAACCACCACACACCTCCCCCCCCACGGTCACCACCACCACACACCTCCCCCCACGGTCACCACCACACACCTCCCCCCCACGGTCACCACCACCACCACACACCTCCCCCCCCCACGGTCACCACCACCACACACCTCCCCCCCACAGTCATCACCATCACACACCTCCCCCCCCCACGGTCACCACCACACACCTCCCCCCCACGGACACCACCACCACACACCTCCCCCCCCACGGTAACCACCACCACACACCTCACCCCCCACGGTCACCACCACCACCACACACCTCCCCCCACGGTCACCACCACCACCACACACCTCCCCCCCCACGGTCACCACCATCACACACCTCCCCCCCCCCCCCACGGTCACCACCACCACACACCTCCCCCCCCCACGGTCACCACCACACACCTCCCCCCCACGGACACCACCACCACACACCTCCCCCCCCACGGTAACCACCACCACACACCTCACCCCCCACGGTCACCACCACCACCACACACCTCCCCCCACGGTCACCACCACCACCACACACCTCCCCCCCCACGGTCACCACCATCACACACCTCCCCCCCCCCACGGTCACCACCACCACACACCTCCCCCCCCCCACGGTCACCACTACCACACACCTCCCCCCACCACGGTCACCACCACCACACACCTCCCCCCCACGGTCACCACCACCACACACCTCCCCCCCCCACCACGGTCACCACCACTACACACCTCCCCCCCACGGTCACCACCATCACACACCTCCCTAGACTCCACGGTCACCACCACCACACACCTCCCCCCCCACGGTCACCACCACCACACACCTCCCCCCCCACGGTCACCACCACCATACACCTCCCCCCCACGGTCACCACCTCCCCCCCCGACGGTCACCACCATCACACACCTCCCCCCACGGTCACCACCATCACACACCTCCCCCCCCACGGTCACCACCACCACACACCTCCCCCCCCCCCTCCACGGTCACCACCACCACACACCTCCCCCCCCCTCCACGGTCACCACCACCACACACCTCCCCCCCCTCCACGGTCAGCACCACCACCACACACCTCACCCCACGGTCACCACCACCACACACCTCCCCCCACGGTCACCACCACACACATCCCCCCCACGGTCACCACCACCACACACCTCCCCCCCCCACGGTCACTACCACAAACCTCCCCCCCCACAGTCACCACCACACACCTGCCCCCACGGTCACCACCACACACCTCCCCCCATGGTCACCACCACACACCTCCCCCCCCCCACGGTCACCACCATCACACACCTCCCCCCCCACGGTCACCACCACCACACACCTCCCCCCCATGGTCACCACCATAACACACCTCCCCCCATGGTCACCACCACCACCACCACACACCTTCCCCCCCCCCACGGTCACCACCACCACACACCTCATCCCCCACGGTCACCACCATCACACACCTCCCCCCCACGGTCACCACCACCACAAACCTCCCCCCCCCCACCACGGTCACCACCACCACACACCTCCCCCCCACGGTCACCACCACCACACACCTCCCCCCACGGTCAATACCATCACACACCTCCCCCTCCCCCAACGGTCACCACCATCACACACCTCCCCCCCACTGTCACCACCACCACACACCTCCCTCCACGGTCACCACCACACACACCTCCCCCCCACGGTCACCACCACCACACACCTCCCCCCACGGTCACCACCATCACACACCTCCACCCCACGGTCACCACCACCACACACCTCCCCCCCACGGTCACCACCATCACACACCTCCCCCACCACGGTCACCACCACCACACACCTCCCCCCCACGGTCACCACCACCACACATCTCCCCCCACGGTCACCACCATCACACACCTCCCCCTCCCCCCACGGTCACCACCATCACACACCTCCCCCCCCCCCCACGGTCACCACCACCACACACCTCCCCCCCACGGTCACCACCACCACACACCTCCCCCCCACGGTTACCACCATCACACACCTCCCCCCCCCACGGTCACCACCACCACACACCTCCCCTCCACGGTCACAACTATCACACACCTCCCCCTCCCCCTACGGTCACCACCATCACACACCTCCCCCCCCACGGTCACCACCACCACACACCTCCCCCCCACGGTCACCACCACCACACACCTCCCCCCCACGGTCACCACCATCACACACCTCCCCCCCCCCACGGTCACCACCACACACCTCCCCCCCCACGGTCACCACCACCACACACCTCCCCCCCCCCACGGTCACCACCCCCACACACCTCCCCCCCCCCACGGTCACCACCACCACACACCTCCCCCCCCCCTACGGTCACCACCACCACACACCTCCCCCCCACAGTCACCACCACCACACATTTCCCCCCCCCCCCACGGTCACCACCATCACACACCTCCCCCCCCACGGTCACCACCACACACCTCCCCCCCACGGTCACCACCACCACACACCTCCCCCCACGGTCACCACCACCACACACCTCCCCCCCACGGTCACCACCACCACACATCTCCCCCCACGGTCACCACCACCACACATCTCCCCCCATGGTCACCACCATCACACACCTCCCCCTCCCCCCACGGTCACCACCATCACACACTTCCCCCCCCCCCACGGTCACCACCATCACACACCTCCCCCCACGGTTACCACCATCACACACCTCCCCCCCCCCCACGGTCACCACCACTACACACCTCCCCCCCACGGTCACCACTATCACACACCTCCCCCTCCCCCCACGGTCACCACCATCACACACCTCCCCCCCCCACGGTCACCACCACCACACACCTCCCCCCCCACGGTCACCACCACACACCTCCTCCCCCCCACGGTCACCACCACCATGTTATGTACCCTTATAAGATACGTAAGTAAATAAATTAATATGTACATTTATAATTGTGTGTAAATTACAAGTATGTATATTGATATATTTATATGTTCTATGCAAAAGTAATTTCATGTTACAGTGTTGGCGTTAGGCCCAACGTATCGTGGGAATGATTGTTTTATTTCTTTGTGTGCTCAGTTTTCCCACGGGAACTTATAATTTATATGTGATCATATGTGGGTAACAGAGGTGAATAATAATTGAGTGAACTGTATCTGGCAAATTGTCGTGGGATAGTCCGTTGCTGGGTGAGCATGCCATTATTCCCCTCTGTATGCGTATTTTAATTACTATGTAAAGAAATAATTACCTTATTTTTGTATATCAATATGTATTAATTATTCATTAAGTTAATTTAAGATTACTCTTGTCACAATGTATTGCTCCATTGTTGAAATAATAAATATTGTAACTTTGGCAAATTGTTCGCGGGGCAAGGCAATGTTTTTGACTCCCGCGTTATTGTTATTCAGTAGCTGATCCGGAGCCAGAGAGTTAGCATCTGGTGGAGTTAAGTTATACATTTTTGTTCTGTCATAGCCATACATATAATAATATTAATTTAATGTCTGGAAGATAGTGATATTTTTAATGTGATATATTGTGACCAAATAATCATCTGTTTGCTATTGAGATTTATGTAATATATTCGACAGTCTCCGTGGTGTAGTGGTAAGACACTCGCCTGGCGTTCCACGAGCGCTATGTCATGGGTTCGTATCCTGGCCGGGGAGGATTTACTGGGCGCAAATCCTTAACTGTAGCCTCTGTTTAACGCAACAGTAAAATGTGTACTTGGATGAAAAAACGATTGTTCGCGGCTGGGATCGTATTCCAGGGACTTGCCCGAAACGCTACGCGTACTAGTGGCTGTACAAGAATGTAACAACTCTTGTATATATCTCAAAAAAAAAAAAAAAAAAAAAGATATATAAGATTTTATATCTATTCTTTCAGTCCTAAAGGAAGATTTTTATTAACGTGCTCATTACTTATCAAGGGGTTATACTGGTGCCCCGCTCTTGTGAACAGCAGTTTTTTAGTAACCCTAGACCTTTTTGTTGTTAGCTGTTTCAGGGTCACGAGCCGTAACGTACGATAGGTAACAAAGAGTTATATGGGCCTGTGCCGGGAAATATTGTTCCCATTTAAACTTAACTGTGCTAATCTAACCTTGCCTTCCTAGGTACCAGTGTGTCAAGTGTCTGTGTGTTTCTTAAGAACTATTCCATGTGCCAAGCAAGCCTTCCTGTGTGTCAAGTAACAACGTTTCACGATTTTGAGGTAAGTCATCCTGCATATTTTGTTGTGCAGTGAGGCCAAGCGAATTTTCAGTGTGGTGACAATTTTACAGTGAAGTGTAGTGCAGTGCTATTGTTTTAATTATTGTTGTGAATCAAGTGCCAAGTGTTAATAACGATGGAGGAGAAAGTTGTATCGTTGTTGGCTCACCCAGACTTTGAAGGGATTCAGAGCCTTAAAAAGACTGAGTTAATACAAATGGCAAATCATTTGGATTTGACCGCCAACAATAGAATGGTTAAAGCCCAAATTGTGAAAGTCATTGTGACACATTTTGTTGAGAATGGGGAGTTAGAAGAAGAAATTCTGGAGGAGTTAAGAGAGGAGTCGAGTGATCAGATGACGTTAAAGCGTCTTGAGTTAGAAGCGCAAATAGCCAATGCTAAGCTTGAAGCTCAAAAAGAACAGAGAATATTAGAACTTGAAGCTCAAAAAGAACAGAAAATATTAGAGGCTGAAGCTCGTCAAAGAGAGATTGAATCTCAACAGCAACAGCAAATATTAGAGGCTGAAGCTCGGCAGAGGGAGCTTGAGACTAGGCGTTTAGAAATTGCGGCACAAAACCAGAGAGGTATAATTGAGTTGCAACTAGAAGCCACAAAGAAGCAACAATTAAGAGATTCAACAACAAATGGCTGACACTAACTTAAGGCTTGAAACACAGCGTATGGCAGCTGGGCATGGAAATACTAGTAATGTTTCAACAAATAGTGATAATAATCCCATAAGGATGAATAAGTATATAGAGTTGCCCAAGTTCAATGAGGAGGATCCTGAGGTTTTCTTTGCACATTTTTATAAAATTGCCATCAGTATGAACTGGCCAAGGGATCAGTGGGTAGCCATTATGCAGTCTCAATTTAAGGGGCGTAGTCAGGAGGTTTTTACATCCCTACCTGACGCTCATAGTTTTGATTACGAATTTGTAAAGAAAAGCATCTTAAATGCGTATCAATTAAATCCAGAGGCACACAGGCAGAAGTTTCCGAACCTAAGGAGGGTAAGTGATCAGACAATAGCAGATTTTACTCGTCAGAAGACGAATTTTTGCAACAGATGGTTAAAGTCACTTTTAGTCACTGAGTTTGATGCTTTAAAGAATCTTCTCATCATGGAAGAAGTATTGTCATGTCTCCCAGACAAGTTGTCTACTTTTATGGCAGAACAAAAGAATGTAACAGATATTTATGAGCTGTCAAAGCTCGCTGATGAGCACGAGTTGTTGACTAAGGCCCAATTTACGGCCACTTCACCTAAGCCTAGTCGTAGAGTAAATTATAATGCTCACAGAACTCCTTATCAGTATAAGTCTCCTGGTGCGACAGTTACTCCCGTGAACTCTTCTCTTACTAACCCTAAGATTGTTACTCCATTGCCAGGATCATCTAAGCCTAGTAATGCTAATTCTAAACCGGCAGTTGGTTCTACCAGTGTGTCCACTGTCAAGTATTGTACACATTGTAAGAGAAGGGGACATGTGATTTCTTCATGTTTTAGCTTGCATCCTGAACTACGGCCAACTGGTCTTATTATGAGTAAAGGATTGCAACCTATTAATTCTTCATGTATTACAGTCAGTCCCAATTGGATGGCTGAATTTAAACCATATATTTCCACAGGTACCTTATTATGTAATAATGGTAGACATAAGACTGTTCAATTACTCCGTGATACTGGAGCTTCACAGTCTCTTATTACCCAGAATGTACTTGCGGATGTTGACACCCGAGATCTTGGTGAAGTTGTGCTTCTCCAAGGTATTGCAGGTAGTGTGCAACAGGTGTCCTTAATGCAAGTTAACCTTGATTCTAACTATACTTCAGGATGGTGTAATGTTGGTGTAAGTAAACAACTGCCCATTCCCGGGGTAGACATTATTCTAGGTAATGATTTTGGCAACCGAAAGGTTGTAGGGCCCAAGTGTCCCATCATGTTAACTAAACCCAATAATGTATTAGCTCAACCAGAAGCAGATGATGATATTATTTACCCTGCTTGTGTTGTAACTAGATCAATGGGACAAACAGGTGAGAGTAATCCTGTCTTCACTGAGGTTGCTGTTCCCAAGACCAGGACCCCTTCAGTAAAGGAGTGGGAGGTGGATCTTGAGGATTCCTTTATGACTCGACTGGATAATGAGAGTGAGGCCGTAGTAGAAGCCCCGCCGAACCTAAACCACAAGGAAAGTGAAGGTGAGGAGGCTGAACTATCTGTACCTTGCCCGCTTGTCTCCAGTGAACCAGTTGTCGAGAGTGAGGCCGAAGTAGCTATGACTCCATTTTATTCTGATCGATCGGGAAAAGAGATCAAGCTACTAGGTTCTCGCCCGCTCGCTGCTGAGTCTGAGTCATTGCCCTTAAGTGTTGTACAGACTACTGATCCTAGTTTAATTAAGTGTATTTCTGAGGCTCCTGATAGTGTTGATGCATTGGAGGAAGGGACGGGTTTCTTCTTCAAGGATCGACTTCTGATGAGAAGGTGGAGACCCAAGGGCACTCCCTCTTCAGATGATTGTGAGATTAGAACCCAACTCGTTGTCCCCAATGAGTATCGTAGGCAGGTCCTGCAGGCTGCACATGACGACCCCATGGGAGGTCATCAAGGTATCGCCAATATGTACCATAAGATATGTAAATATTTTTTCTGGCCTAAGTTAAAGAAAGACGTGGTCAGATATTGTCATAACTGTGTACCCTGTCAAATTGTTGGTAAACCAAATCAATCTGTACCTAGAGCACCATTGCAACCTATTGTAGTTCCTGATGAACCTTTTACTCATGTTGTAATTGATTGTGTAGGTCCTTTACCTAAGACTAAATCGGGTAACATGTTTTTGTTCACTCTCATGTGTATGACTACAAGATTTCCTGAAGCTTATGCTCTACGGAATACCAAAGCTCATAATCTCATCAAGTGTCTTGAAAGATTCTTTTCGTTGTTTGGAATGCCTAGAGTTATTCAGAGTGACAATGGGGGAAATTTTGTTTCTAAAGTTTTCAGAACTTTTTGCGAATCCCGAGGGATTCGGCACAAATTATCCAGTCCATATCATCCACAAAGCCAAGGTGGGCTTGAACGTTTCCACCAGACCTTAAAACAAATGTTGAGGACAACCGGAGAAACTCATCCATGTAATTGGGATGAGAATCTTCCCTTTGTGTTGTTTGCTGCTAGAGAAGGGCTACAAGAGTCATTGGGCTGTTCACCTTTTGAACTTGTGTTTGGTCACCAAGTAAGAGGTCCTCTAAAAATGCTACAAGAAAAGTTGTTGGGAGATGTCTCTGTTCATCAGAGTGGATTGTACTTGAGTGAGGTCAAGGACAAGTTGTGTCGGGCTCGTGAGTTGGCGAAAGAACATCTGGGAAGGACTCAACAAGCCATGAAAGTAAGATATGACAAGAAGTTCAAGGCTAAGATCAGGTCGTTTGATGTCTGAGATTTGGTGTTGTTTTGAAACCTCGTATGGGGACTTCCATGTCCCATAAGTTCGCAGGACCCTACCAAGTGGTGGAAAAGGTGGGAGACCTAACTTATAAACTAATTAACCCTAATCTTTCAGAACCCCAAATGACTGTGCACATTAACAGATTAAAAGCTTATGTTGGACCTGGTGTAGTAGGTTGTTTTAGTCGGGAAGAGTCACCACCTGAGGGTAATTGTAATGAGGGACATGATGTTAATATTCAACTTCTCAGTTCCAGTTCCAATGGCAGGGAGATGCTATGTCATTTACAGGAGGAGCAACGTGATGAGTTCCAGGTTCTGCTGGACAACCATACATCTCTGTTTGGGGAGGTTCCCACACAGACCCACCTCATCACACACGACATTCAGCTCCTGGAGAGCACACCCATTCGACAACATCCGTACCGAGTGAATCCCGAAAAGAGGAAAATTATACAAGCAGAAGTGGAATATCTGCTCCTGCATGATTTCATTCGGCCAAGTCAAAGTACTTGGAGCTCTCCGTGTTTGTTAGTGCCAAAACCAGATGGAACCTGGAGATTGTGCGTGGATTACAGGAAACTGAACAAGCGCACTACTGTGGACGTTTTTCCTTTACCCTTGTTGGAGGAATGTATTGAGTCCATAGGACATGCCGAATATGTAAGTAAGCTTGATTTGTCAAAAGGGTACTACCAAATCCCATTAACAGAGTATGCTAGGGAGGTTACTGCTTTTGTTACACCTGATGGTGCGTATGAATTTAATGTCATGCCATTCGGTTTGAGAAATGCACCTGCTACTTTTCAAAGACTCATGAATTTCTTACTCAAGGATGTGCCAGATTGTAGGGCCTACCTTGATGACATTGTTTTGTACAGTAAGAATTGGGCGGATCATCTCTTAGGCCTTAAGAACTTGTTTACCGTGTTGCAAACCGCAAAGTTAACCATAAATATGAATAAGTGTAGTTGGGCAAGAGGTACAATAACTTATCTTGGACACGAGGTAGGGCAAGGTAAGATTATTCCCTTACAAGATAAGATTCAATCCATTGTGGACTACCCAGTGTTAACCAATAAGAAAGGAGTCCAACGGTTTATTGGTATGTGTGCATACTATAGGCGTTATTGTAGAAATTTTTCCACAGTGGCTGCTCCTTTGACAAATTTGTTACGCAAGCAAGTAAAGTTTCAGTGGACACAAGATTGTCAGAATGCTTTTCAGAACCTAAAGGGCATATTGTCCACATCACCTGTTCTTGCTAGTCCCCAATTTGATAAACCTTTCATATTACACATTGATGCGTCAGATGTTGGAATAGGTGCTGTGCTTATTCAAGTTGGTTTAGATAAGATTGAGCATCCTGTGTATTATTACTCTAGAAAATTTAATGCAGCTCAGAAGAATTATTCCGTGGTAGAAAAGGAGGCGTTGGGTCTTATATTGTCAATTAAGAAGTTTGAGATTTACTTGTCAGGAAACATTACTTGTCAGGAAACAAAGTGTTAGTATTTACAGACCACAACCCCCTTATCTTTATAAATATGATGAAAGTCAAGAACCAACGAATTCTGCGCTGGTCATTGTTTTTGCAGGAATTTAATGTAGAAATCAAACATATTCCAGGCAGGCAAAATGTTATTGCTGATGCTTTGTCAAGAAGTTTTGATGTACCATAAATGAAATGTTTCTTTTTACTTAACATTTTTACTTCGAAAAAAATGCCATTGATCTTCAATCCATTGCATTTTTTTTCTTGGAGGTGGAAGTGTTACGTACCCCTATAAGATACGTAAGTAAATAAATTAATATGTACATTTATAATTGTGTGTAAATTACAAGTATGTATATTGATATACTTATATGTTCTATGCAAAAGTAATTTCATGTTACAGTGTTGGCGTTAGGCCCAACGTATCGTGGGAATGATTGTTTTATTTCTTTGTGTGCTCAGTTTTCCCACGGGAACTTATAATTTATATGTGATCATATGTGGGTAACAGAGGTGAATAATAATTGAGTGAACTGTATCTGGCAAATTGTCGTGGGATAGTCCGTTGCTGGGTGAGCATGCCATTATTTCCCTCTGTATGCGTATTTTAATTACTATGTAAAGAAATAATTACCTTATTTTTGTATATCAATATGTATTAATTATTCATTAAGTTAATTTAAGATTACTCTTGTCACAATGTATTGCTCCATTGTTGAAATAATAAATATTGTAACTTTGGCAAATTGTTCGCGGGGCAAGGCAATGTTTTTGACTCCCGCGTTATTGTTATTCAGTAGCTGATCCGGAGCCAGAGAGTTAGCATCTGGTGGAGTTAAGTTATACATTTTTGTTCTGTCATAGCCATACATATAATAATATTAATTTAATGTCTGGAAGATACAGTGATATTTTTAATGTGATATATTGTGGCCAAATAATCATCTGTTTGCTATTGAGATTTATGTAATATATATTTATATAAGATTTTATATCTATTCTTTCAGTCCTAAAGGAAGATTTTTATTAACGTGCTCATTACTTATCAAGGGGTTATACTGGTGCCCCGCTCTTGTGAACAGCAGTTTTTTAGTAACCCTAGACCTTTTTGTTGTTAGCTGTTTCAGGGTCACGAGCCGTAACGTACGATAGGTAACACACCACTCACCTCCCCCCACGGTCACCACCACACACCTCCCCCCCCCCACGGTCACCACCATCACACACCTCCCCCTCCCCCCACGGTCACCACCACCACACACCTCCCCCCTCCCACGGTCACCACTACCACACACCTCCCCCCACGGTCACCACCACCACACACCTCCCCCCACGGTCACCACCACCACACACCTCCCCCCCACGGTCACCACCACCACACACCTCCCCCCACGGTCACCACCACCACACACCTCCCCCCACGGTCACCACCATCACACACCTCATCCCCCACGGTCACCACCACCACACACCTCCCCCCACGGTCACCACCACACACCTCCCCCCCACGGTCACCACCACACACCTCCCCCCCACGGTCACCACCACACACCTCCCCCCACGGTCACCACCATCACACACCTCCCCCCACGGTCACCACCATCACACACCTCCCCCCACGGTCACCACCACACACCTCCCCCCACGGTCACCACCACACACCTCCCCCCCACGGACACCACCACACACCTCTCCCCCCAAGGTTACCATCACACACCTCCCCCCTACGGTCACCACCATCACACACCTCCCCCCACGGTCACCACCACCACACACATCACCACCACACACCTCCCCCCACGGTCACCACCATCACACACCTCCCCCCCCCCCACGGTCACCACCACCTACCTCCCCCCCACGGTCACCATTACCACACACCTCCCCCCACGGTCACCACCACACACCTCCCCCCCACGGTCACCACCACACACCTCCCCCCACGGTCACCACCACACACCTCCCCCCCACGGTCACCACCACACACCTCCCCCCACGGTCACCACCACACACCTCCCCCCACGGTCACCACCACACACCTCCCCCCACGGTCACCACCATCACACACCCCCCCCCCCCCCCCCCCCACGGTCACCACCACTTACCTTCGCCTCCCAGCCCGCAGCGACTGACCTTGTTAAAGCAGCCTTGGGACCTCCAATCTTTTATCACAGTTTGATTGTAGTCGATATTCAGGTAGGTGTAGTGAAGCTCCGCCATCTCCCTCAGTGCTGTTGGGCAGTAGGGAGTGGGATCTGGGGGAGTAGGAGACGCATGCCTATGTTAGTGTGTTATGTGATGAGCAGGTAGGTCAGTGTGTGATGTGATGAGTAGGAAGGTCAGTGTGTTATGTGATGACTAGGTAGGTCAGTGTGTTATGAGATTAGCAGGTAGGTCAGTGTGTTATGTGAAGAGCAGGTAGGTCAGTGTGTTATGTGATGAGCAGGTAGGTCAGTGTGTTATGTGATGAGCAGGTAGGTCAGTGTTATGTGATGAGCAGGTAGGTCAGTGTGTTATGTGATGAGCAAGTAGGTCAGTGTGTTATGTGATGAGCAAGTAGGTCAGTGTGTTATGAGATTTGCAGGTAGGTCAGTGTGTTATGTGATGAGCAGGTAGAGCAGTGTGTGATGTGATGAGTAGGAAGGTCAGTGTGTTATGTGATGAGCAAGTAGGTCAGTGTGTTATGTGATGAGCAAGTACGTCAGTGTGTTATGACATTAGCAGGTAGGTCAGTGTGTTATGTGATGACTAGGTAGGTCAGTGTGTTATGAGATTAGCAGGTAGGTCAGTGTGTTATGTGATGAGAAAGTAGGTCAGTGTGTTATGTGATGAGCAAGTACGTCAGTGTGTTATGAGATTAGCAGGTAGGTCAGTGTGTTATGTGATGAGCAGGTAGGTCAGTGTGTTATGTGATGAGCAGGTAGGTCAGTGTTATGTGATGAGCAGGTAGGTCAGTGTGTTATGTGATGACCAGGTAGGTCAGTGTGTTATGTGATGAGCAGGTAGGTCAGTGTGTTATGTGATGAGCAGGTAGGTCAGTGTGTTATGTGATGAGCAGGTAGGTCAGTGTGTTATGAGATTAGCAGGTAGGTCAGTGTGTTATGTGATGAGCAGGTAGGTCAGTGTGTTATGTGATGAGCAGGTAGGTCAGTGTTATGTGATGAGCAGGTAGGTCAGTGTGTTATGTGATGAGCAGGTAGGTCAGTGTTATGTGATGAGCAGGTAGGTCAGTGTGTTATGTGATGAGCAGGTAGGTCAGTGTGTTATGTGATGACCAGGTAGGTCAGTGTGTTATGTGATGAGCAGGTAGGTCAGTGTGTTATGTGATGAGCAGGTAGGTCAGTGTGTTATGTGATGAGCAGGTAGGTCAGTGTGTTATGTGATGAGCAGGTAGGTCAGTGTGTTATGTGATGAGCAGGTAGGTCAGTGTGTTATGTGATGAGCAAGTAGGTCAGTGTGTTATGAGATTAGCAGGTAGGTCAGTGTGTTATGTGATGAGCAGGTAGGTCAGTGTGTGATGTGATGAGTTGGAAGGTCAGTGTGTTATGTGATGAGCAAGTAGGTCAGTGTGTTATGTGATGAGCAAGTAGGTCAGTGTGTTATGTGATGAGCAGGTAGGTCAGTGTGTTATGTGATGAGCAAGTAGGTCAGTGTGTTACGTGATGAGCAAGTACGTCAGTGTGTTATGAGATTAGCAGGTAGGTCAGTGTGTTATGTGATGACTAGGTAGGTCAGTGTGTTATGAGATTAGCAGGTAGGTCAGTGTGTTATGTGATGACTAGGTATGTCAGTGTGTTATGAGATTAGCAGGTAGGTCAGTGTGTTATGAAATTAGCAGGTAGGTCAGTGTGTTATGTGATGAGCAGGTAGGTCAGTGTGTGATGTGATGAGTAGGAAGGTCAGTGTGTTATGTGATGAGCAAGTATGTCAGTGTGTTATGTGATGAGCAGGTAGGTCAGTGTGTTATGTGATGAGCAGGTAGGTCAGTGTGTTATGTGATGAGCAGGTAGGTCAGTGTGTTATGTGATGAGCAGGTAGGTCAGTGTGTTATGTGATGAGCAGGTAGGTCAGTGTTATGTGATGAGCAGGTAGGTCAGTGTGTTATGTGATGAGCAAGTAGGTCAGTGTGTTATGTGATGAGCAAGTAGGTCAGTGTGTTATGAGATTAGCAGGTAGGTCAGTGTGTTATGTGATGACTAGGTAGGTCAGTGTGTTATGAGATTAGCAGGTAGGTCAGTGTGTTATGTGATGAGCAAGTAGGTCAGTGTGTTATGTGATGAGCAAGTACGTCAGTGTGTTATGAGATTAGCAGGTAGGTCAGTGTGTTATGTGATGAGCAGGTAGGTCAGTGTGTTATGTGATGAGCAGGTAGGTCAGTGTGTTATGAGATTAGCAGGTAGGTCAGTGTGTTATGTGATGAGCAAGTAGGTCAGTGTGTTATGTTATGACTAGGTAGGTCAGTGTGTTATGTGATGAGCAGGTAGGTCAGTATGTTATGTGATGAGCAAGTAGGTCAGTGTGTTATGAGATTAGCAGGTAGGTCAGTGTTTTATGTGATGAGCAGGTAGGTCAGTGTGTGATGTGATGAGTTGGAAGGTCAGTGTGTTATGTGATGAGCAAGTAGGTCAGTGTGTTATGTGATGAGCAAGTAGGTCAGTGTGTTATGTGATGAGCAGGTAGGTCAGTGTGTTATGTGATGAGCAGGTAGGTCAGTGTGTTATGTGACGAGCAAGTAGGTCAGTGTGATGTGATGAGCAGTAGTTACTGATCATCAACAGGACTGACCTGGGGACATGTTTGGGGCAGCAGTGGTTACTGATCATCAACAGGACTGACCTGGGGACATGTTTGGGGCAGCAGTGGTTACTGATCATCAACAGGACTGACCTGGGGACATGTTTGGGGCAGCAGTGGTTACTGATCATCAACAGGACTGACCTGGGGACATGTTTGGGGCAGCAGTGGTTACTGATCATCAACAGGACTGACCTGGGGACATGTTTGAGGCAGCAGTGGTTACTGATCATCAACAGGACTGACCTGGGGACATGTTTGAGGCAGCAGTGGTTACTGATCATACACTAACCTGCGGGGGTTTTTCGCGCAAGTCTCACCACCCATGGAGAGGTAAAGTGTTTCCTTCTTCAGGTATGGGTACTCGTCCGTCTTCTTACGGTACGTGCCTCTATCAGTGTCTGAGGCGAGGAAGCAGTCGTTATGTTGGCCGATCCTCGCTACCTGCCCCCACAACGGTACACTGATCAGTTCTTCAGGCACTCTCACTCAACGATGTATATATATTATATATTTAATATCAAGTAACAATATTGTTTTATGTTAATATTACTGAAGATCTGTCTGACAATGAGTGAGATAGTTGTTGATGTCCGACCAAGTGACTCTGGTCTGCACTAGCTACTGTTGTATACACTAGTGATTGTTGTCTGCACTAGTGATTGTTGTCTGCACTAGTGATTGTTGTCTGCACTAGCTACTGTTGTCTGCACTAGCTACTGTTGTATGCACTAGTGATTGTTGTATGCACTAGTGATTGTTGTCTGCACTAGTGATTGTTGTCTGCACTAGTGATTGTTGTCTGCACTAGCTACTGTTGTCTGCACTAGCTACTGTTGTATGCACTAGTGATTGTTGTCTGCACTAGTGATTGTTGTCTGCACTAGTGATTGTTGTCTGCACTAGCTACTGTTGTCTGCACTAGCTACTGTTGTATACACTAGTGATTGTTGTCTGCACTAGTGATTGTTGTCTGCACTAGTGATTGTTGTCTGCACTAGCTACTGTTGTCTGCACTAGTGATTGTTGTCTGCACTAGTGATTGTTGTCTGCACTAGTGATTGTTGTCTGCACTAGTGATTGTTGTCTGCACTAGTGATTGTTGTCTGCACTAGCTATTGTTGCCTGCACTAGAGATTGTTGCCTGCACTGGTGATTGTTGCCTGCACTGGTGATTGTTGCCTGCACTAGTGATTGTTGTCTGCACAAGCGTTTGTTGCCTGCACTGGTGATTGTTGCCTGCACTAGTGATTGTTGTTTGCTCTAATGATTGTTGTCTACACCAGTGATTGTTGTTTGCATTAGGTATTGATTGCTGCACTAGCTATTGTTGTCTGCACTAGTGTTTGTTGTCTGCACTAGTGATTGTTGTCTGCACTACCTATTGTTGTCTGCACTAGCAATTGCTGTCTGCACTACCTATTTTTGTCTGCACTAGTTATTGTTTTCTACACTACCTATTGATGTCTGCACCAGTGATTGTTGTCTGCACTAGTGATTGTTGTCTGCACTACCTATTGTCTGCACTAGTGATTGTTGTCTGCACTAGCAATTGTTGTCTGTACTAGTGATTGTTGGCTGCACTAGTGATTGTTGGCTGCTGTAATGATTCTTGTTTGCATTAGGTATTGATGGCTGCCCTAGTGATTGCTGTCTGTACTAGTGATTGTCTGTGTTACGCACCTCTAAGATACGTAATTAAATAAATTAATTTGTACTGATATATGCTTGCGTGTATGTACATTTTTATATGCAATATATATGTACATTGATAATTGTATACAAATTGTGTGTTTATATATTTCATTGTATGTTTGGAGTTAGGCCCAACGTACCGTGGGATGATTTGTTTTTTGTCTTTGTGTGCTCGGGTTTCCCGTGGGAAGTAATGATTTGTAATGATCATAAGTGGGTAACAGTAGGTGATTTATAATTGTTTGAACATTAATCGGCAAGTTGTTCGTGGGAGAATAAGTTGCTGGTGGGGGTGCCAACATTTCTCTTTGTTTGTTTTATTTTAATACTTGTAACTTTGGCAATTTTTCGCGGGGCAGATGCAATGATTTATAGTCCTGTCGCTTAGTAAGTCAGTAGCTTTCAAGGACCAGGAGAGATAACATCTGTGGGAGATAAGTCTGACATTCTATGTTTTGTCGTAGTGGATATATATTCTGGGAGAGACAGTATTTGGATTTTGTTTTATAAGTGATCAGGTTCATCTGTACTTTATATAATATTGATTATATTGTTAATATATATATTAAATATATATGTATATTTCTTCAGTCGTAAAGGAGAAATTTTACATAGTGCTTTGCATCAATTAGGGGTTCTAATGATGGATTTGGTTGTCTGCACTAGCGATAGTGTGGTTGTCTACACTAGCGATAGTGTGGTTGTCTACACTAGCGATAGTGTGGTTGTCTACACTAGCGATAGTGTGGTTGTCTACACTAGCGATAGTGTGGTTGTCTACACTAGCGATAGTGTGGTTGGCTACACTAGCAATAGTGTGGTTGTCTACACTAGCGATAGTGTGGTTGTCTACACTAGCGATAGTGTGGTTGTCTACACTAGCGATAGTGTGGTTGTCTACACTAGCGATAGTGTGGTTGTCTACACTAGCGATAGTGTGGTTGTCTACACTAGCGATAGTGTGGTTGTCTACACTAGCGATAGTGTGGTTGGCTACACTAGCAATAGTGTGGTTGTCTACACTAGCGATAGTGTGGTTGTCTACACTAGCGATAGTGTGGTTGTCTACACTAGAGATAGTGTGGTTGTCTACACTAGCGATAATGTGGTTGTCTACACTAGCGATAGTGTGGTAGTCTACACTAGCGATAGTGTGGTTGTCTACACTAGCGATAGTGTGGTTGTCTACACTAGAGATAGTGTGGTTGTCTACACTAGCGATAATGTGGTTGTCTACACTAGCGATAGTGTGGTTGTCTACACTAGCGATAGTGTGGTTGTGTACACTAGCGATAGTGTGGTTGTCTACAATAGCGATAGTGTGGTTGTCTACACTATTGATTGTTGTGGTTGTCTATAATAGTGATGGGTGTGGTTGTCTACACTCGTGATGGGTGTGGTTGTCTGCATTAGTGATAGTGTGGTTGTCAACACTAGTGACGGGTGTGGTTGTCTACACTAGCGATAGTGTGGTTGTCTGCACTAGTGATGGGTGTGGTTGTCTACACTAGTGATGGGTGTGGTTGTCTACACTAGTAATGGGTGTGGTTGTCTGCACCAGTGATAGTGGTGGTTGTCTACACTAGTGATAGTGTGGTTGTCTGCACTAGCGATAGTGTAGTTGTCTACACTATTGATTGTTGTGGTTGTCTACAATAGTGATGGGTGAGGTTGTCTACACTAGTGATGGGTGAGGTTGTCTACACTAGTGATGGGTGAGGTTGTCTACACTAGTGTAGACAACCACACCCATTACTAGTGCAGACAACCACACTATCACTAGTGTAGACAACCACACCCATCACTAGTGTAGACAACCACACCCATCACTCGTGCAGACAACCACACCCATCACTAGTGTAGACAACCACACCCATCACTAGTGTAGACAACAACACCCATCACTAGTGTAGACAACCACACCCATCACAATTGTAGACAACAACACCCATCACTAGTGCAGACAACCACACTATCGCTAGTGTAGACAACAACATCCATCTCTAGTGTAGACAACCACACCCATCACAATTGTAGACAACCACACCCATCACTCGTGTAGACAACCACACTATCACTAGTGTAGACAACCACACCCATCACTAGTGTAGACAACAACACCCATCACTAGTGTAGACAACCACACCCATCACAATTGTAGACAACAACACCCATCACTAGTGCAGACAACCACACTATCGCTAGTGTAGACAACAACATCCATCTCTAGTGTAGACAACTACACCCATCACTAGTGTAGACAACCACACCCATCACTAGTGATGGGTGTGGTTGTCTACACTAGTGACGGGTGTGGTTGTCTACACTAGCGATAGTGTGGTTGTCTGCATTAGTGATGGGTGTGGTTGTTTACACTAGTGATGGGTGTGGTTGTCTACACTAGTGATGGGTGTGGTTGTCTACACTAGTGATGGGTGTGGTTGTCTACACTAATGATAGTGTGGTTGTCTGCACTAGTGATAGTGTGGTTGTCTGCACTAGTGATAGTGTGGTTGTCTCCACTAGTAATTGGTGAGGTTGTCTACACTCGTGATAGTATGGTTATCTGCACTAGTGATGGGTGTGGTTGTCTACACTAGCGATAGTGTGGTTGTCTACACTAGCAAAAGTGTGGTTGTCTACACTAGCGATAGTTTGGTTGTCTACAATAGCGATAGTTTGGTTGTCTACACTAGCGATAGTTTGGTTGTCTACACTAGTGATAGCGTGGTAGTCTACACTAGCGATAGTGGAGTTGTCTACACTAGCGATAGTGTGGTTGTCTACACTAGCGATAGTGTGGTTGTCTACACTAGCGATAGTGTGGTTGTCTACACTAGCGATAGTGTGGTTGTCTACACTAGCGATAGTGTGGTTGTCTACACTAGCGATAGTGTGGTTGGCTACACTAGCAATAGTGTGGTTGTCTACACTAGCGATAGTGTGGTTGTCTACACTAGCGATAGTGTGGTTGTCTACACAAGTGATAGTGTGGTTGTCTACACTAGCGATAGTGTGGTTGTCTACACTAGCGATAGTGTGGTTGTCTACACTAGCGATAGTGTGGTTGGCTACACTAGCAATAGTGTGGTTGTCTACACTAGCGATAGTGTGGTTGTCTACACTAGCCATAGTGTGATTGTCTACACTAGCGATAGTGTGGTTGTCTACACTAGAGATAGTGTGGTTGTCTACACTAGCGATAATGTGGTTGTCTACACTAGCGATAGTGTGGTAGTCTACACTAGCGATAGTGTGGTTGTCTACACTAGCGATAGTGTGGTTGTCTACACTAGAGATAGTGTGATTGTCTACACTTGCGATAATGTGGTTGTCTACACTAGCGATAGTGTGGTTGTCTACACTAGCGATAGTGTGGTTGTGTACACTAGCGATAGTGTGGTTGTCTACACTAGCGATAGTGTGGTTGTCTACACTATTGATTGTTGTGGTTGTCTATAATAGTGATGGGTGTGGTTGTCTACACTCGTGATGGGTGTGGTTGTCTGCATTAGTGATAGTGTGGTTGTCTACACTAGTGACGGGTGTGGTTGTCTACACTAGCGATAGTGTGGTTGTCTGCACTAGTGATGGGTGTGGTTGTCTACACTAGTGATGGGTGTGGTTGTCTACACTAGTAATGGGTGTGGTTGTCTGCACCAGTGATAGTGGTGGTTGTCTACACTAGTGATAGTGTGGTTGTCTGCACTAGCGATAGTGTAGTTGTCTACACTATTGATTGTTGTGGTTGTCTACAATAGTGATGGGTGAGGTTGTCTACACTAGTGATGGGTGAGGTTGTCTACACTAGTGATGGGTGAGGTTGTCTACACTCGTGATAGTATGGTTATCTGCACTAGTGATGGGTGTGGTTGTCTACACTAGCGATAGTGTGGTTGTCTACACTAGCGATAGTTTGGTTGTCTACACTAGCGATAGTTTGGTTGTCTACACTAGTGATAGCGTGGTAGTCTACACTAGCGATAGTGGAGTTGTCTACACTAGCGATAGTGTGGTGGTCTACATTAGTGATAGTGTGGTTGTCTTCACTAGTGATAGTGTGGTTGTCTACACTAGTGATAGCGTGGTTGTCTACACTAGTGATAGCGTGGTTGTCTACACTAGTGATAGTGTGGTTGTCAACACTAGTGATGGGTGTGCTTGTCTACACTAGCGATAGTGTGGTTGTCTACACTAGCGATAGTGTGGTTGTCTACACTAGTGATAGTGTGGTTGTCTGCACTAGCGATAGAGTGATTGTTTACACTATTGATTGTTTTGGTTGTCTACACTAGTGATGGGTGTGGTTGTCTACACTAGTGATGGGTGTGGTTGTCTACACTAGTGATAGTGTGGTTGTCTCCACTAGTATTGGCTGTGGTTGTCTACACAAGTGATGGGTGTTGTTGTCTGCACAAGTGATGGGTGTTGTTGTCTGCATTAGTGATGGGTGTGGTTGTCTGCACAAGTGATGGGTGTTGTTGTCTGCATTAGTGATGGGTGTGGTTGTCTACACTAGTGATGGGTGTTGTTGTCTACACTAGTGATGGGTGTGGTTGTCTACACTAATGATGGGTGTGGTTGTCTACACTAGTGATGGGTGTGGATGTCTACACTAGTGATGGGTGTGGTTCTCTACACTAGCGATAGAGTGGTTGTCTACACTAGTGATGGGTTTCGTTATCTATAACAGTGATTGTGTGGTTGTCTACACTACCGATAGTGTGGTTGTCTACACTAGCGATAGTGTGGTTGTTTACACTAGAGATTGTGTGGTTGTCTTCACTAGTGATAGTGTGGTTGTCTACACTAGTGATAGCGTGGTTGTCTACACTAGTGATAGCGTGGTTGTCTACACTAGTGATAGTGTGGTTGTCAACACTAGTGATGGGTGTGCTTGTCTACACTAGCGATAGTGTGGTTGTCTACACTAGCGATAGTGTGGTTGTCTACACTAGTGATAGTGTGGTTGTCTGCACTAGCGATAGAGTGATTGTTTACACTATTGATTGTTTTGGTTGTCTACACTAGTGATGGGTGTGGTTGTCTACACTAGTGATGGGTGTGGTTGTCTACACTAGTGATAGTGTGGTTGTCTCCACTAGTATTGGCTGTGGTTGTCTACACAAGTGATGGGTGTTGTTGTCTGCACAAGTGATGGGTGTTGTTGTCTGCATTAGTGATGGGTGTGGTTGTCTGCACAAGTGATGGGTGTTGTTGTCTGCATTAGTGATGGGTGTGGTTGTCTACACTAGTGATGGGTGTTGTTGTCTACACTTGTGATGGGTGTGGTTGTCTACACTAATGATGGGTGTGGTTGTCTACACTAGTGATGGGTGTGGATGTCTACACTAGTGATGGGTGTGGTTCTCTACACTAGCGATAGAGTGGTTGTCTACACTAGTGATGGGTTTCGTTATCTATAACAGTGATTGTGTGGTTGTCTACACTACCGATAGTGTGGTTGTCTACACTAGCGATAGTGTGGTTGTTTACACTAGAGATTGTGTGGTTTTCTACACTAATGATATTGTGGTTGTCTACACTAGTGATGGTGTGGTTCTCTACACTAGTGAAGGATGTGGTTGTCTGCACTAGTGATAGTGTGGTTCTCTACACTAGTGATAGGTGTGGTGGTCTACACTAGTGATGGGTGTGGTTGTCTACACTAGTGATAGTGAGGTTTTCTGAACTAGCGAAGGGTGTGGTTGTCTACACTAGAGAGGGTGTGGTTTTCTACCCTAGTGAGAGTGTGGTTGTCTACACTAGTGATAGTGTGGTTGTCTACACTAGTGATAGTGTGGTTGTCTACACTAGCAATAGTGTGGTTGTCTGCACTAGCGATAGTGTAGTTGTCTACACTATTGATTGTTGTGGTTGTCTACAATAGTGATGGCTGAGGTTGTCTACTCTCGTGAAGGGTGTGGTTGTCTGCACCAGTGATAGGGATGGTTGTCTACACTAGTGATAGTGTGGTTGTCTGCACTAGCGATAGTGTAGTTGTCTACACTATTGATTGTTGTGGTTGTCTACAATAGTGATGGGTGAGGTTGTCTACACTAGTGCAGACAACCACACTCATCACTAGTGTAGACAACCTCATCCATCACTATTGTAGACAACCACAACAATCAATAGTGTAGACAATTACACTATCGCTAGTGTAGACAACCACACCCATCACTAGTGTAGACAACCACACCCATCACTAGTGCAGACAACCACACTATCGCTAGTGTAGACAACCACACCCATCACTAGTGAAGACAACCTCACCCATCACTATTGTAGACAACCACAACAATCAATAGTGTAGACAACCACACCCATCACTAGTGTAGACAACCACACCCATCACTAGTGCAGACAACTACACCCATCACTAGTGCAGACAACCACACTATCGCTAGTGTAGACAACACCTATTACTAGTGTAGACAACCACACCCATTACTAGTGCAGACAACCACACCCATCACTAGTGTAGAGAACCACACCCATCACTAGTGTAGACAACCACACCCATCACTAGTGTAGACAACCACACCCATCACTATTGTAGACAACAACACCCATCACTAGTGTAGACAACAACACCCATCACTAGTGTAGACAACAACACCCATCACTGGTGTAGACAACCACACCCATCACTAGTGTAGACAACCACACCCATCACTTGTAGACAACCATACCCATCACTAGTGCAGACAACTACACCCAACACTAGTGCAGACAACCACACTATCACTAGTGCAGACAACCACACCCATCACTAGTGATAGTGTGGTTGTCTACACTAGTGATGGGTGTGGTTGTCTGCACTAGTGATGGGTGTAGTTGTTTGCACTAGTGATGGGTGTGGTTATCTGCACAAGTGATGGGTGTGGTTGTTTACACTAGTGAAGGGTGTGGTTGTCTACACTAGTGATGGGTGCGGTTGTTTACACTAGTGATAGTGTGGTTGTCTGCACTAGTGATAGTGTGGTTGTCTACGCTAGTGATAGTGTGGTTGTCTGCACTAGTGATAGTGTGGTTGTCTGCACTAGTGATAGTGTGGTTGTCTACACTAGTGATGGGTGAGGTTGTCTACACTCGTGATAGTATGGTTATCTGCACTAGTGATGGGTGTGGTTGTCTACACTAGTGATAGTGTGGTTGTCTCCACTAGTAATGGGTATGGTTGTCTACACTAGCGATAGTGTGGTTGTCTACACTAGCAAGAGTGTGGTTGTCTACACTAGCGATAGTGTGGTTGTCTACACTAGCGATAGTTTGGTTGTCTACACTAGCGATAGTTTGGTTGTCTACACTAGTGATAGCGTGGTTGTCTACACTAGCGATAGTGTGGTGGTCTACATTAGTGATAGTGTGGTTGTCTACACTAGTGATAGCGTGGTTGTCTACACTAGGGATAGAGTGATTGTCTGCACTAGTAATGGGTGTGGTTGTCAACACTAGTGATGGGTGTACTTGTCTACACCAGCAATAGTGTGGTTGTCTACACTAGCGATAGTGTGGTTGTCTACACTAGCGATAGTGTGGTTGTCTACACTAGGGATAGTGTGGTTGTCTGCACTAGCGATAGTGATTGTTTACACTATTGATTATTTTGGTTGTCTACACTAGTGATGGGTGTGGTTGTCTACACTAGTGATGTGTGTGGTTGTCTAAACTAGTGATAGTGTGGTTGTCTGCCCTACTGATAGTGTGGATGTCTACACTAATGATGGGTGTCTTTGTCTGCACTTGTGATGGATGTGCATGTCTACACTAGTGATGGGTGAGGTAGTCTACACTAGTGATAGTGTTGTTGTCTGCATTAGTGATGGGTGTGGTTGTCTACACTAGTGATTGGTGTGGTTGTCTACACTAGCAATAGTGTGGTTGTCTGCACTAGTGATGGGTGTGGTTGTCTACACTAGTGATAGTGTGGTTGTCTACACTAGTGATAGTGTGGTTGTCTACACAAGTGATAGTGTGGTTGTCTACACTAGTGATAGTGTGGTTGTCTACACTAGTGATAGTGTGGTTGTCTACACTAGTGATAGTGTGGTTGTCTACACTATTGATAATGTGGTTGTCTACACTATTGATAGTGTGGTTGTCTACACTAGTGATAGTGTGGTTGTCTACACTAGTGATAGTGTGGTTGTCTACACTAGTGATAGTGTGGTTGTCTACACTAGGGATAGTATTATTGTCTGCACTAGTGATAGTGTTGGGTTCTACACTATTGATTGTTTTGATTGTCTACACTAATGATATGTGTGGTTGTCTGCACTTATGATGGGTGTGGTTGTCTACTCTAGTGATGGGTTAAGGTTGTCTACACTAGTGATAGTGTTGTTGTCTGCACAAGTGATAGGAGTGGTTGTCTACACTAGAGATGGGTGTTGTTGTCTACACTAGCGATAGTGTGGTTGTCTGCACTAGTGAAGGGTGCAGTTGTCTGCATTAGTGATGGGTGTGGTTGTCTACACTAGTGATGGGTGTTGTTGTCTACACTAGTAATGGGTGTGGTTGTCTACAATAGTGATGGGTGTGGTTGTCTACACTAGTGATGGGTGTGGATGTCTACACTAGTGATAGGTGTGGTTGTCTACACTAGCGATAGAGTGGTTGTCTACACTAGTGATGGGTTTCGTTAACTATAACAGTGATTGTGTGGTTGTCTACACTAGCGATAGTGTGGTTGTTTACACTAGAGATTGTGTGGTTTTCTACACTAATGATATTGTGGTTGTCTACACTAGTGATGGTGTGGTTGTCTGCTCTAGCGATAGTGTGTGGTTGTCTACACTAGTGATGGGTGTGGTTGTCTACACTAGTGATGGGTGTGGTTGTCTTCACTAGCGATAGTGTGGTTGTCTTCACTAGCGATAGTGTGGTTGTCAACACTAGTGATTGTGGTTTTCTACACTATTGATACTGTGGTTGTCTACATTAGTGATGGTGTTGTTGTCTACACTAGTGATGGGTGGGGTTTTTACAGAAGTGATGGGTGTTGTTGTCTGCAATAGTGATGGTGTGGTTGTCTACACTAGCGATAGTGTGGTTGTCTACACTAGCGATAGTGTGGTTGTCTACACTAGTGATAGTGTGGTTGTCTGCACTTGCGATAGAGTGGTTGTTTACAGTATTGATTGTTTTGGTTGTCTACACTAGTGTTGAGTGTGGTAGTCTACACTAGTGATGGGTGTGGTTGTCTACACTAGTGATAGTGTGGTTGTTTCCACTAGTATTGGGTGTGGTTGTCTACACTAGTGATGGGCGTGGTTGTCTGCACTAGCGATTGTGTGGTTGTCTACACTAACGATAGTGTGGTTGTCTACACTTGCGATAGTGTGATGTCTACACTAGTGATAGTGTGGTTGTCGACACTAGTGGTAGCGTGCTTGTCTGCACTATTGATGGGTGTTGTTGTCTATACTAGTGATAGTGTGATTGTCTGCACTAGTGATAGTGTGGTTGTCTGCCCTAGTGATGTTTGTGGTTGTCTACACTAATGATAGTGTGGTTGTCTACACTAGTGATAGTGTGGTTGTCTACACTAATGATAGTGTGGTTGTCTACACTAGTGATAGTGTGGTTGTCTACACTAGTGATAGTGTGGTTGTCTACACTAGTGATAGTGTGGTTGTCTACACTATTGATAGTGTGGTTGTCTACACATTTGATAGTGTGGTTGTCTACACTAGTGATAGTGTGGCTGTCTACACTAGTGATAGTGTGGTTGTCTACACTAGTAATAGTGTGGTTGTCTACACTAGGGATAGTATTATTGTGGATGTCTACACTAATGATTGGTGTGTTTGTCTGCACTTGTGATGGATGTGCATGTCTACACTAGTGATGGGTGAGGTTGTCTACACAAGTGAAAGTGTTGTTGTCTGCATTAGAGATGGGTGTGGTTGTCTACACTAGTGATTGGTGTGGTTGTCTACACTAGTGATAGTGTGGTTGTCTACACTAGTGATAGTGTGGTTGTCTACACTAGTGATAGTGTGGTTGTCTACACTAGTGATAGTGTGGTTGTCTACACTATTGATAGTGTGGTTGTCTACACTATTGATAGTGTGGTTGTCTACACTAGTGATAGTGTGCTTGTCTACACTAGTGATAGTGTGGTTGTCAACACTAGTGATGGGTGTGGTTGTCTACACTAGTGATAGTATGGTTGTCTGCACTAGTGATGGGTGTGGTTGTCTACACTAGTGATGGTGTGGTTGTCTACACTAGTGATGGTGTGGTTGTCTACACTAGTGATGGTGTGGTTGTCTACACTAGTGATGGTGTGGTTGTCTACACTATTGATGGTGTGGTTGTCTACACTATTGATGGTGTGGTTGTCTACAATAGTGATGGGTGTGGTTGTCTACACTAGTGATGGGTGTGGTTGTCTACACTAGTGATAGTATGGTTGTCTGCACTAGTGATGGGTGTGGTTGTCTACACTAGTGATGGTGTGGTTGTCTACACTAGTGATGGTGTGGTTGTCTACACTAGTGATGGTGTGGTTGTCTACACTAGTGATGGTGTGGTTGTCTACACTATTGATGGTGTGGTTGTCTACACTAGTGATGGTGTGGTTGTATACACTAGTGATAGTGTAATTGTCTACACTAGTGATAGTGTGGTTGTCTACACTAGTGATGGGTGTGGTTGTCTACAATAGTGATAGGTGTGGTTGTCTACACTAGTGATAGTGTGGTTGTCTGCACTAGTGATGGGTGTAGTTGTCTGCACTAGTGATGGGTGATGTTGTCTACACTAGTAATGGGTGTTGTTGTCTACACTAGTGATAGGTGTGGTTGTCGACACTAGTGATGGGTGTGATTGTCTACATTAGTGATGGGTGTGGTTTTCTACAATAGTGATGGGTGTGGTTGTCTACACTAGTTATAGTGTGGTTGTCTGCACTAGCGATAGTGTAGTTGTCTACACTATTGATTGTTGTGGTTGTCTACAATAGTGATAGGTGAGGTTGTCTACACTAGTGATGGGTGTGGTTGTCTGCATTAGTGATAGTCTGGTTGTCTACACTAGTGACGGGTGTGGTTGTCTACACTACCGATAGTGTGGTTGTCTGCACTAGTGATGTTTGTGGTTGTCTACACTAATGATAGTGTGGTTGTCTACACTAGTGATAGTGTGGTTGTCTACACTAATGATAGTGTGGTTGTCTACACTAGTGATAGTGTGGTTGTCTACACTAGTGATAGTGTGGTTGTCTACACTAGTGATAGTGTGGTTGTCTACACTATTGATAGTGTGGTTGTCTACACATTTGATAGTGTGGTTGTCTACACTAGTGATAGTGTGGCTGTCTACACTAGTGATAGTGTGGTTGTCTACACTAGTAATAGTGTGGTTGTCTACACAAGGGATAGTATTATTGTGGATGTCTACACTAATGATTGGTGTGTTTGTCTGCACTTGTGATGGATGTGCATGTCTACACTAGTGATGGGTGAGGTTGTCTACACTAGTGAAAGTGTTGTTGTCTGCATTAGAGATGGGTGTGGTTGTCTACACTAGTGATTGGTGTGGTTGTCTACACTAGTGATAGTGTGGTTGTCTACACTAGTGATAGTGTGGTTGTCTACACTAGTGATAGTGTGGTTGTCTACACTAGTGATAGTGTGGTTGTCTACACTATTGATAGTGTGGTTGTCTACACTATTGATAGTGTGGTTGTCTACACTAGTGATAGTGTGCTTGTCTACACTAGTGATAGTGTGGTTGTCTACACTAGTGATGGGTGTGGTTGTCTACACTAGTGATAGTATGGTTGTCTGCACTAGTGATGGGTGTGGTTGTCTACACTAGTGATGGTGTGGTTGTCTACACTAGTGATGGTGTGGTTGTCTACACTAGTGATGGTGTGGTTGTCTACACTAGTGATGGTGTGGTTGTCTACACTATTGATGGTGTGGTTGTCTACACTATTGATGGTGTGGTTGTCTACAATAGTGATGGGTGTGGTTGTCTACACTAGTGATGGGTGTGGTTGTCTACACTAGTGATAGTATGGTTGTCTGCACTAGTGATGGGTGTGGTTGTCTACACTAGTGATGGTGTGGTTGTCTACACTAGTGATGGTGTGGTTGTCTACACTAGTGATGGTGTGGTTGTCTACACTAGTGATGGTGTGGTTGTCTACACTATTGATGGTGTGGTTGTCTACACTAGTGATGGTGTGGTTGTATACACTAGTGATAGTGTAATTGTCTACACTAGTGATAGTGTGGTTGTCTACACTAGTGATAGTGTGGTTGTCTTCACTAGTGATAGTGTGGTTGTCTACACTAGTGATAGTGTGGTTGTCTTCACTATTGATAGTGTGGTTGTCTACACTAATGATAGTGTGGTTGTCTACACTAGTGATAGTGTGGTTGTCTACACTAGTGATCGTGTGGTTGTCTACACTATTGATAGTGTGGTTGTCTACACTATTGATAGTGTGGTTGTCTACACTAGTGATAGTGTGGTTGTCTACACTAGTGATAGTGTGGTTGTCTACACTAGTGATAGTGTGGTTGTCTACACTAGGGATAGTATTATTGTCTGCACTAGTGATAGTATTGGGTTCTACACTATTGATTGTTTTGGTTGTCTACACTAATGATAGGTGTGGTTGTCTACACTTGTGATGGGTGTTGTTGTCTGCACTAGTGCAAGGTGTGGTTGTCTACACTAGAGATGGGTGTTGTTGTCTACACTAGCGATAGTGTTGTTGTCTGCACTAGTGATGGGTGTAGTTGTCTGCATTAGTGATGGGTGTGGTTGTCTACCCTAGTGATGGGTGTTGTTGTCTACACTAGTGATGGGTGTGGTTGTCTACACTAGGGATGGGTGTGGTTGTCTACACTAGTGATGAGTGTGGTTGTCTACACTAGTGATGGGTGTGGTTGTCTACAATAGTGATAGGTGTGGTTGTCTACACTAGTGATAGTGTGGTTGTCTGCACTAGTGATGGGTGTAGTTTTCTTCACTAGTGATGGGTGATGTTGTCTACACTAGTAATGGGTGTTGTTGTCTACACTAGTGATAGGTGTGGTTGTCGACACTAGTGATGGGTGTGATTGTCTACAATAGTGATGGGTGTGGTTGTCTACAATAGTGATGGGTGTGGTTGTCTACACTAGCTATAGTGTGGTTGTTTGCACTAGCGATAGTGTAGTTGTCTACACTATTGATTGTTGTGGTTGTCTACAATAGTGATGGGTGAGGTTGTCTACACTAGTGCTGGGTGTGGTTGTCTGCATTAGAGAGAGTCTGGTTGTCTACACTAGTGACGGGTGTGGTTGTCTACACTACCGATAGTGTGGTTGTCTGCACTAGTGATGGGTGTGGTTGTCTACACTAGTGATAGGTGTGGTTGTCTACACTAGTGATGGGTGTGGTTGTCTACACTAGTGATAGTATGGTTGTCTGCACTAGTGATGGGTGTGGTTGTCTGCACTAGTGATGGGTGTGGTTGTCTACACTAGCGATAGTGTGGTAGTCTACACTAGCGTTAGTTTGGTTGTCTACACTAGCGATAGCATGGTTGTCTACACTAGCGAGAGCGTGGTTGTCTACACTAGCGATAGTGTGGTTGTCTACACTAGCGATAGTGTGGTTGTCTACATTAGTGATAGTGTGGTTGTCTTCAATAGTGATTGTGTGGTTGTCTACACTAGTGATAGCGTGGTTGTCTACACTAGGAATAGTGTGATTGTCTGCACTAGTAATGGGTGTGGTTGTCTACACTAGTGATGGGTGTGGTTGTCTACACTAGTGATGGGTGTGGTTGTCAACACTAGTGATGGGTGTGCTTGTCTACACTAGTAATGGGTGTCCTTGTCTACACTAGCGATAGTGTGGTTGTCTACACTAGCGATAGTGTGGTTGTCTACACTAGCGATAGTGTGGTTGTCTACACTAGAGATAGAGTGGTTGTCTACACTAGTGATAGTGTGGTTTTCTACACTAGAGATTGTGTGGTTTTCTACACTAATGATATTGTGGTTGTCTACACTAGTGATGGTGTGGTTCTCTATACTAGTGATGGATGTGGTTGTCTGCACTAGTGATAGTGAGGTTGTCTACACTACTGATGGGTGTGGTTGTCTGCTCTAGCGATAGTGTGTGGTTGTCTACACTAGTGATGGGTGTGGTGGTCTACACTAGTGATGGTTGTGGTTGTCTACACTAGTGATAGTGAGGTTTTCTGAACTAGCGAAGGGTGTGGTTGTCTACATTAGTGAGGGGTGTGGTTTTCTGCCCTAGTGATAGTGTGGTTGTCTACACTAGTGATAGTGTGGTTGTGTACACTAGTGATAGTGTGGTTGTCTACACTAGCAATAGTGTGGTTGTCTAAACTAGCGATAGTGTAGTTGTCTACACTAGCGATAGTGTGGTTGTCTACTCTAACGAGAGTGTGGTTGACTACACTAGTGATGGGTGTGGTTGTCTACACTAGTGATTGTGTGGTTGTCTACACTAGCGATAGTGTGGTTGTCTTCACTAGCGATAGTGTGGTTGTCTACACTGGCGATAGTGTGGGTTTCTATACTAGTGCTAGTGTGGTTGTCTACACTAGTGATGGTGTGGTTGTCTACACTAGTGATGGTGTGGTTGTCTACACTAGTGATGGTGTGGTTGTCTACACTAGTGATGGTGTGGTTGTCTACACTAGTGATGGTGTGGTTGTCTACACTAGTGATGGTGTGGTTGTCTACACTAGTGATGGTGTGTTTGTCTACACTAGTGATGGTGTGGTTGTATACACTAGTGATAGTGTAAATGTCTACACTAGTGATAGTGTGGTTGTCTACACTAGTGATAGTGTGGTTGTCTACACTAGTGATAGTGTGGTTTTCTACACTAGTGATAGTGTGGTTGTCTACACTAGTAATAGTGTGGTTGTCTACACTAGGGATAGTATTATTGTGGATGTCTACACTAATGATTGTTGTGTTTGTCTGCACTTGTGATGGATGTGCATGTCTACACTAGTGATGGGTGAGGTTGTCTACACTAGTGAAAGTGTTGTTGTCTTCATTAGTGATGGGTGTGGTTGTCTACACTAGTGATTGGTGTGGCTGTCTACACTAGTGATAGTGTGGTTGTCTACACTAGTGATAGTGTGGTTGTCTACACTAGTGATAGTGTGGTTGTCTACACTAGTGATAGTGTGGTTGTCTACACTATTGATAGTGTGGTTGTCTACACTATTGATAGTGTGGTTGTCTACACTAGTGATAGTGTGCTTGTCTACACTAGTGATAGTGTGGTTGTCTACACTAGTGATAGTGTGGTTGTCTACACTAGGGATAGTATTATTGTCTGCACTAGTGATAGTGTTGGGTTCTACACTATTGATTGTTTTGGTTGTCTACACTAATGATAGGTGTGGTTGTCTGCACTTGTGATGGGTGTTGTTGTCTGCACTAGTGATAGGTGTGGTTGTCTACACTAGAGATGGGTGTTGTTGTCTACACAAGCGATAGTGTTGTTGTCTGCACTAGTGATGGGTGTAGTTGTCTGCATTAGTGATGGGTGTGGTTGTCTACACTAGTGATGGGTGTTGTTGTCTACACTAGTGATGGGTGTGGTTGTCTACACTAGTGACGGGTGTGGTTGTCTACACTAGTGATGGGTGTGGTTGTCTACACTAGTGATGGGTGTGGTTGTCTACAATAGTGATAGGTGTGGTTGTCTTCACTAGTGATAGTGTGGTTGTCTGCACTAGTGATGGGTGTAGTTGTCTGCACTAGTGATGGGTGATGTTGTCTACACTAGTAATGGGTGTTGTTGTCTACACTAGTGATAGGTGTGGTTGTCGACACTAGTGATGGGTGTGATTGTCTACATTAGTGATGGGTGTGGTTGTCTACAAAAGTGATGGGTGTGGATGTCTACACTAGTTATAGTGTGGTTGTCTGCACTAGCGATAGTGTAGTTGTCTACACTATTGATTGTTGTGGTTGTCTACAATAGTGATGGGTGAGGTTGTCTACACTAGTGATGGGTGAGGTTGTCTGCATTAGTGATAGTCTGGTTGTCTACACTAGTAACGGGTGTGGTTGTCTACACTACCGATAGTGTGGTTGTCTGCACTAGTGATGGGTGTGGTTGTCTACACTAGTGATGGGTGTGGTTGTCTACACTAGTGATAGTATGGTTGTCTGCACTAGTGATGGGTGTGGTTGTCTACACTAGTGATGGTGTGGTTGTCTACACTAGTGATGGTGTGGTTGTCTACACTAGTGATGGTGTGGTTGTCTACACTAGTGACGGTGTGGTTGTCTACACTAGTGATGGTGTGGTTGTCTACTCTAGTGATGGTGTGGTTGTATACACTAGTGATAGTGTAATTGTCTACACTAGTGATAGTGTGGTTGTCTACACTAGTGATAGTGTGGTTGTCTTCACTAGTGATAGTGTGGTTGTCTACACTAATGATAGTGTGGTTGTCTACATTAGTGATAGTGTGGTTGTCTACACTAGTGATCGTGTGGTTGTCTACAATAGTGATAGGTGTGGTTGTCTACACTAGTGATAGTGTGGTTGTCTGCACTAGTGATGGGTGTAGTTTTCTGCACTAGTGATGGGTGATGTTGTCTACACTAGTAATGGGTGTTGTTGTCTACATTAGTGATAGGTGTGGTTGTCGACACTAGTGATGGGTGTGATTGTCTACAATAGTGATGAGTGTGGTTGTCTACAATAGTGATGGGTGTGGTTGTCTACACTAGCTATAGTGTGGTTGTTTGCACTAGCGATAGTGTAGTTGTCTACACTATTGATTGTTGTGGTTGTCTACAATAGTGATGGGTGAGGTTGTCTACACTAGTGATGGGTGTGGTTGTCTGCATTAGTGAGAGTCTGGTTGTCTACACTAGTGACGGGTGTGGTTGTCTACACTACCGATAGTGTGGTTGTCTGCACTAGTGATGGGTGTGGTTGTCTACACTAGTGATGGGTGTGGTTGTCTACACTAGTGATAGTATGGTTGTCTGCACTAGTGATGGGTGTGGTTGTCTGCACTAGTGATGGGTGTGGTTGTCTACACTAGCGATAGTGTGGTTGTCTACACTAGCGATAGTTTGGTTGTCTACACTAGCGATAGCATGGTTGTCTACACTAGCGAGAGCGTGGTTGTCTACACTAGCGATAGTGTGGTTGTCTACACTAGCGATAGTGTGGTTGTCTACATTAGTGATAGTGTGGTTGTCTTCAATAGTGATTGTGTGGTTGTCTACACTAGTGATAGCGTGGTTGTCTACACTAGGAATAGTGTGATTGTCTGCACTAGTAATGGGTGTGGTTGTCTACACTAGTGATGGGTGTGGTTGTCTACACTAGTGATGGGTGTGGTTGTCAACACTAGTGATGGGTGTGCTTGTCTACACTAGTAATGGGTGTCCTTGTCTACACTAGCGATAGTGTGGTTGTCTACACTAGCGATAGTGTGGTTGTCTACACTAGCGATAGTGTGGTTGTCTACACTAGAGATAGAGTGGTTGTCTACACTAGTGATAGTGTGGTTTTCTACACTAGAGATTGTGTGGTTTTCTACACTAATGATATTGTGGTTGTCTACACTAGTGATGGTGTGGTTCTCTATACTAGTGATGGATGTGGTTGTCTGCACTAGTGATAGTGAGGTTGTCTACACTACTGATGGGTGTGGTTGTCTGCTCTAGCGATAGTGTGTGGTTGTCTACACTAGTGATGGGTGTGGTGGTCTACACTAGTGATGGTTGTGGTTGTCTACACTAGTGATAGTGAGGTTTTCTGAACTAGCGAAGGGTGTGGTTGTCTACATTAGTGAGGGGTGTGGTTTTCTGCCCTAGTGATAGTGTGGTTGTCTACACTAGTGATAGTGTGGTTGTGTACACTAGTGATAGTGTGGTTGTCTACACTAGCAATAGTGTGGTTGTCTAAACTAGCGATAGTGTAGTTGTCTACACTAGCGATAGTGTGGTTGTCTACACTAACGAGAGTGTGGTTGACTACACTAGTGATGGGTGTGGTTGTCTACACTAGTGATTGTGTGGTTGTCTACACTAGCGATAGTGTGGTTGTCTTCACTAGCGATAGTGTGGTTGTCTACACTGGCGATAGTGTGGGTTTCTATACTAGTGCTAGTGTGGTTGTCTACACTAGTGATGGTGTGGTTGTCTACACTAGTGATGGTGTGGTTGTCTACACTAGTGATGGTGTGGTTGTCTACACTAGTGATGGTGTGGTTGTCTACACTAGTGATGGTGTGGTTGTCTACACTAGTGATGGTGTGGTTGTCTACACTAGTGATGGTGTGGTTGTCTACACTAGTGATGGTGTGGTTGTATACACTAGTGATAGTGTAAATGTCTACACTAGTGATAGTGTGGTTGTCTACACTAGTGATAGTGTGGTTGTCTACACTAGTGATAGTGTGGTTTTCTACACTAGTGATAGTGTGGTTGTCTACACTAGTAATAGTGTGGTTGTCTACACTAGGGATAGTATTATTGTGGATGTCTACACTAATGATTGTTGTGTTTGTCTGCACTTGTGATGGATGTGCATGTCTACACTAGTGATGGGTGAGGTTGTCTACACTAGTGAAAGTGTTGTTGTCTTCATTAGTGATGGGTGTGGTTGTCTACACTAGTGATTGGTGTGGCTGTCTACACTAGTGATAGTGTGGTTGTCTACACTAGTGATAGTGTGGTTGTCTACACTAGTGATAGTGTGGTTGTCTACACTAGTGATAGTGTGGTTGTCTACACTATTGATAGTGTGGTTGTCTACACTATTGATAGTGTGGTTGTCTACACTAGTGATAGTGTGCTTGTCTACACTAGTGATAGTGTGGTTGTCTACACTAGTGATAGTGTGGTTGTCTACACTAGGGATAGTATTATTGTCTGCACTAGTGATAGTGTTGGGTTCTACACTATTGATTGTTTTGGTTGTCTACACTAATGATAGGTGTGGTTGTCTGCACTTGTGATGGGTGTTGTTGTCTGCACTAGTGATAGGTGTGGTTGTCTACACTAGAGATGGGTGTTGTTGTCTACACTAGCGATAGTGTTGTTGTCTGCACTAGTGATGGGTGTAGTTGTCTGCATTAGTGATGGGTGTGGTTGTCTACACTAGTGATGGGTGTTGTTGTCTACACTAGTGATGGGTGTGGTTGTCTACACTAGTGACGGGTGTGGTTGTCTACACTAGTGATGGGTGTGGTTGTCTACACTAGTGATGGGTGTGGTTGTCTACAATAGTGATAGGTGTGGTTGTCTTCACTAGCGATAGTGTGGTTGTCTGCACTAGTGATGGGTGTAGTTGTCTGCACTAGTGATGGGTGATGTTGTCTACACTAGTAATGGGTGTTGTTGTCTACACTAGTGATAGGTGTGGTTGTCGACACTAGTGATGGGTGTGATTGTCTACATTAGTGATGGGTGTGGTTGTCTACAATAGTGATGGGTGTGGTTGTCTACACTAGTTATAGTGTGGTTGTCTGCACTAGCGATAGTGTAGTTGTCTACACTATTGATTGTTGTGGTTGTCTACAATAGTGATGGGTGAGGTTGTCTACACTAGTGATGGGTGTGGTTGTCTGCATTAGTGATAGTCTGGTTGTCTACACTAGTGACGGGTGTGGTTGTCTGCACTACCGATAGTGTGGTTGTCTGCACTAGTGATGGGTGTGGTTGTCTACACTAGTGATGGGTGTGGTTGTCTACACTAGTGATAGTATGGTTGTCTGCACTAGTGATGGGTGTGGTTGTCTACACTAGTGATGGTGTGGTTGTCTACACTAGTGATGGTGTGGTTGTCTACACTAGTGATGGTGTGGTTGTCTACACTAGTGATGGTGTGGTTGTCTACACTAGTGATGGTGTGGTTGTCTACTCTAGTGATGGTGTGGTTGTATACACTAGTGATAGTGTAATTGTCTACACTAGTGATAGTGTGGTTGTCTACACTAGTGATAGTGTGGTTGTCTTCACTAGTGATAGTGTGGTTGTCTACACTAATGATAGTGTGGTTGTCTACATTAGTGATAGTGTAGTTGTCTACACTAGTGATCGTGTGGTTGTCTACAATAGTGATAGGGGTGGTTGTCTACACTAGTGATAGTGTGGTTGTCTGCACTAGTGATGGGTGTAGTTTTCTGCACTAGTGATGGGTGATGTTGTCTACACTAGTAATGGGTGTTGTTGTCTACATTAGTGATAGGTGTGGTTGTCGACACTAGTGATGGGTGTGATTGTCTACAATAGTGATGAGTGTGGTTGTCTACAATAGTGATGGGTGTGGTTGTCTACACTAGCTATAGTGTGGTTGTTTGCACTAGCGATAGTGTAGTTGTCTACACTATTGATTGTTGTGGTTGTCTACAATAGTGATGGGTGAGGTTGTCTACACTAGTGATGGGTGTGGTTGTCTGCATTAGTGAGAGTCTGGTTGTCTACACTAGTGACGGGTGTGGTTGTCTACACTACCGATAGTGTGGTTGTCTGCACTAGTGATGGGTGTGGTTGTCTACACTAGTGATGGGTGTGGTTGTCTACACTAGTGATAGTATTGTTGTCTGCACTAGTGATGGGTGTGGTTGTCTACACTAGTGATAGTGTGGTTGTCTCCACTAGTAATGGGTATGGTTGTCTACACTACCGATAGTGTAGTTGTCTGCACTAGTGATGGGTGTGGTTGTCTACACTAGTGATGGGTGTGGTTGTCTACACTAGTGATAGTATGGTTGTCTGCACTAGTGATGGGTGTGGTTGTCTGCACTAGTGATGGGTCTGGTTGTCTACACTAGCGATAGTGTGGTTGTCTACACTAGCGATAGTTTGGTTGTCTACACTAGCGATAGCATGGTTGTCTACACTAGCGAGAGCGTGGTTGTCTACACTAGCGATAGTGTGGTTGTCTACACTAGCGATAGTGTGGTTGTCTACATTAGTGATAGTGTGGTTGTCTTCAATAGTGATAGTGTGGTTGTCTACACTGGTGATAGCGTGGTTGTCTACACTAGGAAGAGTGTGATTGTCTGCACTAGTAATGGGTGTGGTTGTCTACACTAGTGATGGGTGTGGTTGTCTACACTAGTGATGGGTGTGGTTGTCAACACAAGTGATGGGTGTGCTTGTCTACACTAGTAATGGGTGTCCTTGTCTACACTAGCGATAGTGTGGTTGTCTACACTAGCGATAGTGTGGTTGTCTACACTAGCGATAGTGTGGTTGTCTACACTAGCGATAGTGTGGTTGTCTACACTAGCGATAGAGTGGTTGTCTACACTAGTGATAGTGTGGTTTTCTACACTAGAGATTGTGTGGTTTTCTACACTAATGATATTATGGTTGTCTACACTAGTGATGGTGTGGTTCTCTATACTAGTGATGGATGTGGTTGTCTGCACTAGTGATAGTGAGGTTGTCTGCACTACTGATGGGTGTGGTTGTCTGCTCTAGCGATAGTGTGTGGTTGTCTACACTAGTGATGGGTGTGGTGGTCTACACTAGTGATGGTTGTGGTTGTCTACACTAGTGATAGTGAGGTTTTCTGAACTAGCGAAGGGTGTGGTTGTCTACATTAGTGAGGGTGTGGTTTTCTGCCCTAGTGATAGTGTGGTTGTCTACACTAGTGATAGTGTGGTTGTGTACACTAGTGATAGTGTGGTTGTCTACACTAGCAATAGTGTGGTTGTCTAAACTAGCGATAGTGTAGTTGTCTACACTAGCGATAGTGTGGTTGTCTACACTAACGAGAGTGTGGTTGACTACACTAGTGATGGGTGTGGTTGTCTACACTAGTGATTGTGTGGTTGTCTACACTAGCGATAGTGTGGTTGTCTTCACTAGCGATAGTGTGGTTGTCTACACTGGCGATAGTGTGGTTTTCTATACTAGTGCTAGTGTGGTTGTCTACACTAGTGATGGTGTGGTTGTCTACACTAGTGATGGTGTGGTTGTCTACACTAGTGATGGTGTGGTTGTCTACACTAGTGATGGGTGTGGTTGTCAACACAAGTGATGGGTGTGCTTGTCTACACTAGTAATGGGTGTCCATGTCTACACTAGCGATAGTGTGGTTGTCTACACTAGCGATAGTGTGGTTGTCTACACTAGCGATAGTGTGGTTGTCTACACTAGCGATAGTGTGGTTGTCTACACTAGCGATAGAGTGGTTGTCTACACTAGTGATAGTGTGGTTTTCTACACTAGAGATTGTGTGGTTTTCTACACTAATGATATTATGGTTGTCTACACTAGTGATGGTGTGGTTCTCTATACTAGTGATGGATGTGGTTGTCTGCACTAGTGATAGTGAGGTTGTCTGCACTACTGATGGGTGTGGTTGTCTGCTCTAGCGATAGTGTGTGGTTGTCTACACTAGTGATGGGTGTGGTGGTCTACACTAGTGATGGTTGTGGTTGTCTACACTAGTGATAGTGAGGTTTTCTGAACTAGCGAAGGGTGTGGTTGTCTACATTAGTGAGGGTGTGGTTTTCTGCCCTAGTGATAGTGTGGTTGTCTACACTAGTGATAGTGTGGTTGTGTACACTAGTGATAGTGTGGTTGTCTACACTAGCAATAGTGTGGTTGTCTAAACTAGCGATAGTGTAGTTGTCTACACTAGCGATAGTGTGGTTGTCTACACTAACGAGAGTGTGGTTGACTACACTAGTGATGGGTGTGGTTGTCTACACTAGTGATTGTGTGGTTGTCTACACTAGCGATAGTGTGGTTGTCTTCACTAGCGATAGTGTGGTTGTCTACACTGGCGATAGTGTGGTTTTCTATAATAGTGCTAGTGTGGTTGTCTACACTAGTGATGGTGTGGTTGTCTACACTAGTGATGGTGTGGTTGTCTACACTAGTGATGGTGTGGTTGTCTACACTAGTGATGGTGTGGTTGTCTACACTAGTGATGGTGTGGTTGTATACACTAGTGATAGTGTAATTGTCTACACTAGTGATAGTGTGGTTGTCTACACTAGTGATAGTGTGGTTGTCTACACTAGTGATAGTGTGGTTGTCTACACTAGTGATAGTGTGGTTGTCTACACTAGTAATAGTGTGGTTGTCTACACTAGGGATAGTATTATGGTGGATGTCTACACTAGTGATTGGTGTGTTTGTCTGCACTTGTGATGGATGTGCATGTCTACACTAGTGATGGGTGAGGTTGTCTACACTAGTGAAAGTGTTGTTGTCTGCATTAGTGATGGGTGTGGTTGTCTCCACTAGTGATTGGTTTGGTTGTCTACACTAGTGATAGTGTGGTTGTCTACACTAGTGATAGTGTGATTGTCTGCACTAGTAATGGGTGTGGTTGTCTACACTAGTGATGGGTGTGGTTGTCTACACTAGTGATGGGTGTGGTTGTCAACACTAGTGATGGGTGTGCTTGTCTACACTAGTAATGGGTGTCCTTGTCTACACTAGCGATAGTGTGGTTGTCTACACTAGCGATAGTGTGGTTGTCTACACTAGCGATAGTGTGGTTGTCTACACTAGTGATAGTGTGGTTGTCTACACTATTGATAGTGTGGTTGTCTACACTATTGATAGTGTGGTTGTCTACACTAGTGATAGTGTGGTTGTCTACACTAGGGATAGTATTATTGTCTGCACTAGTGATAGTGTTGGGTTCTACACTATTGATTGTTTTGGTTGTCTACACTAATGATAGGTGTGGTTGTCTGCACTTGTGATGGGTGTTGTTGTCTGCACTAGTGATAGGTGTGGTTGTGTACACTAGAGATGGTTGTTGTTGTCTACACTAGCGATAGTGTTGTTGTCTGCACTAGTGATGGGTGTAGTTGTCTGCATTAGTGATGGGTGTGGTTGTCTACACTAGTGATGGGTGAGGTTGTCTACAATAGTGATAGGTGTGGTTGTCTACACTAGTGATAGTGTGGTTGTCTGCATTAGTGATGGGTGTAGTTGTCTACACTAGTGATAGTGTGGTTGTCTACACTAGTAATAGTGTGGTTGTCTACACTAGGGATAGTATTATGGTGGATGTCTACACTAATGATTGGTGTGTTTGTCTGCACTTGTGATGGATGTGCATGTCTACACTAGTGATGGGTGAGGTTGTCTACACTAGTGATGGTGTGGTTGTCTACACTAGTGATGGTGTGGTTGTCTACACTAGTGATGGTGTGGTTGTCTACACTAGTGATGGTGTGGTTGTATACACTAGTGATAGTGTAATTGTCTACACTAGTGATAGTGTGGTTGTCTACACTAGTGATAGTGTGGTTGTCTACACTAGTGATAGTGTGGTTGTCTACACTAGTGATAGTGTGGTTGTCTACACTAGTAATAGTGTGGTTGTCTACACTAGAGATAGTATTATGGTGGATGTCTACACTAATGATTGGTGTGTTAGTCTGCACTTGTGATGGATGTGCATGTCTACACTAGTGATGGGTGAGGTTGTCTACACTAGTGAAAGTGTTGTTGTCTGCATTAGTGATGGGTGTGGTTGTCTACACTAGTGATTGGTTTGGTTGTCTACACTAGTGATAGTGTGGTTGTCTACACTAGTGATAGTGTGATTGTCTGCACTGGTAATGGGTGTGGTTGTCTACACTAGTGATGGGTGTGGTTGTCTACACTAGTGATGGGTGTGGTTGTCAACACTAGTGATGGGTGTGCTTGTCTACACTAGTAATGGGTGTCCTTGTCTACACTAGCGATAGTGTGGTTGTCTACACTAGCGATAGTGTGGTTGTCTACACTAGCGATAGTGTGGTTGTCTACACTAGTGATAGTGTGGTTGTCTACACTATTGATAGTGTGGTTGTCTACACTATTGATAGTGTGGTTGTCTACACTAGTGATAGTGTGCTTGTCTACACTAGTGATAGTGTGGTTGTCTACACTAGGGATAGTATAGATAGGGATTGTCTGCACTAGTGATAGTGTTGGGTTCTACACTATTGATTGTTTTGGTTGTCTACACTAATGATAGGTGTGGTTGTCTGCACTTGTGATGGGTGTTGTTGTCTGCACTAGTGATAGGTGTGGTTGTCTACACTAGAGATGGGTGTTGTTGTCTACACTAGCGATAGTGTTGTTGTCTGCACTAGTGATGGGTGTAGTTGTCTGCATTAGTGATGGGTGTGGTTGTCTACACTAGTGATGGGTGAGGTTGTCTACAATAGTGATAGGTGTGGTTGTCTACACTAGTGATAGTGTGGTTGTCTGCACTAGTGATGGGTGTAGTTGTCTGCACTAGTGATGGATGATGTTGTCTACACTAGTAATGGGTGTTGTTGTCTACACTAGTGATGGGTGTGGTTGTCTACACTAGTGATGTGTGTGGTTGTCTAAACTAGTGATAGTGTGGTTGTCTGCCCTACTGATAGTGTGGATGTCTACACTAATGATGGGTGTCTTTGTCTGCACTTGTGATGGATGTGCATGTCTACACTAGTGATGGGTGAGGTAGTCTACACTAGTGATAGTGTTGTTGTCTGCATTAGTGATGGGTGTGGTTGTCTACACTAGTGATAGTGTGGTTGTCTTCACTAGTGATAGTGTGGTTGTCTACACTAATGATAGTGTGGTTGTCTACATTAGTGATAGTGTGGTTGTCTACACTAGTGATCGTGTGGTTGTCTACAATAGTGATAGGGGTGGTTGTCTACACTAGTGATAGTGTGGTTGTCTGCACTAGTGATGGGTGTAGTTTTCTGCACTAGTGATGGGTGATGTTGTCTACACTAGTAATGGGTGTTGTTGTCTACATTAGTGATAGGTGTGGTTGTCGACACTAGTGATGGGTGTGATTGTCTACAATAGTGATGAGTGTGGTTGTCTACAATAGTGATGGGTGTGGTTGTCTACACTAGCTATAGTGTGGTTGTTTGCACTAGCGATAGTGTAGTTGTCTACACTATTGATTGTTGTGGTTGTCTACAATAGTGATGGGTGAGGTTGTCTACACTAGTGATGGGTGTGGTTGTCTGCATTAGTGAGAGTCTGGTTGTCTACACTAGTGACGGGTGTGGTTGTCTACACTACCGATAGTGTGGTTGTCTGCACTAGTGATGGGTGTGGTTGTCTACACTAGTGATGGGTGTGGTTGTCTACACTAGTGATAGTATTGTTGTCTGCACTAGTGATGGGTGTGGTTGTCTACACTAGTGATAGTGTGGTTGTCTCCACTAGTAATGGGTATGGTTGTCTACACTACCGATAGTGTAGTTGTCTGCACTAGTGATGGGTGTGGTTGTCTACACTAGTGATGGGTTTGGTTGTCTACACTAGTGATAGTATGGTTGTCTGCACTAGTGATGGGTGTGGTTGTCTGCACTAGTGATGGGTGTGGTTGTCTACACTAGCGATAGTGTGGTTGTCTACACTAGCGATAGTTTGGTTGTCTACACTAGCGATAGCATGGTTGTCTACACTAGCGAGAGCGTGGTTGTCTACACTAGCGATAGTGTGGTTGTCTACACTAGCGATAGTGTGGTTGTCTACATTAGTGATAGTGTGGTTGTCTTCAATAGTGATAGTGTGGTTGTCTACACTGGTGATAGCGTGGTTGTCTACACTAGGAAGAGTGTGATTGTCTGCACTAGTAATGGGTGTGGTTGTCTACACTAGTGATGGGTGTGGTTGTCTACACTAGTGATGGGTGTGGTTGTCAACACAAGTGATGGGTGTGCTTGTCTACACTAGTAATGGGTGTCCTTGTCTACACTAGCGATAGTGTGGTTGTCTACACTAGCGATAGTGTGGTTGTCTACACTAGCGATAGTGTGGTTGTCTACACTAGCGATAGTGTGGTTGTCTACACTAGCGATAGAGTGGTTGTCTACACTAGTGATAGTGTGGTTTTCTACACTAGAGATTGTGTGGTTTTCTACACTAATGATATTATGGTTGTCTACACTAGTGATGGTGTGGTTCTCTATACTAGTGATGGATGTGGTTGTCTGCACTAGTGATAGTGAGGTTGTCTGCACTACTGATGGGTGTGGTTGTCTGCTCTAGCGATAGTGTGTGGTTGTCTACACTAGTGATGGGTGTGGTGGTCTACACTAGTGATGGTTGTGGTTGTCTACACTAGTGATAGTGAGGTTTTCTGAACTAGCGAAGGGTGTGGTTGTCTACATTAGTGAGGGTGTGGTTTTCTGCCCTAGTGATAGTGTGGTTGTCTACACTAGTGATAGTGTGGTTGTGTACACTAGTGATAGTGTGGTTGTCTACACTAGCAATAGTGTGGTTGTCTAAACTAGCGATAGTGTAGTTGTCTACACTAGCGATAGTGTGGTTGTCTACACTAACGAGAGTGTGGTTGACTACACTAGTGATGGGTGTGGTTGTCTACACTAGTGATTGTGTGGTTGTCTACACTAGCGATAGTGTGGTTGTCTTCACTAGCGATAGTGTGGTTGTCTACACTGGCGATAGTGTGGTTTTCTATACTAGTGCTAGTGTGGTTGTCTACACTAGTGATGGTGTGGTTGTCTACACTAGTGATGGTGTGGTTGTCTACACTAGTGATGGTGTGGTTGTCTACACTAGTGATGGGTGTGGTTGTCAACACAAGTGATGGGTGTGCTTGTCTACACTAGTAATGGGTGTCCTTGTCTACACTAGCGATAGTGTGGTTGTCTACACTAGCGATAGTGTGGTTGTCTACACTAGCGATAGTGTGGTTGTCTACACTAGCGATAGTGTGGTTGTCTACACTAGCGATAGAGTGGTTGTCTACACTAGTGATAGTGTGGTTTTCTACACTAGAGATTGTGTGGTTTTCTACACTAATGATATTATGGTTGTCTACACTAGTGATGGTGTGGTTCTCTATACTAGTGATGGATGTGGTTGTCTGCACTAGTGATAGTGAGGTTGTCTGCACTACTGATGGGTGTGGTTGTCTGCTCTAGCGATAGTGTGTGGTTGTCTACACTAGTGATGGGTGTGGTGGTCTACACTAGTGATGGTTGTGGTTGTCTACACTAGTGATAGTGAGGTTTTCTGAACTAGCGAAGGGTGTGGTTGTCTACATTAGTGAGGGTGTGGTTTTCTGCCCTAGTGATAGTGTGGTTGTCTACACTAGTGATAGTGTGGTTGTGTACACTAGTGATAGTGTGGTTGTCTACACTAGCAATAGTGTGGTTGTCTAAACTAGCGATAGTGTAGTTGTCTACACTAGCGATAGTGTGGTTGTCTACACTAACGAGAGTGTGGTTGACTACACTAGTGATGGGTGTGGTTGTCTACACTAGTGATTGTGTGGTTGTCTACACTAGCGATAGTGTGGTTGTCTTCACTAGCGATAGTGTGGTTGTCTACACTGGCGATAGTGTGGTTTTCTATACTAGTGCTAGTGTGGTTGTCTACACTAGTGATGGTGTGGTTGTCTACACTAGTGATGGTGTGGTTGTCTACACTAGTGATGGTGTGGTTGTCTACACTAGTGATGGTGTGGTTGTCTACACTAGTGATGGTGTGGTTGTATACACTAGTGATAGTGTAATTGTCTACACTAGTGATAGTGTGGTTGTCTACACTAGTGATAGTGTGGTTGTCTACACTAGTGATAGTGTGGTTGTCTACACTAGTGATAGTGTGGTTGTCTACACTAGTAATAGTGTGGTTGTCTACACTAGAGATAGTATTATGGTGGATGTCTACACTAATGATTGGTGTGTTAGTCTGCACTTGTGATGGATGTGCATGTCTACACTAGTGATGGGTGAGGTTGTCTACACTAGTGAAAGTGTTGTTGTCTGCATTAGTGATGGGTGTGGTTGTCTACACTAGTGATTGGTTTGGTTGTCTACACTAGTGATAGTGTGGTTGTCTACACTAGTGATAGTGTGATTGTCTGCACTGGTAATGGGTGTGGTTGTCTACACTAGTGATGGGTGTGGTTGTCTACACTAGTGATGGGTGTGGTTGTCAACACTAGTGATGGGTGTGCTTGTCTACACTAGTAATGGGTGTCCTTGTCTACACTAGCGATAGTGTGGTTGTCTACACTAGCGATAGTGTGGTTGTCTACACTAGCGATAGTGTGGTTGTCTACACTAGTGATAGTGTGGTTGTCTACACTATTGATAGTGTGGTTGTCTACACTATTGATAGTGTGGTTGTCTACACTAGTGATAGTGTGCTTGTCTACACTAGTGATAGTGTGGTTGTCTACACTAGGGATAGTATTATTGTCTGCACTAGTGATAGTGTTGGGTTCTACACTATTGATTGTTTTGGTTGTCTACACTAATGATAGGTGTGGTTGTCTGCACTTGTGATGGGTGTTGTTGTCTGCACTAGTGATAGGTGTGGTTGTCTACACTAGAGATGGGTGTTGTTGTCTACACTAGCGATAGTGTTGTTGTCTGCACTAGTGATGGGTGTAGTTGTCTGCATTAGTGATGGGTGTGGTTGTCTACACTAGTGATGGGTGAGGTTGTCTACAATAGTGATAGGTGTGGTTGTCTACACTAGTGATAGTGTGGTTGTCTGCACTAGTGATGGGTGTAGTTGTCTGCACTAGTGATGGATGATGTTGTCTACACTAGTAATGGGTGTTGTTGTCTACACTAGTGATGGGTGTGGTTGTCTACACTAGTGATGTGTGTGGTTGTCTAAACTAGTGATAGTGTGGTTGTCTGCCCTACTGATAGTGTGGATGTCTACACTAATGATGGGTGTCTTTGTCTGCACTTGTGATGGATGTGCATGTCTACACTAGTGATGGGTGAGGTAGTCTACACTAGTGATAGTGTTGTTGTCTGCATTAGTGATGGGTGTGGTTGTCTACACTAGTGATAGTGTGGTTGTCTTCACTAGTGATAGTGTGGTTGTCTACACTAATGATAGTGTGGTTGTCTACATTAGTGATAGTGTGGTTGTCTACACTAGTGATCGTGTGGTTGTCTACAATAGTGATAGGGGTGGTTGTCTACACTAGTGATAGTGTGGTTGTCTGCACTAGTGATGGGTGTAGTTTTCTGCACTAGTGATGGGTGATGTTGTCTACACTAGTAATGGGTGTTGTTGTCTACATTAGTGATAGGTGTGGTTGTCGACACTAGTGATGGGTGTGATTGTCTACAATAGTGATGAGTGTGGTTGTCTACAATAGTGATGGGTGTGGTTGTCTACACTAGCTATAGTGTGGTTGTTTGCACTAGCGATAGTGTAGTTGTCTACACTATTGATTGTTGTGGTTGTCTACAATAGTGATGGGTGAGGTTGTCTACACTAGTGATGGGTGTGGTTGTCTGCATTAGTGAGAGTCTGGTTGTCTACACTAGTGACGGGTGTGGTTGTCTACACTACCGATAGTGTGGTTGTCTGCACTAGTGATGGGTGTGGTTGTCTACACTAGTGATGGGTGTGGTTGTCTACACTAGTGATAGTATTGTTGTCTGCACTAGTGATGGGTGTGGTTGTCTACACTAGTGATAGTGTGGTTGTCTCCACTAGTAATGGGTATGGTTGTCTACACTACCGATAGTGTAGTTGTCTGCACTAGTGATGGGTGTGGTTGTCTACACTAGTGATGGGTTTGGTTGTCTACACTAGTGATAGTATGGTTGTCTGCACTAGTGATGGGTGTGGTTGTCTGCACTAGTGATGGGTGTGGTTGTCTACACTAGCGATAGTGTGGTTGTCTACACTAGCGATAGTTTGGTTGTCTACACTAGCGATAGCATGGTTGTCTACACTAGCGAGAGCGTGGTTGTCTACACTAGCGATAGTGTGGTTGTCTACACTAGCGATAGTGTGGTTGTCTACATTAGTGATAGTGTGGTTGTCTTCAATAGTGATAGTGTGGTTGTCTACACTGGTGATAGCGTGGTTGTCTACACTAGGAAGAGTGTGATTGTCTGCACTAGTAATGGGTGTGGTTGTCTACACTAGTGATGGGTGTGGTTGTCTACACTAGTGATGGGTGTGGTTGTCAACACAAGTGATGGGTGTGCTTGTCTACACTAGTAATGGGTGTCCTTGTCTACACTAGCGATAGTGTGGTTGTCTACACTAGCGATAGTGTGGTTGTCTACACTAGCGATAGTGTGGTTGTCTACACTAGCGATAGTGTGGTTGTCTACACTAGCGATAGAGTGGTTGTCTACACTAGTGATAGTGTGGTTTTCTACACTAGAGATTGTGTGGTTTTCTACACTAATGATATTATGGTTGTCTACACTAGTGATGGTGTGGTTCTCTATACTAGTGATGGATGTGGTTGTCTGCACTAGTGATAGTGAGGTTGTCTGCACTACTGATGGGTGTGGTTGTCTGCTCTAGCGATAGTGTGTGGTTGTCTACACTAGTGATGGGTGTGGTGGTCTACACTAGTGATGGTTGTGGTTGTCTACACTAGTGATAGTGAGGTTTTCTGAACTAGCGAAGGGTGTGGTTGTCTACATTAGTGAGGGTGTGGTTTTCTGCCCTAGTGATAGTGTGGTTGTCTACACTAGTGATAGTGTGGTTGTGTACACTAGTGATAGTGTGGTTGTCTACACTAGCAATAGTGTGGTTGTCTAAACTAGCGATAGTGTAGTTGTCTACACTAGCGATAGTGTGGTTGTCTACACTAACGAGAGTGTGGTTGACTACACTAGTGATGGGTGTGGTTGTCTACACTAGTGATTGTGTGGTTGTCTACACTAGCGATAGTGTGGTTGTCTTCACTAGCGATAGTGTGGTTGTCTACACTGGCGATAGTGTGGTTTTCTATACTAGTGCTAGTGTGGTTGTCTACACTAGTGATGGTGTGGTTGTCTACACTAGTGATGGTGTGGTTGTCTACACTAGTGATGGTGTGGTTGTCTACACTAGTGATGGGTGTGGTTGTCAACACAAGTGATGGGTGTGCTTGTCTACACTAGTAATGGGTGTCCTTGTCTACACTAGCGATAGTGTGGTTGTCTACACTAGCGATAGTGTGGTTGTCTACACTAGCGATAGTGTGGTTGTCTACACTAGCGATAGTGTGGTTGTCTACACTAGCGATAGAGTGGTTGTCTACACTAGTGATAGTGTGGTTTTCTACACTAGAGATTGTGTGGTTTTCTACACTAATGATATTATGGTTGTCTACACTAGTGATGGTGTGGTTCTCTATACTAGTGATGGATGTGGTTGTCTGCACTAGTGATAGTGAGGTTGTCTGCACTACTGATGGGTGTGGTTGTCTGCTCTAGCGATAGTGTGTGGTTGTCTACACTAGTGATGGGTGTGGTGGTCTACACTAGTGATGGTTGTGGTTGTCTACACTAGTGATAGTGAGGTTTTCTGAACTAGCGAAGGGTGTGGTTGTCTACATTAGTGAGGGTGTGGTTTTCTGCCCTAGTGATAGTGTGGTTGTCTACACTAGTGATAGTGTGGTTGTGTACACTAGTGATAGTGTGGTTGTCTACACTAGCAATAGTGTGGTTGTCTAAACTAGCGATAGTGTAGTTGTCTACACTAGCGATAGTGTGGTTGTCTACACTAACGAGAGTGTGGTTGACTACACTAGTGATGGGTGTGGTTGTCTACACTAGTGATTGTGTGGTTGTCTACACTAGCGATAGTGTGGTTGTCTTCACTAGCGATAGTGTGGTTGTCTACACTGGCGATAGTGTGGTTTTCTATACTAGTGCTAGTGTGGTTGTCTACACTAGTGATGGTGTGGTTGTCTACACTAGTGATGGTGTGGTTGTCTACACTAGTGATGGTGTGGTTGTCTACACTAGTGATGGTGTGGTTGTCTACCCTAGTGATGGTGTGGTTGTATACACTAGTGATAGTGTAATTGTCTACACTAGTGATAGTGTGGTTGTCTACACTAGTGATAGTGTGGTTGTCTACACTAGTGATAGTGTGGTTGTCTACACTAGTGATAGTGTGGTTGTCTACACTAGTAATAGTGTGGTTGTCTACACTAGGGATAGTATTATGGTGGATGTCTACACTAGTGATTGGTGTGTTTGTCTGCACTTGTGATGGATGTGCATGTCTACACTAGTGATGGGTGAGGTTGTCTACACTAGTGAAAGTGTTGTTGTCTGCATTAGTGATGGGTGTGGTTGTCTCCACTAGTGATTGGTTTGGTTGTCTACACTAGTGATAGTGTGGTTGTCTACACTAGTGATAGTGTGATTGTCTGCACTAGTAATGGGTGTGGTTGTCTACACTAGTGATGGGTGTGGTTGTCTACACTAGTGATGGGTGTGGTTGTCAACACTAGTGATGGGTGTGCTTGTCTACACTAGTAATGGGTGTCCTTGTCTACACTAGCGATAGTGTGGTTGTCTACACTAGCGATAGTGTGGTTGTCTACACTAGCGATAGTGTGGTTGTCTACACTAGTGATAGTGTGGTTGTCTACACTATTGATAGTGTGGTTGTCTACACTATTGATAGTGTGGTTGTCTACACTAGTGATAGTGTGCTTGTCTACACTAGTGATAGTGTGGTTGTCTACACTAGGGATAGTATTATTGTCTGCACTAGTGATAGTGTTGGGTTCTACACTATTGATTGTTTTGGTTGTCTACACTAATGATAGGTGTGGTTGTCTGCACTTGTGATGGGTGTTGTTGTCTGCACTAGTGATAGGTGTGGTTGTGTACACTAGAGATGGTTGTTGTTGTCTACACTAGCGATAGTGTTGTTGTCTGCACTAGTGATGGGTGTAGTTGTCTGCATTAGTGATGGGTGTGGTTGTCTACACTAGTGATGGGTGAGGTTGTCTACAATAGTGATAGGTGTGGTTGTCTACACTAGTGATAGTGTGGTTGTCTGCATTAGTGATGGGTGTAGTTGTCTACACTAGTGATAGTGTGGTTGTCTACACTAGTAATAGTGTGGTTGTCTACACTAGGGATAGTATTATGGTGGATGTCTACACTAATGATTGGTGTGTTTGTCTGCACTTGTGATGGATGTGCATGTCTACACTAGTGATGGGTGAGGTTGTCTACACTAGTGATGGTGTGGTTGTCTACACTAGTGATGGTGTGGTTGTCTACACTAGTGATGGTGTGGTTGTCTACACTAGTGATGGTGTGGTTGTATACACTAGTGATAGTGTAATTGTCTACACTAGTGATAGTGTGGTTGTCTACACTAGTGATAGTGTGGTTGTCTACACTAGTGATAGTGTGGTTGTCTACACTAGTGATAGTGTGGTTGTCTACACTAGTAATAGTGTGGTTGTCTACACTAGAGATAGTATTATGGTGGATGTCTACACTAATGATTGGTGTGTTAGTCTGCACTTGTGATGGATGTGCATGTCTACACTAGTGATGGGTGAGGTTGTCTACACTAGTGAAAGTGTTGTTGTCTGCATTAGTGATGGGTGTGGTTGTCTACACTAGTGATTGGTTTGGTTGTCTACACTAGTGATAGTGTGGTTGTCTACACTAGTGATAGTGTGATTGTCTGCACTGGTAATGGGTGTGGTTGTCTACACTAGTGATGGGTGTGGTTGTCTACACTAGTGATGGGTGTGGTTGTCAACACTAGTGATGGGTGTGCTTGTCTACACTAGTAATGGGGGTCCTTGTCTACACTAGCGATAGTGTGGTTGTCTACACTAGCGATAGTGTGGTTGTCTACACTAGCGATAGTGTGGTTGTCTACACTAGTGATAGTGTGGTTGTCTACACTATTGATAGTGTGGTTGTCTACACTATTGATAGTGTGGTTGTCTACACTAGTGATAGTGTGCTTGTCTACACTAGTGATAGTGTGGTTGTCTACACTAGGGATAGTATTATTGTCTGCACTAGTGATAGTGTTGGGTTCTACACTATTGATTGTTTTGGTTGTCTACACTAATGATAGGTGTGGTTGTCTGCACTTGTGATGGGTGTTGTTGTCTGCACTAGTGATAGGTGTGGTTGTCTACACTAGAGATGGGTGTTGTTGTCTACACTAGCGATAGTGTTGTTGTTTGCACTAGTGATGGGTGTAGTTGTCTGCATTAGTGATGGGTGTGGTTGTCTACACTAGTGATGGGTGAGGTTGTCTACAATAGTGATAGGTGTGGTTGTCTACACTAGTGATAGTGTGGTTGTCTGCACTAGTGATGGGTGTAGTTGTCTGCACTAGTGATGGATGATGTTGTCTACACTAGTAATGGGTGTTGTTGTCTACACTAGTGATGGGTGTGGTTGTCTACACTAGTGATGTGTGTGGTTGTCTAAACTAGTGATAGTGTGGTTGTCTGCCCTACTGATAGTGTGGATGTCTACACTAATGATGGGTGTCTTTGTCTGCACTTGTGATGGATGTGCATGTCTACACTAGTGATGGGTGAGGTAGTCTACACTAGTGATAGTGTTGTTGTCTGCATTAGTGATGGGTGTGGTTGTCTACACTAGTGATTGGTGTGGTTGTCTACACTAGCAATAGTGTGGTTGTCTGCACTAGTGATGGGTGTGGTTGTCTACACTAGTGATAGTGTGGTTGTCTACACTAGTGATAGTGTGGTTGTCTACACTAGTGATAGTGTGGTTGTCTACACTAGTGATAGTGTGGTTGTCTACACTAGTGATAGTGTGGTTGTCTACACTAGTGATAGTGTGGTTGTCTACACTATTGATAATGTGGTTGTCTACACTATTGATAGTGTGGTTGTCTACACTAGGGATAGTATTATTGTCTGCACTAGTGATAGTGTTGGGTTCTACACTATTGATTGTTTTGATTGTCTACACTAATGATATGTGTGGTTGTCTGCACTTATGATGGGTGTGGTTGTCTACTCTAGTGATGGGTTAAGGTTGTCTACACTATTGATAGAGTTGTTGTCTGCACAAGTGATAGGAGTGGTTGTCTACACTAGAGATGGGTGTTGTTGTCTACACTAGCGATAGTGTGGTTGTCTGCACTAGTGAAGGGTGCAGTTGTCTGCATTAGTGATGGGTGTGGTTGTCTACACTAGTGATGGGTGTTGTTGTCTACAATAGTAATGGGTGTGGTTGTCTACAATAGTGATGGGTGTGGTTGTCTACACTAGTGATGGGTGTGGATGTCTACACTAGTGATAGGTGTGGTTGTCTACACTAGCGATAGAGTGGTTGTCTACACTAGTGATGGGTTTCGTTAACTATAACAGTGATTGTGTGGTTGTCTACACTAGCGATAGTGTGGTTGTTTACACTAGAGATTGTGTGGTTTTCTACACTAATGATATTGTGGTTGTCTACACTAGTGATGGTGTGGTTGTCTGCTCTAGCGATAGTGTGTGGTTGTCTACACTAGTGATAGGTGTGGTTGTCTACACTAGTGATGGGTGTGGTTGTCTTCACTAGCGATAGTGTGGTTGTCTTCACTAGCGATAGTGTGGTTGTCAACACTAGTGATTGTGGTTTTCTACACTATTGATACTGTGGTTGTCTACATTAGTGATGGTGTTGTTGTCTACACTAGTGATGGGTGGGGTTGTTTACAGAAGTGATGGGTGTTGTTGTCTGCAATAGTGATGGTGTGGTTGTCTACACTAGCGATAGTGTGGTTGTCTACACTAGCGATAGTGTGGTTGTCTACACTAGTGATAGTGTGGTTGTCTGCACATGCGATAGAGTGGTTGTTTACAGTATTGATTGTTTTGGTTGTCTACACTAGTGTTGAGTGTGGTAGTCTACACTAGTGATGGGTGTGGTTGTCTACACTAGTGATAGTGTGGTTGTTTCCACTAGTATTGGGTGTGGTTGTCTACACTAGTGATGGGCGTGGTTGTCTGCACTAGCGATTGTGTGGTTGTCTACACTAACGATAGTGTGGTTGTCTACACTTGCGATAGTGTGATGTCTACACTAGTGATAGTGTGGTTGTCGACACTAGTGGTAGCGTGCTTGTCTGCACTATTGATGGGTGTTGTTGTCTATACTAGTGATAGTGTGATTGTCTGCACTAGTGATAGTGTGGTTGTCTGCCCTAGTGATGTTTGTGGTTGTCTACACTAATGATAGTGTGGTTGTCTACACTAGTGATAGTGTGGTTGTCTACACTAATGATAGTGTGGTTGTCTACACTAGTGATAGTGTGGTTGTCTACACTAGTGATAGTGTGGTTGTCTACACTAGTGATAGTGTGGTTGTCTACACTATTGATAGTGTGGTTGTCTACACATTTGATAGTGTGGTTGTCTACACTAGTGATAGTGTGGTTGTCTACACTAGTGATAGTGTGGTTGTCTACACTAGTAATAGTGTGGTTGTCTACACTAGGGACAGTATTATTGTGGATGTCTACACTAATGATTGGTGTGTTTGTCTGCACATGTGATGGATGTGCATGTCTACACTAGTGATGGGTGTGGTTGTCTACACTAGTGATTGGTGTGGTTGTCTACACTAGTGATAGTGTGGTTGTCTACACTAGTGATAGTGTGGTTGTCTACACTAGTGATAGTGTGGTTGTCTACACTAGTGATAGTGTGGTTGTCTACACTATTGATAGTGTGGTTGTCTACACTATTGATAGTGTGGTTGTCTACACTAGTGATAGTGTGCTTGTCTACACTAGTGATAGTGTGGTTGTCTACACTAGTGATAGTGTGGTTGTCTACACTAGGGATAGTATTATTGTCTGCACTAGTGATAGTGTTGGGTTCTACACTATTGATTGTTTTGGTTGTCTACACTAATGATAGGTGTGGTTGTCTGCACTTGTGATGGGTGTTGTTGTCTGCACTAGTGATAGGTGTGGTTGTCTACACTAGAGATGGGTGTTGTTGTCTACACTAGCGATAGTGTTGTTGTCTGCACTAGTGATGGGTGTAGTTGTCTGCATTAGTGATGGGTGTGGTTGTCTACACTAGTGATGGGTGTTGTTGTCTACACTAGTGATGGGTGTGGTTGTCTACACTAGTGACGGGTGTGGTTGTCTACACTAGTGATGGGTGTGGTTGTCTCTACTAGTGATGGGTGTGGTTGTCTACAATAGTGATAGGTGTGGTTGTCTACACTAGTGATAGTGTGGTTGTCTGCACTAGTGATGGGTGTAGTTGTCTGCACTAGTGATGGGTGATGTTGTCTACACTAGTAATGGGTGTTGTTGTCTACACTAGTGATAGGTGTGGTTGTCGACACTAGTGATGGGTGTGATTGTCTACATTAGTGATGGGTGTGGTTTTCTACAATAGTGATGGGTGTGGTTGTCTACACTAGTTATAGTGTGGTTGTCTGCACTAGCGATAGTGTAGTTGTCTACACTATTGATTGTTGTGGTTGTCTACAATAGTGATGGGTGAGGTTGTCTACACTAGTGATGGGTGTGGTTGTCTGCATTAGTGATAGTCTGGTTGTCTACACTAGTGATGGGTTAAAGTTGTCTACACTATTGATAGAGTTGTTGTCTGCACAAGTGATAGGAGTGGTTGTCTACACTAGAGATGGGTGTTGTTGTCTACACTAGCGATAGTGTGGTTGTCTGCACTAGTGAAGGGTGCAGTTGTCTGCATTAGTGATGGGTGTGGTTGTCTACACTAGTGATGGGTGTTGTTGTCTACAATAGTAATAGGTGTGGTTGTCTACAATAGTGATGGGTGTGGTTGTCTACACTAGTGATGGGTGTGGATGTCTACACTAGTGATAGGTGTGGTTGTCTACACTAGCGATAGAGTGGTTGTCTACACTAGTGATGGGTTTCGTTAACTATAACAGTGATTGTGTGGTTGTCTACACTAGCGATAGTGTGGTTGTTTACACTAGAGATTGTGTGGTTTTCTACACTAATGATATTGTGGTTGTCTACACTAGTGATGGTGTGGTTGTCTGCTCTAGCGATAGTGTGTGGTTGTCTACACTAGTGATGGGTGTGGTTGTCTACACTAGTGATGGGTGTGGTTGTCTTCACTAGCGATAGTGTGGTTGTCTTCACTAGCGATAGTGTGGTTGTCAACACTAGTGATTGTGGTTTTCTACACTATTGATACTGTGGTTGTCTACATTAGTGATGGTGTTGTTGTCTACACTAGTGATGGGTGGGGTTGTTTACAGAAGTGATAGGTGTTGTTGTCTGCAATAGTGATGGTGTGGTTGTCTACACTAGCGATAGTGTGGTTGTCTACACTAGCGATAGTGTGGTTGTCTACACTAGTGATAGTGTGGTTGTCTGCACTTGCGATAGAGTGGTTGTTTACAGTATTGATTGTTTTGGTTGTCTACACTAGTGTTGAGTGTGGTAGTCTACACTAGTGATGGGTGTGGTTGTCTACACTAGTGATAGTGTGGTTGTTTCCACTAGTATTGGGTGTGGTTGTCTACACTAGTGATGGGCGTGGTTGTCTGCACTAGCGATTGTGTGGTTGTCTACACTAACGATAGTGTGGTTGTCTACACTTGCGATAGTGTGATGTCTACACTAGTGATAGTGTGGTTGTCGACACTAGTGGTAGCGTGCTTGTCTGCACTATTGATGGGTGTTGTTGTCTATACTAGTGATAGTGTGATTGTCTGCACTAGTGATAGTGTGGTTGTCTGCCCTAGTGATGTTTGTGGTTGTCTACACTAATGATAGTGTGGTTGTCTACACTAGTGATAGTGTGGTTGTCTACACTAATGATAGTGTGGTTGTCTACACTAGTGATAGTGTGGTTGTCTACACTAGTGATAGTTTGGTTGTCTACACTAGTGATAGTGTGGTTGTCTACACTATTGATAGTGTGGTTGTCTACACATTTGATAGTGTGGTTGTCTACACTAGTGATAGTGTGGTTGTCTACACTAGTGATAGTGTGGTTGTCTACACTAGTAATAGTGTGGTTGTCTACACTAGGGATAGTATTATTGTGGATGTCTACACTAATGATTGGTGTGTTTGTCTGCACTTGTGATGGATGTGCATGTCTACACTAGTGATGGGTGAGGTTGTCTACACTATTGAAAGTGTTGTTGTCTGCATTAGAGATGGGTGTGGTTGTCTACACTAGTGATTGGTGTGGTTGTCTACACTAGTGATAGTGTGGTTGTCTACACTAGTGATAGTGTGGTTGTCTACACTAGTGATAGTGTGGTTGTCTACACTAGTGATAGTGTGGTTGTCTACACTATTGATAGTGTGGTTGTCTACACTATTGATAGTGTGGTTGTCTACACTAGTGATAGTGTGCTTGTCTACACTAGTGATAGTGTGGTTGTCTACACTAGTGATAGTGTGGTTGTCTACACTAGGGATAGTATTATTGTCTGCACTAGTGATAGTGTTGGGTTCTACACTATTGATTGTTTTGGTTGTCTACACTAATGATAGGTGTGGTTGTCTGCACTTGTGATGGGTGTTGTTGTCTGCACTAGTGATAGGTGTGGTTGTCTACACTAGAGATGGGTGTTGTTGTCTACACTAGCGATAGTGTTGTTGTCTGCACTAGTGATGGGTGTAGTTGTCTGCATTAGTGATGGGTGTGGTTGTCTACACTAGTGATGGGTGTTGTTGTCTACACTAGTGATGGGTGTGGTTGTCTACACTAGTGACGGGTGTGGTTGTCTACACTAGTGATGGGTGTGGTTGTCTACACTAGTGATGGGTGTGGTTGTCTACAATAGTGATAGGTGTGGTTGTCTACACTAGTGATAGTGTGGTTGTCTGCACTAGTGATGGGTGTAGTTGTCTGCACTCGTGATGGGTGATGTTGTCTACACTAGTAATGGGTGTTGTTGTCTACACTAGTGATAGGTGTGGTTGTCGACACTAGTGATGAGTGTGATTGTCTACATTAGTGATGGGTGTGGTTTTCTACAATAGTGATGGGTGTGGTTGTCTACACTAGTTATAGTGTGGTTGTCTGCACTAGCGATAGTGTAGTTGTCTACACTATTGATTGTTGTGGTTGTCTACAATAGTGATGGGTGAGGTTGTCTACACTAGTGATGGGTGTGGTTATCTGCATTAGTGATAGTCTGGTTGTCTACACTAGTGACGGGTGTGGTTGTCTACACTACCGATAGTGTGGTTGTCTGCACTAGTGATGGGTGTGGTTGTCTACACTAGTGATGGGTGTGGTTGTCAACACTAGTGATAGTATGGTTGTCTGCACTAGTGATGGGTGTGGTTGTCTACACTAGTGATGGTGTGGTTGTCTACACTAGTGATGGTGTGGTTGTCTACACTAGTGATGGTGTGGTTGTCTACACTAGTGATGGTGTGGTTGTCTACACTATTGATGGTGTGGTTGTCTACACTAGTGATAGTGTAATTGTCTACACTAGTGATAGTGTGGTTGTCTACACTAGTGATAGTGTGGTTGTCTTCACTAGTGATAGTGTGGTTGTCTACACTAATGATAGTGTGGTTGTCTACACTAGTGATAGTGTGGTTGTCTACACTAGTGATCGTGTGGTTGTCTACACTATTGATAGTGTGGTTGTCTACACTATTGATAGTGTGGTTGTCTGCACTAGTGATAGTGTGGTTGTCTACACTAGTGATAGTGTGGTTGTCTACACTAGTGATAGTGTGGTTGTCTACACTAGGGATAGTATTATTGTCTGCACTAGTGATAGTATTGGGTTCTACACTATTGATTGTTTTGGTTGTCTACACTAATGATAGGTGTGGTTGTCTACACTTGTGATGGGTGTTGTTGTCTGCACTAGTGCAAGGTGTGGTTGTCTACACTAGAGATGGGTGTTGTTGTCTACACTAGCGATAGTGTTGTTGTCTGCACTAGTGATGGGTGTAGTTGTCTGCATTAGTGATGGGTGTGGTTGTCTACACTAGTGATGGGTGTTGTTGTCTACACTAGTGATGGGTGTGGTTGTCTACACTAGTGATGGGTGTGGTTGTCTACACTAGTGATGAGTGTGGTTGTCTACACTAGTGATGGGTGTGGTTGTCTACAATAGTGATAGGTGTGGTTGTCTACACTAGTGATAGTGTGGTGGTCTGCACTAGTGATGGGTGTAGTTTTCTGCACTAGTGATGGGTGATGTTGTCTACACTAGTAATGGGTGTTGTTGTCTACACTAGTGATAGGTGTGGTTGTCGACACTAGTGATGGGTGTGATTGTCTACAATAGTGATGGGTGTGGTTGTCTACAATAGTGATGGGTGTGGTTGTCTACACTAGCTATAGTGTGGTTGTTTGCACTAGCGATAGTGTAGTTGTCTACACTATTGATTGTTGTGGTTGTCTACAATAGTGATGGGTGAGGTTGTCTACACTAGTGCTGGGTGTGGTTGTCTGCATTAGAGAGAGTCTGGTTGTCTACACTAGTGACGGGTGTGGTTGTCTACACTACCGATAGTGTGGTTGTCTGCACTAGTGATGGGTGTGGTTGTCTACACTAGTGATGGGTGTGGTTGTCTACACTAGTGATAGTATGGTTGTCTGCACTAGTGATGGGTGTGGTTGTCTGCACTAGTGATGGGTGTGGTTGTCTACACTAGCGATAGTGTGGTTGTCTACACTAGCGATAGTTTGGTTGTCTACACTAGCGATAGCATGGTTGTCTACACTAGCGAGAGCGTGGTTGTCTACACTAGCGATAGTGTGGTTGTCTACACTAGCGATAGTGTGGTTGTCTACATTAGTGATAGTGTGGTTGTCTTCAATAGTGATTGTGTGGTTGTCTACACTAGTGATAGCGTGGTTGTCTACACTAGGAATAGTGTGATTGTCTGCACTAGTAATGGGTGTGGTTGTCTACACTAGTGATGGGTGTGGTTGTCTACACTAGTGATGGGTGTGGTTGTCAACACTAGTGATGGGTGTGCTTGTCTACACTAGTAATGGGTGTCCTTGTCTACACTAGCGATAGTGTGGTTGTCTACACTAGCGATAGTGTGGTTGTCTACACTAGCGATAGTGTGGTTGTCTACACTAGCGATAGAGTGGTTGTCTACACTAGTGATAGTGTGGTTTTCTACACTAGAGATTGTGTGGTTTTCTACACTAATGATATTGTGGTTGTCTACACTAGTGATAGTGTGGTTTTCTACACTAGAGATTGTGTGGTTCTCTATACTAGTGATGGATGTGGTTGCTGCACTAGTGATAGTGAGGTTGGTCTACACTACTGATGGGAGTGGTTGTCTGCTCTAGCGATAGTGTGTGGTTGTCTACACTAGTGATGGGTGTGGTGGTCTACACTAGTGATGGTTGTGGTTGTCTACACTAGTGATAGTGAGGTTTTCTGAACTAGCGAAGGGTGTGGTTGTCTACATTAGTGAGGGGTGTGGTTTTCTGACCTAGTGATAGTGGGGTTGTCTACACTAGTGATAGTGTGGGTTGTGTACACTAGTGATAGTGTGGTTGTCTACACTAGCAATAGTGTGGTTGTCTAAACTAGCGATAGTGTAGTTGTCTACACTAGCGATAGTGTGGTTGTCTACACTAACGAGAGTGTGGTTGACTACACTAGTGATGGGTGTGGTTGTCTACACTAGTGGATTGTGTGGTTGTCTACACTAGCGATTGTGTGGTTGTTCTTCACTAGCGATAGTGTGGTTGTCTACACTGGCGATAGTGGTGGTTTTCTATACTAGTGCTAGTGTGGTTTGTCTACACTAGTGATGGTGTGGTTGTCTACACTAGTGATGGTGTGGTTTGTCTACAATAGGGATAGGTGTGGTTGTCTTCACTAGTGATAGTGTGGTTGTCTGCACTAGTGATGGGTGTAGTTGTCTGCACTAGTGATGGGTGATGTTGTCTACACTAGTAATGGGTGTTGTTGTCTACACTAGTGATAGGTGTGGTTGTCGACACTAGTGATGGGTGTGATTGTCTACTTAGTGATGGGTGTGGTTGTCTACAAAAGTGATGGGTGTGGATGTCTACACTAGTTATAGTGTGGTTGTCTGCACTAGCGATAGTGTAGTTGTCTACACTATTGATTGTTGTGGTTTGTCTACAATAGTGATGGGTGAGGTTGTCTACACTAGTGATTGGGTGAGGTTGTCGGCATTAGTGATAGTCTGGTTGTCTACACTAGTAACGGGTGTGGTTGTCTACACTACCGATAGTGTGTTGTCTGCACTAGTGTATGGGTGTGGTTGTCTACACTAGTGATGGGTGTGGTTGTCTACACTAGTGATAGTATGGTTGTCTGCACTAGTGATGGGTGTGGTTGTCTACACTAGTGATGGTGTGGTTGTCTACACTAGTGATTGGTGTGGTTGTCTACACTAGTGTGGTGTGGTTGTCTACACTAGTGACGGTGTGGTTGTCTACACTAGTGATGGTGTGGTTGTCTACTCTAGTGATGGTGTGGTTGTATACACTAGTGATAGTGTAATTGTCTACACTAGTGATAGTGTGGTTGTCTACACTAGTGATAGTGTGGTTGTCTTCACTAGTGATAGTGTGGTTGTCTACCTAATGATAGTGTGGTTGTCTACATTAGTGATAGTGTGGTTGTCTACACTAGTGATCGTGTGGTTGTCTACAATAGTGATAGGTGTGGTTGTCTACACTAGTGATAGTGTGGTTGTCTGCACTAGTGATGGGTGTAGTTTTCTGCACTAGTGATGGGTGATGTTGTCTACACTAGTAATGGGTGTTGTTGTCTACATTAGTGATAGGTGTGGTTGTCGACACTAGTGATGGGTGTGATTGTCTACAATAGTGATGAGTGTGGTTGTCTACAATAGTGATGGGTGTGGTTGTCTACACTAGCTATAGTGTGGTTGTTTGCACTAGCGATAGTGTAGTTGTCTACACTATTGATTGTTGTGGTTGTCTACAATAGTGATGGGTGAGGTTGTCTACACTAGTGATGGGTGTGGTTGTCTGCATTAGTGAGAGTCTGGTTGTCTACACTAGTGACGGGTGTGGTTGTCTACACTACCGATAGTGTGGTTGTCTGCACTAGTGATGGGTGTGGTTGTCTACACTAGTGATGGGTGTGGTTGTCTACACTAGTGATAGTATGGTTGTCTGCACTAGTGATGGGTGTGGTTGTCTGCACTAGTGATGGGTGTGGTTGTCTACACTAGCGATAGTGTGGTTGTCTACACTAGCGATAGTTTGGTTGTCTACACTAGCGATAGCATGGTTGTCTACACTAGCGAGAGCGTGGTTGTCTACACTAGCGATAGTGTGGTTGTCTACACTAGCGATAGTGTGGTTGTCTACATTAGTGATAGTGTGGTTGTCTTCAATAGTGATTGTGTGGTTGTCTACACGTGATAGCGTGGTTGTCTACACTAGGAATAGTGTGATTGTCTGCACTAGTAATGGGTGTGGTTGTCTACACTAGTGATGGGTGTGGTTGTCTACACTAGTGATGGGTGTGGTTGTCAACACTAGTGATGGGTGTGCTTGTCTACACTAGTAATGGGTGTCCTTGTCTACACTAGCGATAGTGTGGTTGTCTACACTAGCGATAGTGTGGTTGTCTACACTAGCGATAGTGTGGTTGTCTACACTAGAGATAGAGTGGTTGTCTACACTAGTGATAGTGTGGTTTTCTACACTAGAGATTGTGTGGTTTTCTACACTAATGATATTGTGGTTGTCTACACTAGTGATGGTGTGGTTCTCTATACTAGTGATGGATGTGGTTGTCTGCACTAGTGATAGTGAGGTTGTCTACACTACTGATGGGTGTGGTTGTCTGCTCTAGCGATAGTGTGTGGTTGTCTACACTAGTGATGGGTGTGGTGGTCTACACTAGTGATGGTTGTGGTTGTCTACACTAGTGATAGTGAGGTTTTCTGAACTAGCGAAGGGTGTGGTTGTCTACATTAGTGAGGGGTGTGGTTTTCTGCCCTAGTGATAGTGTGGTTGTCTACACTAGTGATAGTGTGGTTGTGTACACTAGTGATAGTGTGGTTGTCTACACTAGCAATAGTGTGGTTGTCTAAACTAGCGATAGTGTAGTTGTCTACACTAGCGATAGTGTGGTTGTCTACACTAACGAGAGTGTGGTTGACTACACTAGTGATGGGTGTGGTTGTCTACACTAGTGATTGTGTGGTTGTCTACACTAGCGATAGTGTGGTTGTCTTCACTAGCGATAGTGTGGTTGTCTACACTGGCGATAGTGTGGGTTTCTATACTAGTGCTAGTGTGGTTGTCTACACTAGTGATGGTGTGGTTGTCTACACTAGTGATGGTGTGGTTGTCTACACTAGTGATGGTGTGGTTGTCTACACTAGTGATGGTGTGGTTGTCTACACTAGTGATGGTGTGGTTGTCTACACTAGTGATGGTGTGGTTGTCTACACTAGTGATGGTGTGGTTGTCTACACTAGTGATGGTGTGGTTGTATACACTAGTGATAGTGTAAATGTCTACACTAGTGATAGTGTGGTTGTCTACACTAGTGATAGTGTGGTTGTCTACACTAGTGATAGTGTGGTTTTCTACACTAGTGATAGTGTGGTTGTCTACACTAGTAATAGTGTGGTTGTCTACACTAGGGATAGTATTATTGTGGATGTCTACACTAATGATTGTTGTGTTTGTCTGCACTTGTGATGGATGTGCATGTCTACACTAGTGATGGGTGAGGTTGTCTACACTAGTGAAAGTGTTGTTGTCTTCATTAGTGATGGGTGTGGTTGTCTACACTAGTGATTGGTGTGGCTGTCTACACTAGTGATAGTGTGGTTGTCTACACTAGTGATAGTGTGGTTGTCTACACTAGTGATAGTGTGGTTGTCTACACTAGTGATAGTGTGGTTGTCTACACTATTGATAGTGTGGTTGTCTACACTATTGATAGTGTGGTTGTCTACACTAGTGATAGTGTGCTTGTCTACACTAGTGATAGTGTGGTTGTCTACACTAGTGATAGTGTGGTTGTCTACACTAGGGATAGTATTATTGTCTGCACTAGTGATAGTGTTGGGTTCTACACTATTGATTGTTTTGGTTGTCTACACTAATGATAGGTGTGGTTGTCTGCACTTGTGATGGGTGTTGTTGTCTGCACTAGTGATAGGTGTGGTTGTCTACACTAGAGATGGGTGTTGTTGTCTACACTAGCGATAGTGTTGTTGTCTGCACTAGTGATGGGTGTAGTTGTCTGCATTAGTGATGGGTGTGGTTGTCTACACTAGTGATGGGTGTTGTTGTCTACACTAGTGATGGGTGTGGTTGTCTACACTAGTGACGGGTGTGGTTGTCTACACTAGTGATGGGTGTGGTTGTCTACACTAGTGATGGGTGTGGTTGTCTACAATAGTGATAGGTGTGGTTGTCTTCACTAGCGATAGTGTGGTTGTCTGCACTAGTGATGGGTGTAGTTGTCTGCACTAGTGATGGGTGATGTTGTCTACACTAGTAATGGGTGTTGTTGTCTACACTAGTGATAGGTGTGGTTGTCGACACTAGTGATGGGTGTGATTGTCTACATTAGTGATGGGTGTGGTTGTCTACAATAGTGATGGGTGTGGTTGTCTACACTAGTTATAGTGTGGTTGTCTGCACTAGCGATAGTGTAGTTGTCTACACTATTGATTGTTGTGGTTGTCTACAATAGTGATGGGTGAGGTTGTCTACACTAGTGATGGGTGTGGTTGTCTGCATTAGTGATAGTCTGGTTGTCTACACTAGTGACGGGTGTGGTTGTCTGCACTACCGATAGTGTGGTTGTCTGCACTAGTGATGGGTGTGGTTGTCTACACTAGTGATGGGTGTGGTTGTCTACACTAGTGATAGTATGGTTGTCTGCACTAGTGATGGGTGTGGTTGTCTACACTAGTGATGGTGTGGTTGTCTACACTAGTGATGGTGTGGTTGTCTACACTAGTGATGGTGTGGTTGTCTACACTAGTGATGGTGTGGTTGTCTACACTAGTGATGGTGTGGTTGTCTACTCTAGTGATGGTGTGGTTGTATACACTAGTGATAGTGTAATTGTCTACACTAGTGATAGTGTGGTTGTCTACACTAGTGATAGTGTGGTTGTCTTCACTAGTGATAGTGTGGTTGTCTACACTAATGATAGTGTGGTTGTCTACATTAGTGATAGTGTAGTTGTCTACACTAGTGATCGTGTGGTTGTCTACAATAGTGATAGGGGTGGTTGTCTACACTAGTGATAGTGTGGTTGTCTGCACTAGTGATGGGTGTAGTTTTCTGCACTAGTGATGGGTGATGTTGTCTACACTAGTAATGGGTGTTGTTGTCTACATTAGTGATAGGTGTGGTTGTCGACACTAGTGATGGGTGTGATTGTCTACAATAGTGATGAGTGTGGTTGTCTACAATAGTGATGGGTGTGGTTGTCTACACTAGCTATAGTGTGGTTGTTTGCACTAGCGATAGTGTAGTTGTCTACACTATTGATTGTTGTGGTTGTCTACAATAGTGATGGGTGAGGTTGTCTACACTAGTGATGGGTGTGGTTGTCTGCATTAGTGAGAGTCTGGTTGTCTACACTAGTGACGGGTGTGGTTGTCTACACTACCGATAGTGTGGTTGTCTGCACTAGTGATGGGTGTGGTTGTCTACACTAGTGATGGGTGTGGTTGTCTACACTAGTGATAGTATTGTTGTCTGCACTAGTGATGGGTGTGGTTGTCTACACTAGTGATAGTGTGGTTGTCTCCACTAGTAATGGGTATGGTTGTCTACACTACCGATAGTGTAGTTGTCTGCACTAGTGATGGGTGTGGTTGTCTACACTAGTGATGGGTGTGGTTGTCTACACTAGTGATAGTATGGTTGTCTGCACTAGTGATGGGTGTGGTTGTCTGCACTAGTGATGGGTCTGGTTGTCTACACTAGCGATAGTGTGGTTGTCTACACTAGCGATAGTTTGGTTGTCTACACTAGCGATAGCATGGTTGTCTACACTAGCGAGAGCGTGGTTGTCTACACTAGCGATAGTGTGGTTGTCTACACTAGCGATAGTGTGGTTGTCTACATTAGTGATAGTGTGGTTGTCTTCAATAGTGATAGTGTGGTTGTCTACACTGGTGATAGCGTGGTTGTCTACACTAGGAAGAGTGTGATTGTCTGCACTAGTAATGGGTGTGGTTGTCTACACTAGTGATGGGTGTGGTTGTCTACACTAGTGATGGGTGTGGTTGTCAACACAAGTGATGGGTGTGCTTGTCTACACTAGTAATGGGTGTCCTTGTCTACACTAGCGATAGTGTGGTTGTCTACACTAGCGATAGTGTGGTTGTCTACACTAGCGATAGTGTGGTTGTCTACACTAGCGATAGTGTGGTTGTCTACACTAGCGATAGAGTGGTTGTCTACACTAGTGATAGTGTGGTTTTCTACACTAGAGATTGTGTGGTTTTCTACACTAATGATATTATGGTTGTCTACACTAGTGATGGTGTGGTTCTCTATACTAGTGATGGATGTGGTTGTCTGCACTAGTGATAGTGAGGTTGTCTGCACTACTGATGGGTGTGGTTGTCTGCTCTAGCGATAGTGTGTGGTTGTCTACACTAGTGATGGGTGTGGTGGTCTACACTAGTGATGGTTGTGGTTGTCTACACTAGTGATAGTGAGGTTTTCTGAACTAGCGAAGGGTGTGGTTGTCTACATTAGTGAGGGTGTGGTTTTCTGCCCTAGTGATAGTGTGGTTGTCTACACTAGTGATAGTGTGGTTGTGTACACTAGTGATAGTGTGGTTGTCTACACTAGCAATAGTGTGGTTGTCTAAACTAGCGATAGTGTAGTTGTCTACACTAGCGATAGTGTGGTTGTCTACACTAACGAGAGTGTGGTTGACTACACTAGTGATGGGTGTGGTTGTCTACACTAGTGATTGTGTGGTTGTCTACACTAGCGATAGTGTGGTTGTCTTCACTAGCGATAGTGTGGTTGTCTACACTGGCGATAGTGTGGTTTTCTATACTAGTGCTAGTGTGGTTGTCTACACTAGTGATGGTGTGGTTGTCTACACTAGTGATGGTGTGGTTGTCTACACTAGTGATGGTGTGGTTGTCTACACTAGTGATGGGTGTGGTTGTCAACACAAGTGATGGGTGTGCTTGTCTACACTAGTAATGGGTGTCCATGTCTACACTAGCGATAGTGTGGTTGTCTACACTAGCGATAGTGTGGTTGTCTACACTAGCGATAGTGTGGTTGTCTACACTAGCGATAGTGTGGTTGTCTACACTAGCGATAGAGTGGTTGTCTACACTAGTGATAGTGTGGTTTTCTACACTAGAGATTGTGTGGTTTTCTACACTAATGATATTATGGTTGTCTACACTAGTGATGGTGTGGTTCTCTATACTAGTGATGGATGTGGTTGTCTGCACTAGTGATAGTGAGGTTGTCTGCACTACTGATGGGTGTGGTTGTCTGCTCTAGCGATAGTGTGTGGTTGTCTACACTAGTGATGGGTGTGGTGGTCTACACTAGTGATGGTTGTGGTTGTCTACACTAGTGATAGTGAGGTTTTCTGAACTAGCGAAGGGTGTGGTTGTCTACATTAGTGAGGGTGTGGTTTTCTGCCCTAGTGATAGTGTGGTTGTCTACACTAGTGATAGTGTGGTTGTGTACACTAGTGATAGTGTGGTTGTCTACACTAGCAATAGTGTGGTTGTCTAAACTAGCGATAGTGTAGTTGTCTACACTAGCGATAGTGTGGTTGTCTACACTAACGAGAGTGTGGTTGACACTAGTGATGGGTGTGGTTGTCTACACTAGTGATTGTGTGGTTGTCTACACTAGCGATAGTGTGGTTGTCTTCACTAGCGATAGTGTGGTTGTCTACACTGGCGATAGTGTGGTTTTCTATAATAGTGCTAGTGTGGTTGTCTACACTAGTGATGGTGTGGTTGTCTACACTAGTGATGGTGTGGTTGTCTACACTAGTGATGGTGTGGTTGTCTACACTAGTGATGGTGTGGTTGTCTACACTAGTGATGGTGTGGTTGTATACACTAGTGATAGTGTAATTGTCTACACTAGTGATAGTGTGGTTGTCTACACTAGTGATAGTGTGGTTGTCTACACTAGTGATAGTGTGGTTGTCTACACTAGTGATAGTGTGGTTGTCTACACTAGTAATAGTGTGGTTGTCTACACTAGGGATAGTATTATGGTGGATGTCTACACTAGTGATTGGTGTGTTTGTCTGCACTTGTGATGGATGTGCATGTCTACACTAGTGATGGGTGAGGTTGTCTACACTAGTGAAAGTGTTGTTGTCTGCATTAGTGATGGGTGTGGTTGTCTCCACTAGTGATTGGTTTGGTTGTCTACACTAGTGATAGTGTGGTTGTCTACACTAGTGATAGTGTGATTGTCTGCACTAGTAATGGGTGTGGTTGTCTACACTAGTGATGGGTGTGGTTGTCTACACTAGTGATGGGTGTGGTTGTCAACACTAGTGATGGGTGTGCTTGTCTACACTAGTAATGGGTGTCCTTGTCTACACTAGCGATAGTGTGGTTGTCTACACTAGCGATAGTGTGGTTGTCTACACTAGCGATAGTGTGGTTGTCTACACTAGTGATAGTGTGGTTGTCTACACTATTGATAGTGTGGTTGTCTACACTATTGATAGTGTGGTTGTCTACACTAGTGATAGTGTGGTTGTCTACACTAGGGATAGTATTATTGTCTGCACTAGTGATAGTGTTGGGTTCTACACTATTGATTGTTTTGGTTGTCTACACTAATGATAGGTGTGGTTGTCTGCACTTGTGATGGGTGTTGTTGTCTGCACTAGTGATAGGTGTGGTTGTGTACACTAGAGATGGTTGTTGTTGTCTACACTAGCGATAGTGTTGTTGTCTGCACTAGTGATGGGTGTAGTTGTCTGCATTAGTGATGGGTGTGGTTGTCTACACTAGTGATGGGTGAGGTTGTCTACAATAGTGATAGGTGTGGTTGTCTACACTAGTGATAGTGTGGTTGTCTGCATTAGTGATGGGTGTAGTTGTCTACACTAGTGATAGTGTGGTTGTCTACACTAGTAATAGTGTGGTTGTCTACACTAGGGATAGTATTATGGTGGATGTCTACACTAATGATTGGTGTGTTTGTCTGCACTTGTGATGGATGTGCATGTCTACACTAGTGATGGGTGAGGTTGTCTACACTAGTGATGGTGTGGTTGTCTACACTAGTGATGGTGTGGTTGTCTACACTAGTGATGGTGTGGTTGTCTACACTAGTGATGGTGTGGTTGTATACACTAGTGATAGTGTAATTGTCTACACTAGTGATAGTGTGGTTGTCTACACTAGTGATAGTGTGGTTGTCTACACTAGTGATAGTGTGGTTGTCTACACTAGTGATAGTGTGGTTGTCTACACTAGTAATAGTGTGGTTGTCTACACTAGAGATAGTATTATGGTGGATGTCTACACTAATGATTGGTGTGTTAGTCTGCACTTGTGATGGATGTGCATGTCTACACTAGTGATGGGTGAGGTTGTCTACACTAGTGAAAGTGTTGTTGTCTGCATTAGTGATGGGTGTGGTTGTCTACACTAGTGATTGGTTTGGTTGTCTACACTAGTGATAGTGTGGTTGTCTACACTAGTGATAGTGTGATTGTCTGCACTGGTAATGGGTGTGGTTGTCTACACTAGTGATGGGTGTGGTTGTCTACACTAGTGATGGGTGTGGTTGTCAACACTAGTGATGGGTGTGCTTGTCTACACTAGTAATGGGTGTCCTTGTCTACACTAGCGATAGTGTGGTTGTCTACACTAGCGATAGTGTGGTTGTCTACACTAGCGATAGTGTGGTTGTCTACACTAGTGATAGTGTGGTTGTCTACACTATTGATAGTGTGGTTGTCTACACTATTGATAGTGTGGTTGTCTACACTAGTGATAGTGTGCTTGTCTACACTAGTGATAGTGTGGTTGTCTACACTAGGGATAGTATAGATAGGGATTGTCTGCACTAGTGATAGTGTTGGGTTCTACACTATTGATTGTTTTGGTTGTCTACACTAATGATAGGTGTGGTTGTCTGCACTTGTGATGGGTGTGTTGTCTGCACTAGTGATAGGTGTGGTTGTCTACACTAGAGATGGGTGTTGTTGTCTACACTAGCGATAGTGTTGTTGTCTGCACTAGTGATGGGTGTAGTTGTCTGCATTAGTGATGGGTGTGGTTGTCTACACTAGTGATGGGTGAGGTTGTCTACAATAGTGATAGGTGTGGTTGTCTACACTAGTGATAGTGTGGTTGTCTGCACTAGTGATGGGTGTAGTTGTCTGCACTAGTGATGGATGATGTTGTCTACACTAGTAATGGGTGTTGTTGTCTACACTAGTGATGGGTGTGGTTGTCTACACTAGTGATGTGTGTGGTTGTCTAAACTAGTGATAGTGTGGTTGTCTGCCCTACTGATAGTGTGGATGTCTACACTAATGATGGGTGTCTTTGTCTGCACTTGTGATGGATGTGCATGTCTACACTAGTGATGGGTGAGGTAGTCTACACTAGTGATAGTGTTGTTGTCTGCATTAGTGATGGGTGTGGTTGTCTACACTAGTGATAGTGTGGTTGTCTTCACTAGTGATAGTGTGGTTGTCTACACTAATGATAGTGTGGTTGTCTACATTAGTGATAGTGTGGTTGTCTACACTAGTGATCGTGTGGTTGTCTACAATAGTGATAGGGGTGGTTGTCTACACTAGTGATAGTGTGGTTGTCTGCACTAGTGATGGGTGTAGTTTTCTGCACTAGTGATGGGTGATGTTGTCTACACTAGTAATGGGTGTTGTTGTCTACATTAGTGATAGGTGTGGTTGTCGACACTAGTGATGGGTGTGATTGTCTACAATAGTGATGAGTGTGGTTGTCTACAATAGTGATGGGTGTGGTTGTCTACACTAGCTATAGTGTGGTTGTTTGCACTAGCGATAGTGTAGTTGTCTACACTATTGATTGTTGTGGTTGTCTACAATAGTGATGGGTGAGGTTGTCTACACTAGTGATGGGTGTGGTTGTCTGCATTAGTGAGAGTCTGGTTGTCTACACTAGTGACGGGTGTGGTTGTCTACACTACCGATAGTGTGGTTGTCTGCACTAGTGATGGGTGTGGTTGTCTACACTAGTGATGGGTGTGGTTGTCTACACTAGTGATAGTATTGTTGTCTGCACTAGTGATGGGTGTGGTTGTCTACACTAGTGATAGTGTGGTTGTCTCCACTAGTAATGGGTATGGTTGTCTACACTACCGATAGTGTAGTTGTCTGCACTAGTGATGGGTGTGGTTGTCTACACTAGTGATGGGTTTGGTTGTCTACACTAGTGATAGTATGGTTGTCTGCACTAGTGATGGGTGTGGTTGTCTGCACTAGTGATGGGTGTGGTTGTCTACACTAGCGATAGTGTGGTTGTCTACACTAGCGATAGTTTGGTTGTCTACACTAGCGATAGCATGGTTGTCTACACTAGCGAGAGCGTGGTTGTCTACACTAGCGATAGTGTGGTTGTCTACACTAGCGATAGTGTGGTTGTCTACATTAGTGATAGTGTGGTTGTCTTCAATAGTGATAGTGTGGTTGTCTACACTGGTGATAGCGTGGTTGTCTACACTAGGAAGAGTGTGATTGTCTGCACTAGTAATGGGTGTGGTTGTCTACACTAGTGATGGGTGTGGTTGTCTACACTAGTGATGGGTGTGGTTGTCAACACAAGTGATGGGTGTGCTTGTCTACACTAGTAATGGGTGTCCTTGTCTACACTAGCGATAGTGTGGTTGTCTACACTAGCGATAGTGTGGTTGTCTACACTAGCGATAGTGTGGTTGTCTACACTAGCGATAGTGTGGTTGTCTACACTAGCGATAGAGTGGTTGTCTACACTAGTGATAGTGTGGTTTTCTACACTAGAGATTGTGTGGTTTTCTACACTAATGATATTATGGTTGTCTACACTAGTGATGGTGTGGTTCTCTATACTAGTGATGGATGTGGTTGTCTGCACTAGTGATAGTGAGGTTGTCTGCACTACTGATGGGTGTGGTTGTCTGCTCTAGCGATAGTGTGTGGTTGTCTACACTAGTGATGGGTGTGGTGGTCTACACTAGTGATGGTTGTGGTTGTCTACACTAGTGATAGTGAGGTTTTCTGAACTAGCGAAGGGTGTGGTTGTCTACATTAGTGAGGGTGTGGTTTTCTGCCCTAGTGATAGTGTGGTTGTGTGTGTGTGTTGTGTACACTAGTGATAGTGTGGTTGTCTACACTAGCAATAGTGTGGTTGTCTAAACTAGCGATAGTGTAGTTGTCTACACTAGCGATAGTGTGGTTGTCTACACTAACGAGAGTGTGGTTGACTACACTAGTGATGGGTGTGGTTGTCTACACTAGTGATTGTGTGGTTGTCTACACTAGCGATAGTGTGGTTGTCTTCACTAGCGATAGTGTGGTTGTCTACACTGGCGATAGTGTGGTTTTCTATACTAGTGCTAGTGTGGTTGTCTACACTAGTGATGGTGTGGTTGTCTACACTAGTGATGGTGTGGTTGTCTACACTAGTGATGGGTGTGGTTGTCAACACAAGTGATGGGTGTGCTTGTCTACACTAGTAATGGGTGTCCTTGTCTACACTAGCGATAGTGTGGTTGTCTACACTAGCGATAGTGTGGTTGTCTACACTAGCGATAGTGTGGTTGTCTACACTAGCGATAGTGTGGTTGTCTACACTAGCGATAGAGTGGTTGTCTACACTAGTGATAGTGTGGTTTTCTACACTAGAGATTGTGTGGTTTTCTACACTAATGATATTATGGTTGTCTACACTAGTGATGGTGTGGTTCTCTATACTAGTGATGGATGTGGTTGTCTGCACTAGTGATAGTGAGGTTGTCTGCACTACTGATGGGTGTGGTTGTCTGCTCTAGCGATAGTGTGTGGTTGTCTACACTAGTGATGGGTGTGGTGGTCTACACTAGTGATGGTTGTGGTTGTCTACACTAGTGATAGTGAGGTTTTCTGAACTAGCGAAGGGTGTGGTTGTCTACATTAGTGAGGGTGTGGTTTTCTGCCCTAGTGATAGTGTGGTTGTCTACACTAGTGATAGTGTGGTTGTGTACACTAGTGATAGTGTGGTTGTCTACACTAGCAATAGTGTGGTTGTCTAAACTAGCGATAGTGTAGTTGTCTACACTAGCGATAGTGTGGTTGTCTACACTAACGAGAGTGTGGTTGACTACACTAGTGATGGGTGTGGTTGTCTACACTAGTGATTGTGTGGTTGTCTACACTAGCGATAGTGTGGTTGTCTTCACTAGCGATAGTGTGGTTGTCTACACTGGCGATAGTGTGGTTTTCTATACTAGTGCTAGTGTGGTTGTCTACACTAGTGATGGTGTGGTTGTCTACACTAGTGATGGTGTGGTTGTCTACACTAGTGATGGTGTGGTTGTCTACACTAGTGATGGTGTGGTTGTCTACACTAGTGATGGTGTGGTTGTATACACTAGTGATAGTGTAATTGTCTACACTAGTGATAGTGTGGTTGTCTACACTAGTGATAGTGTGGTTGTCTACACTAGTGATAGTGGTTGTCTACACTAGTGATAGTGTGGTTGTCTACACTAGTAATAGTGTGGTTGTCTACACTAGAGATAGTATTATGGTGGATGTCTACACTAATGATTGGTGTGTTAGTCTGCACTTGTGATGGATGTGCATGTCTACACTAGTGATGGGTGAGGTTGTCTACACTAGTGAAAGTGTTGTTGTCTGCATTAGTGATGGGTGTGGTTGTCTACACTAGTGATTGGTTTGGTTGTCTACACTAGTGATAGTGTGGTTGTCTACACTAGTGATAGTGTGATTGTCTGCACTGGTAATGGGTGTGGTTGTCTACACTAGTGATGGGTGTGGTTGTCTACACTAGTGATGGGTGTGGTTGTCAACACTAGTGATGGGTGTGCTTGTCTACACTAGTAATGGGTGTCCTTGTCTACACTAGCGATAGTGTGGTTGTCTACACTAGCGATAGTGTGGTTGTCTACACTAGCGATAGTGTGGTTGTCTACACTAGTGATAGTGTGGTTGTCTACACTATTGATAGTGTGGTTGTCTACACTATTGATAGTGTGGTTGTCTACACTAGTGATAGTGTGCTTGTCTACACTAGTGATAGTGTGGTTGTCTACACTAGGGATAGTATTATTGTCTGCACTAGTGATAGTGTTGGGTTCTACACTATTGATTGTTTTGGTTGTCTACACTAATGATAGGTGTGGTTGTCTGCACTTGTGATGGGTGTTGTTGTCTGCACTAGTGATAGGTGTGGTTGTCTACACTAGAGATGGGTGTTGTTGTCTACACTAGCGATAGTGTTGTTGTCTGCACTAGTGATGGGTGTAGTTGTCTGCATTAGATGGGTGTGGTTGTCTACACTAGTGATGGGTGAGGTTGTCTACAATAGTGATAGGTGTGGTTGTCTACACTAGTGATAGTGTGGTTGTCTGCACTAGTGATGGGTGTAGTTGTCTGCACTAGTGATGGATGATGTTGTCTACACTAGTAATGGGTGTTGTTGTCTACACTAGTGATGGTGTGGTTGTCTACACTAGTGATGTGTGTGGTTGTCTAAACTAGTGATAGTGTGGTTGTCTGCCCTACTGATAGTGTGGATGTCTACACTAATGATGGGTGTCTTTGTCTGCACTTGTGATGGATGTGCATGTCTACACTAGTGATGGGTGAGGTAGTCTACACTAGTGATAGTGTTGTTGTCTGCATTAGTGATGGGTGTGGTGTCTACACTAGTGATAGTGTGGTTGTCTTCACTAGTGATAGTGTGGTTGTCTACACTATGATAGTGTGGTTGTCTACATTAGTGATAGTGTGGTTGTCTACACTAGTGATCGTGTGGTTGTCTACAATAGTGATAGGGGTGGTTGTCTACACTAGTGATAGTGTGGTTGTCTGCACTAGTGATGGGTGTAGTTTTCTGCACTAGTGATGGGTGATGTTGTCTACACTAGTAATGGGTGTTGTTGTCTACATTAGTGATAGGTGTGGTTGTCGACACTAGTGATGGGTGTGATTGTCTACAATAGTGATGAGTGTGGTTGTCTACAATAGTGATGGGTGTGGTTGTCTACACTAGCTATAGTGTGGTTGTTTGCACTAGCGATAGTGTAGTTGTCTACACTATTGATTGTTGTGGTTGTCTACAATAGTGATGGGTGAGGTTGTCTACACTAGTGATGGGTGTGGTTGTCTGCATTAGTGAGAGTCTGGTTGTCTACACTAGTGACGGGTGTGGTTGTCTACACTACCGATAGTGTGGTTGTCTGCACTAGTGATGGGTGTGGTTGTCTACACTAGTGATGGGTGTGGTTGTCTACACTAGTGATAGTATTGTTGTCTGCACTAGTGATGGGTGTGGTTGTCTACACTAGTGATAGTGTGGTTGTCTCCACTAGTAATGGGTATGGTTGTCTACACTACCGATAGTGTAGTTGTCTGCACCTAGTGATGGGTGTGGTTGTCTACACTAGTGATGGGTTTGGTTGTCTACACTAGTGATAGTATGGTTGTCTGCACTAGTGATGGGTGTGGTTGTCTGCACTAGTGATGGGTGTGGTTGTCTACACTAGCGATAGTGTGGTTGTCTACACTAGCGATAGTTTGGTTGTCTACACTAGCGATAGCATGGTTGTCTACACTAGCGAGAGCGTGGTTGTCTACACTAGCGATAGTGTGGTTGTCTACACTAGCGATAGTGTGGTTGTCTACATTAGTGATAGTGTGGTTGTCTTCAATAGTGATAGTGTGGTTGTCTACACTGGTGATAGCGTGGTTGTCTACACTAGGAAGAGTGTGATTGTCTGCACTAGTAATGGGTGTGGTTGTCTACACTAGTGATGGGTGTGGTTGTCTACACTAGTGATGGGTGTGGGTTGTCAACACAAGTGATGGGTGTGCTTGTCTACACTAGTAATAGGGTGTCCTTGTCTACACTAGCGATAGTGTGGTTGTCTACACTAGCGATAGTGTGGTTGTCTACACTAGCGATAGTGTGGTTGTCTACACTAGCGATAGTGTGGTTGTCTACACTAGCGATAGAGTGGTTGTCTACACTAGTGATAGTGTGGTTTTCTACACTAGAGATTGTGTGGTTTTCTACACTAATGATATTATGGTTGTCTACACTAGTGATGGTGTGGTTCTCTATACTAGTGATGGATGTGGTTGTCTGCACTAGTGATAGTGAGGTTGTCTGCACTACTGATGGGTGTGGTTGTCTGCTCTAGCGATAGTGTGTGGTTGTCTACACTAGTGATGGGTGTGGTGGTCTACACTAGTGATGGTTGTGGTTGTCTACACTAGTGATAGTGAGGTTTTCTGAACTAGCGAAGGGTGTGGTTGTCTACATTAGTGAGGGTGTGGTTTTTCTGCCCTAGTGATAGTGTGGTTGTCTACACTAGTGATAGTGTGGTTGTGTACACTAGTGATAGTGTGGTTGTCTACACTAGCAATAGTGTGGTTGTCTAAACTAGCGATAGTGTAGTTGTCTACACTAGCGATAGTGTGGTTGTCTACACTAACGAGAGTGTGGTTGACTACACTAGTGATGGGTGTGGTTGTCTACACTAGTGATTGTGTGGTTGTCTACACTAGCGATAGTGTGGTTGTCTTCACTAGCGATAGTGTGGTTGTCTACACTGGCGATAGTGTGGTTTTCTATACTAGTGCTAGTGTGGTTGTCTACACTAGTGATGGTGTGGTTGTCTACACTAGTGATGGTGTGGTTGTCTACACTAGTGATGGTGTGGTTGTCTACACTAGTGATGGGTGTGGTTGTCAACACAAGTGATGGGTGTGCTTGTCTACACTAGTAATGGGTGTCCTTGTCTACACTAGCGATAGTGTGGTTGTCTACACTAGCGATAGTGTGGTTGTCTACACTAGCGATAGTGTGGTTGTCTACACTAGCGATAGTGTGGTTGTCTACACTAGCGATAGAGTGGTTGTCTACACTAGTGATAGTGTGGTTTTCTACACTAGAGATTGTGTGGTTTTCTACACTAATGATATTATGGTTGTCTACACTAGTGATGGTGTGGTTCTCTATACTAGTGATGGATGTGGTTGTCTGCACTAGTGATAGTGAGGTTGTCTGCACTACTGATGGGTGTGGTTGTCTGCTCTAGCGATAGTGTGTGGTTGTCTACACTAGTGATGGGTGTGGTGGTCTACACTAGTGATGGTTGTGGTTGTCTACACTAGTGATAGTGAGGTTTTCTGAACTAGCGAAGGGTGTGGTTGTCTACATTAGTGAGGGTGTGGTTTTCTGCCCTAGTGATAGTGTGGTTGTCTACACTAGTGATAGTGTGGTTGTGTACACTAGTGATAGTGTGGTTGTCTACACTAGCAATAGTGTGGTTGTCTAAACTAGCGATAGTGTAGTTGTCTACACTAGCGATAGTGTGGTTGTCTACACTAACGAGAGTGTGGTTGACTACACTAGTGATGGGTGTGGTTGTCTACACTAGTGATTGTGTGGTTGTCTACACTAGCGATAGTGTGGTTGTCTTCACTAGCGATAGTGTGGTTGTCTACACTGGCGATAGTGTGGTTTTCTATACTAGTGCTAGTGTGGTTGTCTACACTAGTGATGGTGTGGTTGTCTACACTAGTGATGGTGTGGTTGTCTACACTAGTGATGGTGTGGTTGTCTACACTAGTGATGGTGTGGTTGTCTACACTAGTGATGGTGTGGTTGTATACACTAGTGATAGTGTAATTGTCTACACTAGTGATAGTGTGGTTGTCTACACTAGTGATAGTGTGGTTGTCTACACTAGTGATAGTGTGGTTGTCTACACTAGTGATAGTGTGGTTGTCTACACTAGTAATAGTGTGGTTGTCTACACTAGAGATAGTATTATGGTGGATGTCTACACTAATGATTGGTGTGTTAGTCTGCACTTGTGATGGATGTGCATGTCTACACTAGTGATGGGTGAGGTTGTCTACACTAGTGAAAGTGTTGTTGTCTGCATTAGTGATGGGTGTGGTTGTCTACACTAGTGATTGGTTTGGTTGTCTACACTAGTGATAGTGTGGTTGTCTACACTAGTGATAGTGTGATTGTCTGCACTGGTAATGGGTGTGGTTGTCTACACTAGTGATGGGTGTGGTTGTCTACACTAGTGATGGGTGTGGTTGTCAACACTAGTGATGGGTGTGCTTGTCTACACTAGTAATGGGTGTCCTTGTCTACACTAGCGATAGTGTGGTTGTCTACACTAGCGATAGTGTGGTTGTCTACACTAGCGATAGTGTGGTTGTCTACACTAGTGATAGTGTGGTTGTCTACACTATTGATAGTGTGGTTGTCTACACTATTGATAGTGTGGTTGTCTACACTAGTGATAGTGTGCTTGTCTACACTAGTGATAGTGTGGTTGTCTACACTAGGGATAGTATTATTGTCTGCACTAGTGATAGTGTTGGGTTCTACACTATTGATTGTTTTGGTTGTCTACACTAATGATAGGTGTGGTTGTCTGCACTTGTGATGGGTGTTGTTGTCTGCACTAGTGATAGGTGTGGTTGTCTACACTAGAGATGGGTGTTGTTGTCTACACTAGCGATAGTGTTGTTGTCTGCACTAGTGATGGGTGTAGTTGTCTGCATTAGTGATGGGTGTGGTTGTCTACACTAGTGATGGGTGAGGTTGTCTACAATAGTGATAGGTGTGGTTGTCTACACTAGTGATAGTGTGGTTGTCTGCACTAGTGATGGGTGTAGTTGTCTGCACTAGTGATGGATGATGTTGTCTACACTAGTAATGGGTGTTGTTGTCTACACTAGTGATGGGTGTGGTTGTCTACACTAGTGATGTGTGTGGTTGTCTAAACTAGTGATAGTGTGGTTGTCTGCCCTACTGATAGTGTGGATGTCTACACTAATGATGGGTGTCTTTGTCTGCACTTGTGATGGATGTGCATGTCTACACTAGTGATGGGTGAGGTAGTCTACACTAGTGATAGTGTTGTTGTCTGCATTAGTGATGGGTGTGGTTGTCTACACTAGTGATAGTGTGGTTGTCTTCACTAGTGATAGTGTGGTTGTCTACACTAATGATAGTGTGGTTGTCTACATTAGTGATAGTGTGGTTGTCTACACTAGTGATCGTGTGGTTGTCTACAATAGTGATAGGGGTGGTTGTCTACACTAGTGATAGTGTGGTTGTCTGCACTAGTGATGGGTGTAGTTTTCTGCACTAGTGATGGGTGATGTTGTCTACACTAGTAATGGGTGTTGTTGTCTACATTAGTGATAGGTGTGGTTGTCGACACTAGTGATGGGTGTGATTGTCTACAATAGTGATGAGTGTGGTTGTCTACAATAGTGATGGGTGTGGTTGTCTACACTAGCTATAGTGTGGTTGTTTGCACTAGCGATAGTGTAGTTGTCTACACTATTGATTGTTGTGGTTGTCTACAATAGTGATGGGTGAGGTTGTCTACACTAGTGATGGGTGTGGTTGTCTGCATTAGTGAGAGTCTGGTTGTCTACACTAGTGACGGGTGTGGTTGTCTACACTACCGATAGTGTGGTTGTCTGCACTAGTGATGGGTGTGGTTGTCTACACTAGTGATGGGTGTGGTTGTCTACACTAGTGATAGTATTGTTGTCTGCACTAGTGATGGGTGTGGTTGTCTACACTAGTGATAGTGTGGTTGTCTCCACTAGTAATGGGTATGGTTGTCTACACTACCGATAGTGTAGTTGTCTGCACTAGTGATGGGTGTGGTTGTCTACACTAGTGATGGGTTTGGTTGTCTACACTAGTGATAGTATGGTTGTCTGCACTAGTGATGGGTGTGGTTGTCTGCACTAGTGATGGGTGTGGTTGTCTACACTAGCGATAGTGTGGTTGTCTACACTAGCGATAGTTTGGTTGTCTACACTAGCGATAGCATGGTTGTCTACACTAGCGAGAGCGTGGTTGTCTACACTAGCGATAGTGTGGTTGTCTACACTAGCGATAGTGTGGTTGTCTACATTAGTGATAGTGTGGTTGTCTTCAATAGTGATAGTGTGGTTGTCTACACTGGTGATAGCGTGGTTGTCTACACTAGGAAGAGTGTGATTGTCTGCACTAGTAATGGGTGTGGTTGTCTACACTAGTGATGGGTGTGGTTGTCTACACTAGTGATGGGTGTGGTTGTCAACACAAGTGATGGGTGTGCTTGTCTACACTAGTAATGGGTGTCCTTGTCTACACTAGCGATAGTGTGGTTGTCTACACTAGCGATAGTGTGGTTGTCTACACTAGCGATAGTGTGGTTGTCTACACTAGCGATAGTGTGGTTGTCTACACTAGCGATAGAGTGGTTGTCTACACTAGTGATAGTGTGGTTTTCTACACTAGAGATTGTGTGGTTTTCTACACTAATGATATTATGGTTGTCTACACTAGTGATGGTGTGGTTCTCTATACTAGTGATGGATGTGGTTGTCTGCACTAGTGATAGTGAGGTTGTCTGCACTACTGATGGGTGTGGTTGTCTGCTCTAGCGATAGTGTGTGGTTGTCTACACTAGTGATGGGTGTGGTGGTCTACACTAGTGATGGTTGTGGTTGTCTACACTAGTGATAGTGAGGTTTTCTGAACTAGCGAAGGGTGTGGTTGTCTACATTAGTGAGGGTGTGGTTTTCTGCCCTAGTGATAGTGTGGTTGTCTACACTAGTGATAGTGTGGTTGTGTACACTAGTGATAGTGTGGTTGTCTACACTAGCAATAGTGTGGTTGTCTAAACTAGCGATAGTGTAGTTGTCTACACTAGCGATAGTGTGGTTGTCTACACTAACGAGAGTGTGGTTGACTACACTAGTGATGGGTGTGGTTGTCTACACTAGTGATTGTGTGGTTGTCTACACTAGCGATAGTGTGGTTGTCTTCACTAGCGATAGTGTGGTTGTCTACACTGGCGATAGTGTGGTTTTCTATACTAGTGCTAGTGTGGTTGTCTACACTAGTGATGGTGTGGTTGTCTACACTAGTGATGGTGTGGTTGTCTACACTAGTGATGGTGTGGTTGTCTACACTAGTGATGGGTGTGGTTGTCAACACAAGTGATGGGTGTGCTTGTCTACACTAGTAATGGGTGTCCTTGTCTACACTAGCGATAGTGTGGTTGTCTACACTAGCGATAGTGTGGTTGTCTACACTAGCGATAGTGTGGTTGTCTACACTAGCGATAGTGTGGTTGTCTACACTAGCGATAGAGTGGTTGTCTACACTAGTGATAGTGTGGTTTTCTACACTAGAGATTGTGTGGTTTTCTACACTAATGATATTATGGTTGTCTACACTAGTGATGGTGTGGTTCTCTATACTAGTGATGGATGTGGTTGTCTGCACTAGTGATAGTGAGGTTGTCTGCACTACTGATGGGTGTGGTTGTCTGCTCTAGCGATAGTGTGTGGTTGTCTACACTAGTGATGGGTGTGGTGGTCTACACTAGTGATGGTTGTGGTTGTCTACACTAGTGATAGTGAGGTTTTCTGAACTAGCGAAGGGTGTGGTTGTCTACATTAGTGAGGGTGTGGTTTTCTGCCCTAGTGATAGTGTGGTTGTCTACACTAGTGATAGTGTGGTTGTGTACACTAGTGATAGTGTGGTTGTCTACACTAGCAATAGTGTGGTTGTCTAAACTAGCGATAGTGTAGTTGTCTACACTAGCGATAGTGTGGTTGTCTACACTAACGAGAGTGTGGTTGACTACACTAGTGATGGGTGTGGTTGTCTACACTAGTGATTGTGTGGTTGTCTACACTAGCGATAGTGTGGTTGTCTTCACTAGCGATAGTGTGGTTGTCTACACTGGCGATAGTGTGGTTTTCTATACTAGTGCTAGTGTGGTTGTCTACACTAGTGATGGTGTGGTTGTCTACACTAGTGATGGTGTGGTTGTCTACACTAGTGATGGTGTGGTTGTCTACACTAGTGATGGTGTGGTTGTCTACCCTAGTGATGGTGTGGTTGTATACACTAGTGATAGTGTAATTGTCTACACTAGTGATAGTGTGGTTGTCTACACTAGTGATAGTGTGGTTGTCTACACTAGTGATAGTGTGGTTGTCTACACTAGTGATAGTGTGGTTGTCTACACTAGTAATAGTGTGGTTGTCTACACTAGGGATAGTATTATGGTGGATGTCTACACTAGTGATTGGTGTGTTTGTCTGCACTTGTGATGGATGTGCATGTCTACACTAGTGATGGGTGAGGTTGTCTACACTAGTGAAAGTGTTGTTGTCTGCATTAGTGATGGGTGTGGTTGTCTCCACTAGTGATTGGTTTGGTTGTCTACACTAGTGATAGTGTGGTTGTCTACACTAGTGATAGTGTGATTGTCTGCACTAGTAATGGGTGTGGTTGTCTACACTAGTGATGGGTGTGGTTGTCTACACTAGTGATGGGTGTGGTTGTCAACACTAGTGATGGGTGTGCTTGTCTACACTAGTAATGGGTGTCCTTGTCTACACTAGCGATAGTGTGGTTGTCTACACTAGCGATAGTGTGGTTGTCTACACTAGCGATAGTGTGGTTGTCTACACTAGTGATAGTGTGGTTGTCTACACTATTGATAGTGTGGTTGTCTACACTATTGATAGTGTGGTTGTCTACACTAGTGATAGTGTGCTTGTCTACACTAGTGATAGTGTGGTTGTCTACACTAGGGATAGTATTATTGTCTGCACTAGTGATAGTGTTGGGTTCTACACTATTGATTGTTTTGGTTGTCTACACTAATGATAGGTGTGGTTGTCTGCACTTGTGATGGGTGTTGTTGTCTGCACTAGTGATAGGTGTGGTTGTGTACACTAGAGATGGTTGTTGTTGTCTACACTAGCGATAGTGTTGTTGTCTGCACTAGTGATGGGTGTAGTTGTCTGCATTAGTGATGGGTGTGGTTGTCTACACTAGTGATGGGTGAGGTTGTCTACAATAGTGATAGGTGTGGTTGTCTACACTAGTGATAGTGTGGTTGTCTGCATTAGTGATGGGTGTAGTTGTCTACACTAGTGATAGTGTGGTTGTCTACACTAGTAATAGTGTGGTTGTCTACACTAGGGATAGTATTATGGTGGATGTCTACACTAATGATTGGTGTGTTTGTCTGCACTTGTGATGGATGTGCATGTCTACACTAGTGATGGGTGAGGTTGTCTACACTAGTGATGGTGTGGTTGTCTACACTAGTGATGGTGTGGTTGTCTACACTAGTGATGGTGTGGTTGTCTACACTAGTGATGGTGTGGTTGTATACACTAGTGATAGTGTAATTGTCTACACTAGTGATAGTGTGGTTGTCTACACTAGTGATAGTGTGGTTGTCTACACTAGTGATAGTGTGGTTGTCTACACTAGTGATAGTGTGGTTGTCTACACTAGTAATAGTGTGGTTGTCTACACTAGAGATAGTATTATGGTGGATGTCTACACTAATGATTGGTGTGTTAGTCTGCACTTGTGATGGATGTGCATGTCTACACTAGTGATGGGTGAGGTTGTCTACACTAGTGAAAGTGTTGTTGTCTGCATTAGTGATGGGTGTGGTTGTCTACACTAGTGATTGGTTTGGTTGTCTACACTAGTGATAGTGTGGTTGTCTACACTAGTGATAGTGTGATTGTCTGCACTGGTAATGGGTGTGGTTGTCTACACTAGTGATGGGTGTGGTTGTCTACACTAGTGATGGGTGTGGTTGTCAACACTAGTGATGGGTGTGCTTGTCTACACTAGTAATGGGGGTCCTTGTCTACACTAGCGATAGTGTGGTTGTCTACACTAGCGATAGTGTGGTTGTCTACACTAGCGATAGTGTGGTTGTCTACACTAGTGATAGTGTGGTTGTCTACACTATTGATAGTGTGGTTGTCTACACTATTGATAGTGTGGTTGTCTACACTAGTGATAGTGTGCTTGTCTACACTAGTGATAGTGTGGTTGTCTACACTAGGGATAGTATTATTGTCTGCACTAGTGATAGTGTTGGGTTCTACACTATTGATTGTTTTGGTTGTCTACACTAATGATAGGTGTGGTTGTCTGCACTTGTGATGGGTGTTGTTGTCTGCACTAGTGATAGGTGTGGTTGTCTACACTAGAGATGGGTGTTGTTGTCTACACTAGCGATAGTGTTGTTGTTTGCACTAGTGATGGGTGTAGTTGTCTGCATTAGTGATGGGTGTGGTTGTCTACACTAGTGATGGGTGAGGTTGTCTACAATAGTGATAGGTGTGGTTGTCTACACTAGTGATAGTGTGGTTGTCTGCACTAGTGATGGGTGTAGTTGTCTGCACTAGTGATGGATGATGTTGTCTACACTAGTAATGGGTGTTGTTGTCTACACTAGTGATGGGTGTGGTTGTCTACACTAGTGATGTGTGTGGTTGTCTAAACTAGTGATAGTGTGGTTGTCTGCCCTACTGATAGTGTGGATGTCTACACTAATGATGGGTGTCTTTGTCTGCACTTGTGATGGATGTGCATGTCTACACTAGTGATGGGTGAGGTAGTCTACACTAGTGATAGTGTTGTTGTCTGCATTAGTGATGGGTGTGGTTGTCTACACTAGTGATTGGTGTGGTTGTCTACACTAGCAATAGTGTGGTTGTCTGCACTAGTGATGGGTGTGGTTGTCTACACTAGTGATAGTGTGGTTGTCTACACTAGTGATAGTGTGGTTGTCTACACTAGTGATAGTGTGGTTGTCTACACTAGTGATAGTGTGGTTGTCTACACTAGTGATAGTGTGGTTGTCTACACTAGTGATAGTGTGGTTGTCTACACTATTGATAATGTGGTTGTCTACACTATTGATAGTGTGGTTGTCTACACTAGGGATAGTATTATTGTCTGCACTAGTGATAGTGTTGGGTTCTACACTATTGATTGTTTTGATTGTCTACACTAATGATATGTGTGGTTGTCTGCACTTATGATGGGTGTGGTTGTCTACTCTAGTGATGGGTTAAGGTTGTCTACACTATTGATAGAGTTGTTGTCTGCACAAGTGATAGGAGTGGTTGTCTACACTAGAGATGGGTGTTGTTGTCTACACTAGCGATAGTGTGGTTGTCTGCACTAGTGAAGGGTGCAGTTGTCTGCATTAGTGATGGGTGTGGTTGTCTACACTAGTGATGGGTGTTGTTGTCTACAATAGTAATGGGTGTGGTTGTCTACAATAGTGATGGGTGTGGTTGTCTACACTAGTGATGGGTGTGGATGTCTACACTAGTGATAGGTGTGGTTGTCTACACTAGCGATAGAGTGGTTGTCTACACTAGTGATGGGTTTCGTTAACTATAACAGTGATTGTGTGGTTGTCTACACTAGCGATAGTGTGGTTGTTTACACTAGAGATTGTGTGGTTTTCTACACTAATGATATTGTGGTTGTCTACACTAGTGATGGTGTGGTTGTCTGCTCTAGCGATAGTGTGTGGTTGTCTACACTAGTGATAGGTGTGGTTGTCTACACTAGTGATGGGTGTGGTTGTCTTCACTAGCGATAGTGTGGTTGTCTTCACTAGCGATAGTGTGGTTGTCAACACTAGTGATTGTGGTTTTCTACACTATTGATACTGTGGTTGTCTACATTAGTGATGGTGTTGTTGTCTACACTAGTGATGGGTGGGGTTGTTTACAGAAGTGATGGGTGTTGTTGTCTGCAATAGTGATGGTGTGGTTGTCTACACTAGCGATAGTGTGGTTGTCTACACTAGCGATAGTGTGGTTGTCTACACTAGTGATAGTGTGGTTGTCTGCACATGCGATAGAGTGGTTGTTTACAGTATTGATTGTTTTGGTTGTCTACACTAGTGTTGAGTGTGGTAGTCTACACTAGTGATGGGTGTGGTTGTCTACACTAGTGATAGTGTGGTTGTTTCCACTAGTATTGGGTGTGGTTGTCTACACTAGTGATGGGCGTGGTTGTCTGCACTAGCGATTGTGTGGTTGTCTACACTAACGATAGTGTGGTTGTCTACACTTGCGATAGTGTGATGTCTACACTAGTGATAGTGTGGTTGTCGACACTAGTGGTAGCGTGCTTGTCTGCACTATTGATGGGTGTTGTTGTCTATACTAGTGATAGTGTGATTGTCTGCACTAGTGATAGTGTGGTTGTCTGCCCTAGTGATGTTTGTGGTTGTCTACACTAATGATAGTGTGGTTGTCTACACTAGTGATAGTGTGGTTGTCTACACTAATGATAGTGTGGTTGTCTACACTAGTGATAGTGTGGTTGTCTACACTAGTGATAGTGTGGTTGTCTACACTAGTGATAGTGTGGTTGTCTACACTATTGATAGTGTGGTTGTCTACACATTTGATAGTGTGGTTGTCTACACTAGTGATAGTGTGGTTGTCTACACTAGTGATAGTGTGGTTGTCTACACTAGTAATAGTGTGGTTGTCTACACTAGGGACAGTATTATTGTGGATGTCTACACTAATGATTGGTGTGTTTGTCTGCACATGTGATGGATGTGCATGTCTACACTAGTGATGGGTGTGGTTGTCTACACTAGTGATTGGTGTGGTTGTCTACACTAGTGATAGTGTGGTTGTCTACACTAGTGATAGTGTGGTTGTCTACACTAGTGATAGTGTGGTTGTCTACACTAGTGATAGTGTGGTTGTCTACACTATTGATAGTGTGGTTGTCTACACTATTGATAGTGTGGTTGTCTACACTAGTGATAGTGTGCTTGTCTACACTAGTGATAGTGTGGTTGTCTACACTAGTGATAGTGTGGTTGTCTACACTAGGGATAGTATTATTGTCTGCACTAGTGATAGTGTTGGGTTCTACACTATTGATTGTTTTGGTTGTCTACACTAATGATAGGTGTGGTTGTCTGCACTTGTGATGGGTGTTGTTGTCTGCACTAGTGATAGGTGTGGTTGTCTACACTAGAGATGGGTGTTGTTGTCTACACTAGCGATAGTGTTGTTGTCTGCACTAGTGATGGGTGTAGTTGTCTGCATTAGTGATGGGTGTGGTTGTCTACACTAGTGATGGGTGTTGTTGTCTACACTAGTGATGGGTGTGGTTGTCTACACTAGTGACGGGTGTGGTTGTCTACACTAGTGATGGGTGTGGTTGTCTCTACTAGTGATGGGTGTGGTTGTCTACAATAGTGATAGGTGTGGTTGTCTACACTAGTGATAGTGTGGTTGTCTGCACTAGTGATGGGTGTAGTTGTCTGCACTAGTGATGGGTGATGTTGTCTACACTAGTAATGGGTGTTGTTGTCTACACTAGTGATAGGTGTGGTTGTCGACACTAGTGATGGGTGTGATTGTCTACATTAGTGATGGGTGTGGTTTTCTACAATAGTGATGGGTGTGGTTGTCTACACTAGTTATAGTGTGGTTGTCTGCACTAGCGATAGTGTAGTTGTCTACACTATTGATTGTTGTGGTTGTCTACAATAGTGATGGGTGAGGTTGTCTACACTAGTGATGGGTGTGGTTGTCTGCATTAGTGATAGTCTGGTTGTCTACACTAGTGATGGGTTAAAGTTGTCTACACTATTGATAGAGTTGTTGTCTGCACAAGTGATAGGAGTGGTTGTCTACACTAGAGATGGGTGTTGTTGTCTACACTAGCGATAGTGTGGTTGTCTGCACTAGTGAAGGGTGCAGTTGTCTGCATTAGTGATGGGTGTGGTTGTCTACACTAGTGATGGGTGTTGTTGTCTACAATAGTAATAGGTGTGGTTGTCTACAATAGTGATGGGTGTGGTTGTCTACACTAGTGATGGGTGTGGATGTCTACACTAGTGATAGGTGTGGTTGTCTACACTAGCGATAGAGTGGTTGTCTACACTAGTGATGGGTTTCGTTAACTATAACAGTGATTGTGTGGTTGTCTACACTAGCGATAGTGTGGTTGTTTACACTAGAGATTGTGTGGTTTTCTACACTAATGATATTGTGGTTGTCTACACTAGTGATGGTGTGGTTGTCTGCTCTAGCGATAGTGTGTGGTTGTCTACACTAGTGATGGGTGTGGTTGTCTACACTAGTGATGGGTGTGGTTGTCTTCACTAGCGATAGTGTGGTTGTCTTCACTAGCGATAGTGTGGTTGTCAACACTAGTGATTGTGGTTTTCTACACTATTGATACTGTGGTTGTCTACATTAGTGATGGTGTTGTTGTCTACACTAGTGATGGGTGGGGTTGTTTACAGAAGTGATAGGTGTTGTTGTCTGCAATAGTGATGGTGTGGTTGTCTACACTAGCGATAGTGTGGTTGTCTACACTAGCGATAGTGTGGTTGTCTACACTAGTGATAGTGTGGTTGTCTGCACTTGCGATAGAGTGGTTGTTTACAGTATTGATTGTTTTGGTTGTCTACACTAGTGTTGAGTGTGGTAGTCTACACTAGTGATGGGTGTGGTTGTCTACACTAGTGATAGTGTGGTTGTTTCCACTAGTATTGGGTGTGGTTGTCTACACTAGTGATGGGCGTGGTTGTCTGCACTAGCGATTGTGTGGTTGTCTACACTAACGATAGTGTGGTTGTCTACACTTGCGATAGTGTGATGTCTACACTAGTGATAGTGTGGTTGTCGACACTAGTGGTAGCGTGCTTGTCTGCACTATTGATGGGTGTTGTTGTCTATACTAGTGATAGTGTGATTGTCTGCACTAGTGATAGTGTGGTTGTCTGCCCTAGTGATGTTTGTGGTTGTCTACACTAATGATAGTGTGGTTGTCTACACTAGTGATAGTGTGGTTGTCTACACTAATGATAGTGTGGTTGTCTACACTAGTGATAGTGTGGTTGTCTACACTAGTGATAGTTTGGTTGTCTACACTAGTGATAGTGTGGTTGTCTACACTATTGATAGTGTGGTTGTCTACACATTTGATAGTGTGGTTGTCTACACTAGTGATAGTGTGGTTGTCTACACTAGTGATAGTGTGGTTGTCTACACTAGTAATAGTGTGGTTGTCTACACTAGGGATAGTATTATTGTGGATGTCTACACTAATGATTGGTGTGTTTGTCTGCACTTGTGATGGATGTGCATGTCTACACTAGTGATGGGTGAGGTTGTCTACACTATTGAAAGTGTTGTTGTCTGCATTAGAGATGGGTGTGGTTGTCTACACTAGTGATTGGTGTGGTTGTCTACACTAGTGATAGTGTGGTTGTCTACACTAGTGATAGTGTGGTTGTCTACACTAGTGATAGTGTGGTTGTCTACACTAGTGATAGTGTGGTTGTCTACACTATTGATAGTGTGGTTGTCTACACTATTGATAGTGTGGTTGTCTACACTAGTGATAGTGTGCTTGTCTACACTAGTGATAGTGTGGTTGTCTACACTAGTGATAGTGTGGTTGTCTACACTAGGGATAGTATTATTGTCTGCACTAGTGATAGTGTTGGGTTCTACACTATTGATTGTTTTGGTTGTCTACACTAATGATAGGTGTGGTTGTCTGCACTTGTGATGGGTGTTGTTGTCTGCACTAGTGATAGGTGTGGTTGTCTACACTAGAGATGGGTGTTGTTGTCTACACTAGCGATAGTGTTGTTGTCTGCACTAGTGATGGGTGTAGTTGTCTGCATTAGTGATGGGTGTGGTTGTCTACACTAGTGATGGGTGTTGTTGTCTACACTAGTGATGGGTGTGGTTGTCTACACTAGTGACGGGTGTGGTTGTCTACACTAGTGATGGGTGTGGTTGTCTACACTAGTGATGGGTGTGGTTGTCTACAATAGTGATAGGTGTGGTTGTCTACACTAGTGATAGTGTGGTTGTCTGCACTAGTGATGGGTGTAGTTGTCTGCACTCGTGATGGGTGATGTTGTCTACACTAGTAATGGGTGTTGTTGTCTACACTAGTGATAGGTGTGGTTGTCGACACTAGTGATGAGTGTGATTGTCTACATTAGTGATGGGTGTGGTTTTCTACAATAGTGATGGGTGTGGTTGTCTACACTAGTTATAGTGTGGTTGTCTGCACTAGCGATAGTGTAGTTGTCTACACTATTGATTGTTGTGGTTGTCTACAATAGTGATGGGTGAGGTTGTCTACACTAGTGATGGGTGTGGTTATCTGCATTAGTGATAGTCTGGTTGTCTACACTAGTGACGGGTGTGGTTGTCTACACTACCGATAGTGTGGTTGTCTGCACTAGTGATGGGTGTGGTTGTCTACACTAGTGATGGGTGTGGTTGTCAACACTAGTGATAGTATGGTTGTCTGCACTAGTGATGGGTGTGGTTGTCTACACTAGTGATGGTGTGGTTGTCTACACTAGTGATGGTGTGGTTGTCTACACTAGTGATGGTGTGGTTGTCTACACTAGTGATGGTGTGGTTGTCTACACTATTGATGGTGTGGTTGTCTACACTAGTGATAGTGTAATTGTCTACACTAGTGATAGTGTGGTTGTCTACACTAGTGATAGTGTGGTTGTCTTCACTAGTGATAGTGTGGTTGTCTACACTAATGATAGTGTGGTTGTCTACACTAGTGATAGTGTGGTTGTCTACACTAGTGATCGTGTGGTTGTCTACACTATTGATAGTGTGGTTGTCTACACTATTGATAGTGTGGTTGTCTGCACTAGTGATAGTGTGGTTGTCTACACTAGTGATAGTGTGGTTGTCTACACTAGTGATAGTGTGGTTGTCTACACTAGGGATAGTATTATTGTCTGCACTAGTGATAGTATTGGGTTCTACACTATTGATTGTTTTGGTTGTCTACACTAATGATAGGTGTGGTTGTCTACACTTGTGATGGGTGTTGTTGTCTGCACTAGTGCAAGGTGTGGTTGTCTACACTAGAGATGGGTGTTGTTGTCTACACTAGCGATAGTGTTGTTGTCTGCACTAGTGATGGGTGTAGTTGTCTGCATTAGTGATGGGTGTGGTTGTCTACACTAGTGATGGGTGTTGTTGTCTACACTAGTGATGGGTGTGGTTGTCTACACTAGTGATGGGTGTGGTTGTCTACACTAGTGATGAGTGTGGTTGTCTACACTAGTGATGGGTGTGGTTGTCTACAATAGTGATAGGTGTGGTTGTCTACACTAGTGATAGTGTGGTGGTCTGCACTAGTGATGGGTGTAGTTTTCTGCACTAGTGATGGGTGATGTTGTCTACACTAGTAATGGGTGTTGTTGTCTACACTAGTGATAGGTGTGGTTGTCGACACTAGTGATGGGTGTGATTGTCTACAATAGTGATGGGTGTGGTTGTCTACAATAGTGATGGGTGTGGTTGTCTACACTAGCTATAGTGTGGTTGTTTGCACTAGCGATAGTGTAGTTGTCTACACTATTGATTGTTGTGGTTGTCTACAATAGTGATGGGTGAGGTTGTCTACACTAGTGCTGGGTGTGGTTGTCTGCATTAGAGAGAGTCTGGTTGTCTACACTAGTGACGGGTGTGGTTGTCTACACTACCGATAGTGTGGTTGTCTGCACTAGTGATGGGTGTGGTTGTCTACACTAGTGATGGGTGTGGTTGTCTACACTAGTGATAGTATGGTTGTCTGCACTAGTGATGGGTGTGGTTGTCTGCACTAGTGATGGGTGTGGTTGTCTACACTAGCGATAGTGTGGTTGTCTACACTAGCGATAGTTTGGTTGTCTACACTAGCGATAGCATGGTTGTCTACACTAGCGAGAGCGTGGTTGTCTACACTAGCGATAGTGTGGTTGTCTACACTAGCGATAGTGTGGTTGTCTACATTAGTGATAGTGTGGTTGTCTTCAATAGTGATTGTGTGGTTGTCTACACTAGTGATAGCGTGGTTGTCTACACTAGGAATAGTGTGATTGTCTGCACTAGTAATGGGTGTGGTTGTCTACACTAGTGATGGGTGTGGTTGTCTACACTAGTGATGGGTGTGGTTGTCAACACTAGTGATGGGTGTGCTTGTCTACACTAGTAATGGGTGTCCTTGTCTACACTAGCGATAGTGTGGTTGTCTACACTAGCGATAGTGTGGTTGTCTACACTAGCGATAGTGTGGTTGTCTACACTAGCGATAGAGTGGTTGTCTACACTAGTGATAGTGTGGTTTTCTACACTAGAGATTGTGTGGTTTTCTACACTAATGATATTGTGGTTGTCTACACTAGTGATAGTGTGGTTTTCTACACTAGAGATTGTGTGGTTCTCTATACTAGTGATGGATGTGGTTGCCTGCACTAGTGATAGTGAGGTTGTCTACACTACTGATGGGAGTGGTTGTCTGCTCTAGCGATAGTGTGTGGTTGTCTACACTAGTGATGGGTGTGGTGGTCTACACTAGTGATGGTTGTGGTTGTCTACACTAGTGATAGTGAGGTTTTCTGAACTAGCGAAGGGTGTGGTTGTCTACATTAGTGAGGGGTGTGGTTTTCTGACCTAGTGATAGTGTGGTTGTCTACACTAGTGATAGTGTGGTTGTGTACACTAGTGATAGTGTGGTTGTCTACACTAGCAATAGTGTGGTTGTCTAAACTAGCGATAGTGTAGTTGTCTACACTAGCGATAGTGTGGTTGTCTACACTAACGAGAGTGTGGTTGACTACACTAGTGATGGGTGTGGTTGTCTACACTAGTGATTGTGTGGTTGTCTACACTAGCGATTGTGTGGTTGTCTTCACTAGCGATAGTGTGGTTGTCTACACTGGCGATAGTGTGGTTTTCTATACTAGTGCTAGTGTGGTTGTCTACACTAGTGATGGTGTGGTTGTCTACACTAGTGATGGTGTGGTTGTCTACACTAGTGATGGTGTGGTTGTCTACACTAGTGATGGTGTGGTTGTCTACACTAGTGATGGTGTGGTTGTCTACACTAGTGATGGTGTGGTTGTCTACACTAGTGATGGTGTGGTTGTCTACACTAGTGATGGTGTGGTTGTATACACTAGTGATAGTGTAAATGTCTACACTAGTGATAGTGTGGTTGTCTACACTAGTGATAGTGTGGTTGTCTACACTAGTGATAGTGTGGTTTTCTACACTAGTGATAGTGTGGTTGTCTACACTAGTAATAGTGTGGTTGTCTACACTAGGGATAGTATTATTGTGGATGTCTACACTAATGATTGTTGTGTTTGTCTGCACTTGTGATGGATGTGCATGTCTACACTAGTGATGGGTGAGGTTGTCTACACTAGTGAAAGTGTTTCTTGTCTGCATTAGTGATGGGTGTGGTTGTCTACACTAGTGATTGGTGTGGTTGTCTACACTAGTGATAGTGTGGTTGTCTACACTAGTGATAGTGTGGTTGTCTACACCAGTGATAGTGTGGTTGTCTACACTAGGGATAGTATTATTGTCTGCACTAGTGATAGTGTTGGGTTCTACACTATTGATTGTTTTGGTTGTCTACACTAATGATAGGTGTGGTTGTCTGCACTTGTGATGGGTGTTGTTGTCTGCACTAGTGATAGGTGTGGTTGTCTACACTAGAGATGGGTGTTGTTGTCTACACTAGCGATAGTGTTGTTGTCTGCACTAGTGATGGGTGTAGTTGTCTGCATTAGTGATGGGTGTGGTTGTCTACACTAGTGATGGGTGTTGTTGTCTACACTAGTGATGGGTGTGGTTGTCTACACTAGTGACGGGTGTGGTTGTCTACACTAGTGATGGGTGTGGTTGTCTACACTAGTGATGGGTGTGGTTGTCTACAATAGTGATAGGTGTGGTTGTCTTCACTAGTGATAGTGTGGTTGTCTGCAATAGTGATGGGTGTAGTTGTCTGCACTAGTGATGGGTGATGTTGTCTACACTAGTAATGGGTGTTGTTGTCTACACTAGTGATAGGTGTGGTTGTCGACACTAGTGATGGGTGTGATTGTCTACATTAGTGATGGGTGTGGTTGTCTACAATAGTGATGGGTGTGGTTGTCTACACTAGTTATAGTGTGGTTGTCTGCACTAGCGATAGTGTAGTTGTCTACACTATTGATTGTTGTGGTTGTCTACAATAGTGATGGGTGAGGTTGTCTACACTAGTGATGGGTGTGGTTGTCTGCATTAGTGATAGTCTGGTTGTCTACACTAGTGACGGGTGTGGTTGTCTACACTACCGATAGTGTGGTTGTCTGCACTAGTGATGGGTGTGGTTGTCTACACTAGTGATGGGTGTGGTTGTCTACACTAGTGATAGTATGGTTGTCTGCACTAGTGATGGGTGTGGTTGTCTACACTAGTGATGGTGTGGTTGTCTACACTAGTGATGGTGTGGTTGTCTACACTAGTGATGGTGTGGTTGTCTACACTAGTGATGGTGTGGTTGTCTACACTAGTGATGGTGTGGTTGTCTACTCTAGTGATGGTGTGGTTGTATACACTAGTGATAGTGTAATTGTCTACACTAGTGATAGTGTGGTTGTCTACACTAGTGATAGTGTGGTTGTCTTCACTAGTGATAGTGTGGTTGTCTACACTAATGATAGTGTGGTTGTCTACATTAGTGATAGTGTGGTTGTCTACACTAGTGATCGTGTGGTTGTCTACAATAGTGATAGGTGTGGTTGTCTACACTAGTGATAGTGTGGTTGTCTGCACTAGTGATGGGTGTAGTTTTCTGCACTAGTGATGGGTGATGTTGTCTACACTAGTAATGGGTGTTGTTGTCTACATTAGTGATAGGTGTGGTTGTCGACACTAGTGATGGGTGTGATTGTCTACAATAGTGATGGGTGTGGTTGTCTACAATAGTGATGGGTGTGGTTGTCTACACTAGCTATAGTGTGGTTGTTTGCACTAGCGATAGTGTAGTTGTCTACACTATTGATTGTTGTGGTTGTCTACAATAGTGATGGGTGAGGTTGTCTACACTAGTGTTGGGTGTGGTTGTCTGCATTAGTGAGAGTCTGGTTGTCTATACTAGTGACGGGTGTGGTTGTCTACACTACCGATAGTGTGGTTGTCTGCACTAGTGATGGGTGTGGTTGTCTACACTAGTGATGGGTGTGGTTGTCTACACTAGTGATAGTATTGTTGTCTGCACTAGTGATGGGTGTGGTTGTCTACACTAGTGATAGTGTGGTTGTCTCCACTAGTAATGGGTATGGTTGTCTACACTACCGATAGTGTAGTTGTCTGCACTAGTGATGGGTGTGGTTGTCTACACTAGTGATGGGTGTGGTTGTCTACACTAGTGATAGTATGGTTGTCTGCACTAGTGATGGGTGTGGTTGTCTGCACTAGTGATGGGTGTGGTTGTCTACACTAGCGATAGTGTGGTTGTCTACACTAGCGATAGTTTGGTTGTCTACACTAGCGATAGCATGGTTGTCTACACTAGCGAGAGCGTGGTTGTCTACACTAGCGATAGTGTGGTTGTCTACACTAGCGATAGTGTGGTTGTCTACATTAGTGATAGTGTGGTTGTCTTCAATAGTGATAGTGTGGTTGTCTACACTGGTGATAGCGTGGTTGTCTACACTAGGAATAGTGTGATTGTCTGCACTAGTAATGGGTGTGGTTGTCTACACTAGTGATGGGTGTGGTTGTCTACACTAGTGATGGGTGTGGTTGTCAACACTAGTGATGGGTGTGCTTGTCTACACTAGTAATGGGTGTCCTTGTCTACACTAGCGATAGTGTGGTTGTCTACACTAGCGATAGTGTGGTTGTCTACACTAGCGATAGTGTGGTTGTCTACACTAGCGATAGTGTGGTTGTCTACACTAGCGATAGAGTGGTTGTCTACACTAGTGATAGTGTGGTTTTCTACACTAGAGATTGTGTGGTTTTCTACACTAATGATATTGTGGTTGTCTACACTAGTGATGGTGTGGTTCTCTATACTAGTGATGGATGTGGTTGTCTGCACTAGTGATAGTGAGGTTGTCTGCACTACTGATGGGTGTGGTTGTCTGCTCTAGCGATAGTGTGTGGTTGTCTACACTAGTGATGGGTGTGGTGGTCTACACTAGTGATGGTTGTGGTTATCTACACTAGTGATAGTGAGGTTTTCTGAACTAGCGAAGGGTGTGGTTGTCTACATTAGTGAGGGTGTGGTTTTCTGCCCTAGTGATAGTGCGGTTGTCTACACTAGTGATAGTGTGGTTGTGTACACTAGTGATAGTGTGGTTGTCTACACTAGCAATAGTGTGGTTGTCTAAACTAGCGATAGTGTAGTTGTCTACGCTAGCGATAGTGTGGTTGTCTACACTAACGAGAGTGTGGTTGACTACACTAGTGATGGGTGTGGTTGTCTACACTAGTGATTGTGTGGTTGTCTACACTAGCGATAGTGTGGTTGTCTTCACTAACGATAGTGTGGTTGTCTACACTGGCGATAGTGTGGTTTTCTATACTAGTGCTAGTGTGGTTGTCTACACTAGTGATGGTGTGGTTGTCTACACTAGTGATGGTGTGGTTGTCTACACTAGTGATGGTGTGGTTGTCTACACTAGTGATGGTGTGGTTGTCTACACTAGTGATGGTGTGGTTGTCTACACTAGTGATGGTGTGGTTGTCTACACTAGTGATAGTGTAATTGTCTACACTAGTGATAGTGTGGTTGTCTACACTAGTGATAGTGTGGTTGTCTACACTAGTGATAGTGTGGTTGTCTACACTAGTGATAGTGTGGTTGTCTATACTAGTAATAGTGTGGTTGTCTACACTAGGGATAGTATTATGGTGGATGTCTACACTAATGATTGGTGTGTTTGTCTGCACTTGTGATGGATGTGCATGTCTACACTAGTGATGGGTGAGGTTGTCTACACTAGTGAAAGTGTTGTTGTCTGCATTAGTGATGGGTGTGGTTGTCTACACTAGTGATTGGTTTGGTTGTCTACACTAGTGATAGTGTGGTTGTCTACACTAGTGATAGTGTGATTGTCTGCACTAGTAATGGGTGTGGTTGTCTACACTAGTGATGGGTGTGGTTGTCTACACTAGTGATGGGTGTGGTTGTCAACACTAGTGATGGGTGTGCTTGTCTACACTAGTAATGGGTGTCCTTGTCTACACTAGCGATAGTGTGGTTCTCTACACTAGTGATAGTGTGGTTGTCTACACTAGTGATCGTGTGGTTGTCTACACTATTGATAGTGTGGTTGTCTACACTATTGATAGTGTGGTTGTCTGCACTAGTGATAGTGTGGTTGTCTACACTAGTGATAGTGTGGTTGTCTACACTAGTGATAGTGTGGTTGTCTACACTAGGGATAGTATTATTGTCTGCACTAGTGATAGTATTGGGTTCTACACTATTGATTGTTTTGGTTGTCTACACTAATGATAGGTGTGGTTGTCTACACTTGTGATGGGTGTTGTTGTCTGCACTAGTGCAAGGTGTGGTTGTCTACACTAGAGATGGGTGTTGTTGTCTACACTAGCGATAGTGTTGTTGTCTGCACTAGTGATGGGTGTAGTTGTCTGCATTAGTGATGGGTGTGGTTGTCTACACTAGTGATGGGTGTTGTTGTCTACACTAGTGATGGGTGTGGTTGTCTACACTAGTGATGGGTGTGGTTGTCTACACTAGTGATGAGTGTGGTTGTCTACACTAGTGATGGGTGTGGTTGTCTACAATAGTGATAGGTGTGGTTGTCTACACTAGTGATAGTGTGGTTGTCTGCACTAGTGATGGGTGTAGTTTTCTGCACTAGTGATGGGTGATGTTGTCTACACTAGTAATGGGTGTTGTTGTCTACACTAGTGATAGGTGTGGTTGTCGACACTAGTGATGGGTGTGATTGTCTACAATAGTGATGGGTGTGGTTGTCTACAATAGTGATGGGTGTGGTTGTCTACACTAGCTATAGTGTGGTTGTTTGCACTAGCGATAGTGTAGTTGTCTACACTATTGATTGTTGTGGTTGTCTACAATAGTGATGGGTGAGGTTGTCTACACTAGTGCTGGGTGTGGTTGTCTGCATTAGAGAGAGTCTGGTTGTCTACACTAGTGACGGGTGTGGTTGTCTACACTACCGATAGTGTGGTTGTCTGCACTAGTGATGGGTGTGGTTGTCTACACTAGTGATGGGTGTGGTTGTCTACACTAGTGATAGTATGGTTGTCTGCACTAGTGATGGGTGTGGTTGTCTGCACTAGTGATGGGTGTGGTTGTCTACACTAGCGATAGTGTGGTTGTCTACACTAGCGATAGTTTGGTTGTCTCCACTAGCGATAGCATGGTTGTCTACACTAGCGAGAGCGTGGTTGTCTACACTAGCGATAGTGTGGTTGTCTACACTAGCGATAGTGTGGTTGTCTACATTAGTGATAGTGTGGTTGTCTTCAATAGTGATTGTGTGGTTGTCTACACTAGTGATAGCGTGGTTGTCTACACTAGGAATAGTGTGATTGTCTGCACTAGTAATGGGTGTGGTTGTCTACACTAGTGATGGGTGTGGTTGTCTACACTAGTGATGGGTGTGGTTGTCAACACTAGTGATGGGTGTGCTTGTCTACACTAGTAATGGGTGTCCTTGTCTACACTAGCGATAGTGTGGTTGTCTACACTAGCGATAGTGTGGTTGTCTACACTAGCGATAGTGTGGTTGTCTACACTAGCGATAAAGTGGTTGTCTACACTAGTGATAGTGTGGTTTTCTACACTAGAGATTGTGTGGTTTTCTACACTAATGATATTGTGGTTGTCTACACTAGTGATAGTGTGGTTTTCTACACTAGAGATTGTGTGGTTCTCTATACTAGTGATGGATGTGGTTGCCTGCACTAGTGATAGTGAGGTTGTCTACACTACTGATGGGAGTGGTTGTCTGCTCTAGCGATAGTGTGTGGTTGTCTACACTAGTGATGGGTGTGGTGGTCTACACTAGTGATGGTTGTGGTTGTCTACACTAGTGATAGTGAGGTTTTCTGAACTAGCGAAGGGTGTGGTTGTCTACATTAGTGAGGGGTGTGGTTTTCTGCCCTAGTGATAGTGTGGTTGTCTACACTAGTGATAGTGTGGTTGTGTACACTAGTGATAGTGTGGTTGTGTACACTAGTGATAGTGTGGTTGTCTACACTAGCAATAGTGTGGTTGTCTAAACTAGCGATAGTGTAGTTGTCTACACTAGCGATAGTGTGGTTGTCTACACTAACGAGAGTGTGGTTGACTACACTAGTGATGGGTGTGGTTGTCTACACTAGTGATTGTGTGGTTGTCTACACTAGCGATTGTGTGGTTGTCTTCACTAGCGATAGTGTGGTTGTCTACACTGGCGATAGTGTGGTTTTCTATACTAGTGCTAGTGTGGTTGTCTACACTAGTGATGGTGTGGTTGTCTACACTAGTGATGGTGTGGTTGTCTACACTAGTGATGGTGTGGTTGTCTACACTAGTGATGGTGTGGTTGTCTACACTAGTGATGGTGTGGTTGTCTACACTAGTGATGGTGTGGTTGTCTACACTAGTGATGGTGTGGTTGTCTACACTAGTGATGGTGTGGTTGTATACACTAGTGATAGTGTAAATGTCTACAATAGTGATAGTGTGGTTGTCTACACTAGTGATAGTGTGGTTGTCTACACTAGTGATAGTGTGGTTTTCTACACTAGTGATAGTGTGGTTGTCTACACTAGTAATAGTGTGGTTGTCTACACTAGGGATAGTATTATTGTGGATGTCTACACTAATGATTGTTGTGTTTGTCTGCACTTGTGATGGATGTGCATGTCTACACTAGTGATGGGTGAGGTTGTCTACACTAGTGAAAGTGTTGTTGTCTGCATTAGTGATGGGTGTGGTTGTCTACACTAGTGATTGGTGTGGTTGTCTACACTAGTGATAGTGTGGTTGTCTACACTAGTGATAGTGTGGTTGTCTACACCAGTGATAGTGTGGTTGTCTACACTAGGGATAGTATTATTGTCTGCACTAGTGATAGTGTTGGGTTCTACACTATTGATTGTTTTGGTTGTCTACACTAATGATAGGTGTGGTTGTCTGCACTTGTGATGGGTGTTGTTGTCTGCACTAGTGATAGGTGTGGTTGTCTACACTAGAGATGGGTGTTGTTGTCTACACTAGCGATAGTGTTGTTGTCTGCACTAGTGATGGGTGTAGTTGTCTGCATTAGTGATGGGTGTGGTTGTCTACACTAGTGATGGGTGTTGTTGTCTACACTAGTGATGGGTGTGGTTGTCTACACTAGTGACGGGTGTGGTTGTCTACACTAGTGATGGGTGTGGTTGTCTACACTAGTGATGGGTGTGGTTGTCTACAATAGTGATAGGTGTGGTTGTCTTCACTAGTGATAGTGTGGTTGTCTGCAATAGTGATGGGTGTAGTTGTCTGCACTAGTGATGGGTGATGTTGTCTACACTAGTAATGGGTGTTGTTGTCTACACTAGTGATAGGTGTGGTTGTCGACACTAGTGATGGGTGTGATTGTCTACATTAGTGATGGGTGTGGTTGTCTACAATAGTGATGGGTGTGGTTGTCTACACTAGTTATAGTGTGGTTGTCTGCACTAGCGATAGTGTAGTTGTCTACACTATTGATTGTTGTGGTTGTCTACAATAGTGATGGGTGAGGTTGTCTACACTAGTGATGGGTGTGGTTGTCTGCATTAGTGATAGTCTGGTTGTCTACACTAGTGACGGGTGTGGTTGTCTACACTACCGATAGTGTGGTTGTCTGCACTAGTGATGGGTGTGGTTGTCTACACTAGTGATGGGTGTGGTTGTCTACACTAGTGATAGTATGGTTGTCTGCACTAGTGATGGGTGTGGTTGTCTACACTAGTGATGGTGTGGTTGTCTACACTAGTGATGGTGTGGTTGTCTACACTAGTGATGGTGTGGTTGTCTACACTAGTGATGGTGTGGTTGTCTACACTAGTGATGGTGTGGTTGTCTACTCTAGTGATGGTGTGGTTGTATACACTAGTGATAGTGTAATTGTCTACACTAGTGATAGTGTGGTTGTCTACACTAGTGATAGTGTGGTTGTCTTCACTAGTGATAGTGTGGTTGTCTACACTAATGATAGTGTGGTTGTCTACATTAGTGATAGTGTGGTTGTCTACACTAGTGATCGTGTGGTTGTCTACAATAGTGATAGGTGTGGTTGTCTACACTAGTGATAGTGTGGTTGTCTGCACTAGTGATGGGTGTAGTTTTCTGCACTAGTGATGGGTGATGTTGTCTACACTAGTAATGGGTGTTGTTGTCTACATTAGTGATAGGTGTGGTTGTCGACACTAGTGATGGGTGTGATTGTCTACAATAGTGATGGGTGTGGTTGTCTACAATAGTGATGGGTGTGGTTGTCTACACTAGCTATAGTGTGGTTGTTTGCACTAGCGATAGTGTAGTTGTCTACACTATTGATTGTTGTGGTTGTCTACAATAGTGATGGGTGAGGTTGTCTACACTAGTGATGGGTGTGGTTGTCTGCATTAGTGAGAGTCTGGTTGTCTACACTAGTGATGGGTGTGGTGGTCTACACTAGTGATGGTTGTGGTTGTCTACACTAGTGATAGTGAGGTTTTCTGAACTAGCGAAGGGTGTGGTTGTCTACATTAGTGAGGGGTGTGGTTTTCTGCCCTAGTGATAGTGTGGTTGTCTACACTAGTGATAGTGTGGTTGTGTACACTAGTGATAGTGTGGTTGTCTACACTAGCAATAGTGTGGTTGTCTAAACTAGCGATAGTGTAGTTGTCTACACTAGCGATAGTGTGGTTGTCTACACTAACGAGAGTGTGGTTGACTACACTAGTGATGGGTGTGGTTGTCTACACTAGTGATTGTGTGGTTGTCTACACTAGCGATAGTGTGGTTGTCTTCACTAGCGATAGTGTGGTTGTCTACACTGGCGATAGTGTGGTTTTCTATACTAGTGCTAGTGTGGTTGTCTACACTAGTGATGGTGTGGTTGTCTACACTAGTGATGGTGTGGTTGTCTACACTAGTGATGGTGTGGTTGTCTACACTAGTGATGGTGTGGTTGTCTACACTAGTGATGGTGTGGTTGTCTACACTAGTGATGGTGTGGTTGTCTACACTAGTGATGGTGTGGTTGTCTACACTAGTGATGGTGTGGTTGTATACACTAGTGATAGTGTAAATGTCTACACTAGTGATAGTGTGGTTGTCTACACTAGTGATAGTGTGGTTGTCTACACTAGTGATAGTGTGGTTTTCTACACTAGTGATAGTGTGGTTGTCTACACTAGTAATAGTGTGGTTGTCTACACTAGGGATAGTATTATTGTGGATGTCTACACTAATGATTGTTGTGTTTGTCTGCACTTGTGATGGATGTGCATGTCTACACTAGTGATGGGTGAGGTTGTCTACACTAGTGAAAGTGTTGTTGTCTGCATTAGTGATGGGTGTGGTTGTCTACACTAGTGATTGGTGTGGTTGTCTACACTAGTGATAGTGTGGTTGTCTACACCAGTGATAGTGTGGTTGTCTACACTAGGGATAGTATTATTGTCTGCACTAGTGATAGTGTTGGGTTCTACACTATTGATTGTTTTGGTTGTCTACACTAATGATAGGTGTGGTTGTCTGCACTTGTGATGGGTGTTGTTGTCTGCACTAGTGATAGGTGTGGTTGTCTACACTAGAGATGGGTGTTGTTGTCTGCACTAGTGATAGGTGTGGTTGTCTACACTAGAGATGGGTGTTGTTGTCTACACTAGCGATAGTGTTGTTGTCTGCACTAGTGATGGGTGTAGTTGTCTGCATTAGTGATGGGTGTGGTTGTCTACACTAGTGATGGGTGTTGTTGTCTACACTAGTGATGGGTGTGGTTGTCTACACTAGTGACGGGTGTGGTTGTCTACACTAGTGATGGGTGTGGTTGTCTACACTAGTGATGGGTGTGGTTGTCTACAATAGTGATAGGTGTGGTTGTCTTCACTAGTGATAGTGTGGTTGTCTGCAATAGTGATGGGTGTAGTTGTCTGCACTAGTGATGGGTGATGTTGTCTACACTAGTAATGGGTGTTGTTGTCTACACTAGTGATAGGTGTGGTTGTCGACACTAGTGATGGGTGTGATTGTCTACATTAGTGATGGGTGTGGTTGTCTACAATAGTGATGGGTGTGGTTGTCTACACTAGTTATAGTGTGGTTGTCTGCACTAGCGATAGTGTAGTTGTCTACACTATTGATTGTTGTGGTTGTCTACAATAGTGATGGGTGAGGTTGTCTACACTAGTGATGGGTGTGGTTGTCTGCATTAGTGATAGTCTGGTTGTCTACACTAGTGACGGGTGTGGTTGTCTACACTACCGATAGTGTGGTTGTCTGCACTAGTGATGGGTGTGGTTGTCTACACTAGTGATGGGTGTGGTTGTCTACACTAGTGATAGTATGGTTGTCTGCACTAGTGATGGGTGTGGTTGTCTACACTAGTGATGGTGTGGTTGTCTACACTAGTGATGGTGTGGTTGTCTACACTAGTGATGGTGTGGTTGTCTACACTAGTGATGGTGTGGTTGTCTACACTAGTGATGGTGTGGTTGTCTACTCTAGTGATGGTGTGGTTGTATACACTAGTGATAGTGTAATTGTCTACACTAGTGATAGTGTGGTTGTCTACACTAGTGATAGTGTGGTTGTCTTCACTAGTGATAGTGTGGTTGTCTACACTAATGATAGTGTGGTTGTCTACATTAGTGATAGTGTGGTTGTCTACACTAGTGATCGTGTGGTTGTCTACAATAGTGATAGGTGTGGTTGTCTACACTAGTGATAGTGTGGTTGTCTGCACTAGTGATGGGTGTAGTTTTCTGCACTAGTGATGGGTGATGTTGTCTACACTAGTAATGGGTGTTGTTGTCTACATTAGTGATAGGTGTGGTTGTCGACACTAGTGATGGGTGTGATTGTCTACAATAGTGATGGGTGTGGTTGTCTACAATAGTGATGGGTGTGGTTGTCTACACTAGCTATAGTGTGGTTGTTTGCACTAGCGACAGTGTAGTTGTCTACACTATTGATTGTTGTGGTTGTCTACAATAGTGATGGGTGAGGTTGTCTACACTAGTGATGGGTGTGGTTGTCTGCATTAGTGAGAGTCTGGTTGTCTACACTAGTGATGGGTGTGGTGGTCTACACTAGTGATGGTTGTGGTTGTCTACACTAGTGATAGTGAGGTTTTCTGAACTAGCGAAGGGTGTGGTTGTCTACATTAGTGAGGGGTGTGGTTTTCTGCCCTAGTGATAGTGTGGTTGTCTACACTAGTGATAGTGTGGTTGTGTACACTAGTGATAGTGTGGTTGTCTACACTAGCAATAGTGTGGTTGTCTAAACTAGCGATAGTGTAGTTGTCTACACTAGCGATAGTGTGGTTGTCTACACTAACGAGAGTGTGGTTGACTACACTAGTGATGGGTGTGGTTGTCTACACTAGTGATTGTGTGGTTGTCTACACTAGCGATAGTGTGGTTGTCTTCACTAGCGATAGTGTGGTTGTCTACACTGGCGATAGTGTGGTTTTCTATACTAGTGCTAGTGTGGTTGTCTACACTAGTGATGGTGTGGTTGTCTACACTAGTGATGGTGTGGTTGTCTACACTAGTGATGGTGTGGTTGTCTACACTAGTGATGGTGTGGTTGTCTACACTAGTGATGGTGTGGTTGTCTACACTAGTGATGGTGTGGTTGTCTACACTAGTGATGGTGTGGTTGTCTACACTAGTGATGGTGTGGTTGTATACACTAGTGATAGTGTAAATGTCTACACTAGTGATAGTGTGGTTGTCTACACTAGTGATAGTGTGGTTGTCTACACTAGTGATAGTGTGGTTTTCTACACTAGTGATAGTGTGGTTGTCTACACTAGTAATAGTGTGGTTGTCTACACTAGGGATAGTATTATTGTGGATGTCTACACTAATGATTGTTGTGTTTGTCTGCACTTGTGATGGATGTGCATGTCTACACTAGTGATGGGTGAGGTTGTCTACACTAGTGAAAGTGTTGTTGTCTGCATTAGTGATGGGTGTGGTTGTCTACACTAGTGATTGGTGTGGTTGTCTACACTAGTGATAGTGTGGTTGTCTACACTAGTGATAGTGTGGTTGTCTACACCAGTGATAGTGTGGTTGTCTACACTAGGGATAGTATTATTGTCTGCACTAGTGATAGTGTTGGGTTCTACACTATTGATTGTTTTGGTTGTCTACACTAATGATAGGTGTGGTTGTCTGCACTTGTGATGGGTGTTGTTGTCTGCACTAGTGATAGGTGTGGTTGTCTACACTAGAGATGGGTGTTGTTGTCTACACTAGCGATAGTGTTGTTGTCTGCACTAGTGATGGGTGTAGTTGTCTGCATTAGTGATGGGTGTGGTTGTCTACACTAGTGATGGGTGTTGTTGTCTACACTAGTGATGGGTGTGGTTGTCTACACTAGTGACGGGTGTGGTTGTCTACACTAGTGATGGGTGTGGTTGTCTACACTAGTGATGGGTGTGGTTGTCTACAATAGTGATAGGTGTGGTTGTCTTCACTAGTGATAGTGTGGTTGTCTGCAATAGTGATGGGTGTAGTTGTCTGCACTAGTGATGGGTGATGTTGTCTACACTAGTAATGGGTGTTGTTGTCTACACTAGTGATAGGTGTGGTTGTCGACACTAGTGATGGGTGTGATTGTCTACATTAGTGATGGGTGTGGTTGTCTACAATAGTGATGGGTGTGGTTGTCTACACTAGTTATAGTGTGGTTGTCTGCACTAGCGATAGTGTAGTTGTCTACACTATTGATTGTTGTGGTTGTCTACAATAGTGATGGGTGAGGTTGTCTACACTAGTGATGGGTGTGGTTGTCTGCATTAGTGATAGTCTGGTTGTCTACACTAGTGACGGGTGTGGTTGTCTACACTACCGATAGTGTGGTTGTCTGCACTAGTGATGGGTGTGGTTGTCTACACTAGTGATGGGTGTGGTTGTCTACACTAGTGATAGTATGGTTGTCTGCACTAGTGATGGGTGTGGTTGTCTACACTAGTGATGGTGTTGTTGTCTACACTAGTGATGGTGTGGTTGTCTACACTAGTGATGGTGTGGTTGTCTACACTAGTGATGGTGTGGTTGTCTACACTAGTGATGGTGTGGTTGTCTACTCTAGTGATGGTGTGGTTGTATACACTAGTGATAGTGTAATTGTCTACACTAGTGATAGTGTGGTTGTCTACACTAGTGATAGTGTGGTTGTCTTCACTAGTGATAGTGTGGTTGTCTACACTAATGATAGTGTGGTTGTCTACATTAGTGATAGTGTGGTTGTCTACACTAGTGATCGTGTGGTTGTCTACAATAGTGATAGGTGTGGTTGTCTACACTAGTGATAGTGTGGTTGTCTGCACTAGTGATGGGTGTAGTTTTCTGCACTAGTGATGGGTGATGTTGTCTACACTAGTAATGGGTGTTGTTGTCTACATTAGTGATAGGTGTGGTTGTCGACACTAGTGATGGGTGTGATTGTCTACAATAGTGATGGGTGTGGTTGTCTACAATAGTGATGGGTGTGGTTGTCTACACTAGCTATAGTGTGGTTGTTTGCACTAGCGATAGTGTAGTTGTCTACACTATTGATTGTTGTGGTTGTCTACAATAGTGATGGGTGAGGTTGTCTACACTAGTGATGGGTGTGGTTGTCTGCATTAGTGAGAGTCTGGTTGTCTACACTAGTGACGGGTGTGGTTGTCTACACTACCGATAGTGTGGTTGTCTGCACTAGTGATGGGTGTGGTTGTCTACACTAGTGATGGGTGTGGTTGTCTACACTAGTGATAGTATTGTTGTCTGCACTAGTGATGGGTGTGGTTGTCTACACTAGTGATAGTGTGGTTGTCTCCACTAGTAATGGGTATGGTTGTCTACACTACCGATAGTGTAGTTGTCTGCACTAGTGATGGGTGTGGTTGTCTACACTAGTGATGGGTGTGGTTGTCTACACTAGTGATAGTATGGTTGTCTGCACTAGTGATGGGTGTGGTTGTCTGCACTAGTGATGGGTGTGGTTGTCTACACTAGCGATAGTGTGGTTGTCTACACTAGCGATAGTTTGGTTGTCTACACTAGCGATAGCATGGTTGTCTACACTAGCGAGAGCGTGGTTGTCTACACTAGCGATAGTGTGGTTGTCTACACTAGCGATAGTGTGGTTGTCTACATTAGTGATAGTGTGGTTGTCTTCAATAGTGATAGTGTGGTTGTCTACACTGGTGATAGCGTGGTTGTCTACACTAGGAATAGTGTGATTGTCTGCACTAGTAATGGGTGTGGTTGTCTACACTAGTGATGGGTGTGGTTGTCTACACTAGTGATGGGTGTGGTTGTCAACACTAGTGATGGGTGTGCTTGTCTACACTAGTAATGGGTGTCCTTGTCTACACTAGCGATAGTGTGGTTGTCTACACTAGCGATAGTGTGGTTGTCTACACTAGCGATAGTGTGGTTGTCTACACTAGCGATAGTGTGGTTGTCTACACTAGCGATAGAGTGGTTGTCTACACTAGTGATAGTGTGGTTTTCTACACTAGAGATTGTGTGGTTTTCTACACTAATGATATTGTGGTTGTCTACACTAGTGATGGTGTGGTTCTCTATACTAGTGATGGATGTGGTTGTCTGCACTAGTGATAGTGAGGTTGTCTGCACTACTGATGGGTGTGGTTGTCTGCTCTAGCGATAGTGTGTGGTTGTCTACACTAGTGATGGGTGTGGTGGTCTACACTAGTGATGGTTGTGGTTGTCTACACTAGTGATAGTGAGGTTTTCTGAACTAGCGAAGGGTGTGGTTGTCTACATTAGTGAGGGTGTGGTTTTCTGCCCTAGTGATAGTGCGGTTGTCTACACTAGTGATAGTGTGGTTGTGTACACTAGTGATAGTGTGGTTGTCTACACTAGCAATAGTGTGGTTGTCTAAACTAGCGATAGTGTAGTTGTCTACACTAGCGATAGTGTGGTTGTCTACACTAACGAGAGTGTGGTTGACTACACTAGTGATGGGTGTGGTTGTCTACACTAGTGATTGTGTGGTTGTCTACACTAGCGATAGTGTGGTTGTCTTCACTAGCGATAGTGTGGTTGTCTACACTGGCGATAGTGTGGTTTTCTATACTAGTGCTAGTGTGGTTGTCTACACTAGTGATGGTGTGGTTGTCTACACTAGTGATGGTGTGGTTGTCTACACTAGTGATGGTGTGGTTGTCTACACTAGTGATGGTGTGGTTGTCTACACTAGTGATGGTGTGGTTGTCTACACTAGTGATGGTGTGGTTGTCTACACTAGTGATAGTGTAATTGTCTACACTAGTGATAGTGTGGTTGTCTACACTAGTGATAGTGTGGTTGTCTACACTAGTGATAGTGTGGTTGTCTACACTAGTGATAGTGTGGTTGTCTATACTAGTAATAGTGTGGTTGTCTACACTAGGGATAGTATTATGGTGGATGTCTACACTAATGATTGGTGTGTTTGTCTGCACTTGTGATGGATGTGCATGTCTACACTAGTGATGGGTGAGGTTGTCTACACTAGTGAAAGTGTTGTTGTCTGCATTAGTGATGGGTGTGGTTGTCTACACTAGTGATTGGTTTGGTTGTCTACACTAGTGATAGTGTGGTTGTCTACACTAGTGATAGTGTGATTGTCTGCATTAGTAATGGGTGTGGTTGTCTACACTAGTGATGGGTGTGGTTGCCTACACTAGTGATGGGTGTGGTTGTCAACACTAGTGATGGGTGTGCTTGTCTACACTAGTAATGGGTGTCCTTGTCTACACTAGCGATAGTGTGGTTGTCTACACTAGCGATAGTGTGGTTGTCTACACTAGCGATAGTGTGGTTGTCTACACTAGTGATAGTGTGGTTGTCTACACTATTGATAGTGTGGTTGTCTACACTATTGATAGTGTGGTTGTCTACACTAGTGATAGTGTGCTTGTCTACACTAGTGATAGTGTGGTTGTCTACACTAGGGATAGTATTATTGTCTGCACTAGTGATAGTGTTGGGTTCTACACTATTGATTGTTTTGGTTGTCTACACTAATGATAGGTGTGGTTGTCTGCACTTGTGATGGGTGTTGTTGTCTGCACTAGTGATAGGTGTGGTTGTCTACACTAGAGATGGGTGTTGTTGTCTACACTAGCGATAGTGTTGTTGTCTGCACTAGTGATGGGTGTAGTTGTCTGCATTAGTGATGGGTGTGGTTGTCTACACTAGTGATGGGTGAGGTTGTCTACAATAGTGATAGGTGTGGTTGTCTACACTAGTGATAGTGTGGTTGTCTGCACTAGTGATGGGTGTAGTTGTCTGCACTAGTGATGGGTGATGTTGTCTACACTAGTAATGGGTGTTGTTGTCTACACTAGTGATAGGTGTGGTTGTCGACACTAGTGATGGGTGTGATTGTCTACAATAGTGATGGGTGTGGTTGTCTACACTAGTTATAGTGTGGTTGTCTGCACTAGCGATAGTGTAGTTGTCTACACTATTGATTGTTGTGGTTGTCTACAATAGTGATGGGTGAGGTTGTCTACACTAGTGATGGGTGTGGTTGTCTGCATTAGTGATAGTCTGGTTGTCTACACTAGTGACGGGTGTGGTTGTCTACACTACCGATAGTGTGGTTGTCTGTACTAGTGATGGGTGTGGTTGTGTACACTAGTGATGGGTGTGGTTGTGTACACTAGTGATAGTATGGTTGTCTGCACTAGTGATGGGTGTGGTTGTCTACACTAGTGATGGTGTGGTTGTCTACACTAGTGATGGTGTGGTTGTCTACACTAGTGATGGTGTGGTTGTCTACACTAGTGATGGTGTGGTTGTCTACACTAGTGATGGTGTGGTTGTCTACACTAGTGATGGTGTGGTTGTATACACTATTGATAGTGTAATTGTCTACACTAGTGATAGTGTGGTTGTCTACACTAGTGATAGTGTGGTTGTCTTCACTAGTGATAGTGTGGTTGTCTACACTAATGATAGTGTGGTTGTCTACACTAGTGATAGTGTGGTTGTCTACACTAGTGATCGTGTGGTTGTCTACACTATTGATAGTGTGGTTGTCTACACTATTGATAGTGTGGTTGTCTACACTAGTGATAGTGTGGTTGTCTACACTAGTGATAGTGTGGTTGTCTACACTAGTGATAGTGTGGTTGTCTACACTAGGGATAGTATTATTGTCTGCACTAGTGATAGTATTGGGTTCTACACTATTGATTGTTTTGGTTGTCTACACTAATGATAGGTGTGGTTGTCTACACTTGTGATGGGTGTTGTTGTCTGCACTAGTGATAGGTGTGGTTGTCTACACTAGAGATGGGTGTTGTTGTCTACACTAGCGATAGTGTTGTTGTCTGCACTAGTGATGGGTGTAGTTGTCTGCATTAGTGATGGGTGTGGTTGTCTACACTAGTGATGGGTGTTGTTGTCTACACTAGTGATGGGTGTGGTTGTCTACACTAGTGATGGGTGTGGTTGTCTACACTAGTGATGGGTGTTGTTGTCTACACTAGTGATGGGTGTGGTTGTCTACAATAGTGATAGGTGTGGTTGTCTACACTAGTGATAGTGTGGTTGTCTGCACTAGTGATGGGTGTAGTTTTCTGCACTAGTGATGGGTGATGTTGTCTACACTAGTAATGGGTGTTGTTGTCTACACTAGTGATAGGTGTGGTTGTCGACACTAGTGATGGGTGTGATTGTCTACAATAGTGATGGGTGTGGTTGTCTACAATAGTGATGGGTCTGGTTGTCTACACTAGCTATAGTGTGGTTGTTTGCTCTAGCGATAGTGTAGTTGTCTACACTATTGATGTGGTTGTCTACAATAGTGATGGGTGAGGTTGTCTACACTAGTGATGGGTGTGGTTGTCTGCATTAGTGAGAGTCTGGTTGTCTACACTAGTGACGGGTGTGGTTGTCTACACTACCGATAGTGTGGTTGTCTGCACTAGTGATGGGTGTGGTTGTCTACACTAGTGATAGTATGGTTGTCTACACTAGTGATAGTATGGTTGTCTGCACTAGTGATGGGTGTGGTTGTCTGCACTAGTGATGGGTGTGGTTGTCTACACTAGCGATAGTGTGGTTGTCTACACTAGCGATAGTGTGGTTGTCTACACTAGCGATAGTTTGGTTGTCTACACTAGCGATAGCATGGTTGTCTACACTAGCGAGAGCGTGGTTGTCTACACTAGCGATAGTGTGGTTGTCTACACTAGCGATAGTGTGGTTGTCTACATTAGTGATAGTGTGGTTATCTTCAATAGTGATAGTGTGGTTGTCTACACTAGTGATAGCGTGGTTGTCTACACTAGGAATAGTGTGATTGTCTGCACTAGTAATGGGTGTGGTTGTCTATACTAGTGATGGGTGTGGTTGTCTACACTAGTGATGGGTGTGGTTGTCAACACTAGTGATGGGTGTGCTTGTCTACACTAGTAATGGGTGTCCTTGTCTACACTAGCGATAGTGTGGTTGTCTACACTAGCGATAGTGTGGTTGTCTACACTAGCGATAGTGTGGTTGTCTACACTAGCGATAGTGTGGTTGTCTACACTAGCGATAGAGTGGTTGTCTACACTAGTGATAGTGTGGTTTTCTACACTAGAGATTGTGTGGTTTTCTACACTAATGATATTGTGGTTGTCTACACTAGTGATGGTGTGGTTCTCTATACTAGTGATGGATGTGGTTGTCTGCACTAGTGATAGTGAGGTTGTCTACACTACTGATGGGTGTGGTTGTCTGCTCTAGCGATAGTGTGTGGTTGTCTACACTAGTGATGGGTGTGGTGGTCTACACTAGTGATGGTTGTGGTTGTCTACACTAGTGATAGTGAGGTTTTCTGAACTAGCGAAGGGTGTGGTTGTCTACAATAGTAATGGGTGTGGTTGTCTACAATAGTGATGGGTGTGGTTGTCTACACTAGTGATGGGTGTGGATGTCTACACTAGTGATAGGTGTGGTTGTCTACACTAGCGATAGAGTGGTTGTCTACACTAGTGATGGGTTTCGTTAACTATAACAGTGATTGTGTGGTTGTCTACACTAGCGATAGTGTGGTTGTTTACACTAGAGATTGTGTGGTTTTCTACACTAATGATATTGTGGTTGTCTACACTAGTGATGGTGTGGTTGTCTGCTCTAGCGATAGTGTGTGGTTGTCTACACTAGTGATGGGTGTGGTTGTCTACACTAGTGATGGGTGTGGTTGTCTTCACTAGCGATAGTGTGGTTGTCTTCACTAGCGATAGTGTGGTTGTCAACACTAGTGATTGTGGTTTTCTACACTATTGATACTGTGGTTGTCTACATTAGTGATGGTGTTGTTGTCTACACTAGTGATGGGTGGGGTTGTTTACAGAAGTGATGGGTGTTGTTGTCTGCAATAGTGATGGTGTGGTTGTCTACACTAGCGATAGTGTGGTTGTCTACACTAGCGATAGTGTGGTTGTCTACACTAGTGATAGTGTGGTTGTCTGCACTTGCGATAGAGTGGTTGTTTACAGTATTGATTGTTTTGGTTGTCTACACTAGTGTTGAGTGTGGTAGTCTACACTAGTGATGGGTGTGGTTGTCTACACTAGTGATAGTGTGGTTGTTTCCACTAGTATTGGGTGTGGTTGTCTACACTAGTGATGGGCGTGGTTGTCTGCACTAGCGATTGTGTGGTTGTCTACACTAACGATAGTGTGGTTGTCTACACTTGCGATAGTGTGATGTCTACACTAGTGATAGTGTGGTTGTCGACACTAGTGGTAGCGTGCTTGTCTGCACTATTGATGGGTGTTGTTGTCTATACTAGTGATAGTGTGATTGTCTGCACTAGTGATAGTGTGGTTGTCTGCCCTAGTGATGTTTGTGGTTGTCTACACTAATGATAGTGTGGTTGTCTACACTAGTGATAGTGTGGTTGTCTACACTAATGATAGTGTGGTTGTCTACACTAGTGATAGTGTGGTTGTCTACACTAGTGATAGTGTGGTTGTCTACACTAGTGATAGTGTGGTTGTCTACACTATTGATAGTGTGGTTGTCTACACATTTGATAGTGTGGTTGTCTACACTAGTGATAGTGTGGTTGTCTACACTAGTGATAGTGTGGTTGTCTACACTAGTAATAGTGTGGTTGTCTACACTAGGGATAGTATTATTGTGGATGTCTACACTAATGATTGGTGTGTTTGTCTGCACTTGTGATGGATGTGCATGTCTACACTAGTGATGGGTGAGGTTGTCTACACTAGTGAAAGTGTTGTTGTCTGCATTAGAGATGGGTGTGGTTGTCTACACTAGTGATTGGTGTGGTTGTCTACACTAGTGATAGTGTGGTTGTCTACACTAGTGATAGTGTGGTTGTCTACACTAGTGATAGTGTGGTTGTCTACACTAGTGATAGTGTGGTTGTCTACACTATTGATAGTGTGGTTGTCTACACTATTGATAGTGTGGTTGTCTACACTAGTGATAGTGTGCTTGTCTACACTAGTGATAGTGTGGTTGTCTACACTAGTGATAGTGTGGTTGTCTACACTAGGGATAGTATTATTGTCTGCACTAGTGATAGTGTTGGGTTCTACACTATTGATTGTTTTGGTTGTCTACACTAATGATAGGTGTGCTTGTCTGCACTTGTGATGGGTGTTGTTGTCTGCACTAGTGATAGGTGTGGTTGTCTACACTAGAGATGGGTGTTGTTGTCTACACTAGCGATAGTGTTGTTGTCTGCACTAGTGATGGGTGTAGTTGTCTGCATTAGTGATGGGTGTGGTTGTCTACACTAGTGATGGGTGTTGTTGTCTACACTAGTGATGGGTGTGGTTGTCTACACTAGTGACGGGTGTGGTTGTCTACACTAGTGATGGGTGTGGTTGTCTACACTAGTGATGGGTGTGGTTGTCTACAATAGTGATAGGTGTGGTTGTCTACACTAGTGATAGTGTGGTTGTCTGCACTAGTGATGGGTGTAGTTGTCTGCACTAGTGATGGGTGATGTTGTCTACACTAGTAATGGGTGTTGTTGTCTACACTAGTGATAGGTGTGGTTGTCGACACTAGTGATGGGTGTGATTGTCTACATTAGTGATGGGTGTGGTTTTCTACAATAGTGATGGGTGTGGTTGTCTACACTAGTTATAGTGTGGTTGTCTGCACTAGCGATAGTGTAGTTGTCTACACTATTGATTGTTGTGGTTGTCTACAATAGTGATGGGTGAGGTTGTCTACACTAGTGATGGGTGTGGTTGTCTGCATTAGTGATAGTCTGGTTGTCTACACTAGTGACGGGTGTGGTTGTCTACACTACCGATAGTGTGGTTGTCTGCACTAGTGATGGGTGTGGTTGTCTACACTAGTGATGGGTGTGGTTGTCAACACTAGTGATAGTATGGTTGTCTGCACTAGTGATGGGTGTGGTTGTCTACACTAGTGATGGTGTGGTTGTCTACACTAGTGATGGTGTGGTTGTCTACACTAGTGATGGTGTGGTTGTCTACACTAGTGATGGTGTGGTTGTCTACACTATTGATGGTGTGGTTGTCTACACTAGTGATGGTGTGGTTGTATACACTAGTGATAGTGTAATTGTCTACACTAGTGATAGTGTGGTTGTCTACACTAGTGATAGTGTGGTTGTCTTCACTAGTGATAGTGTGGTTGTCTACACTAATGATAGTGTGGTTGTCTACACTAGTGATAGTGTGGTTGTCTACACTAGTGATCGTGTGGTTGTCTACACTATTGATAGTGTGGTTGTCTACACTATTGATAGTGTGGTTGTCTGCACTAGTGATAGTGTGGTTGTCTACACTAGTGATAGTGTGGTTGTCTACACTAGTGATAGTGTGGTTGTCTACACTAGGGATAGTATTATTGTCTGCACTAGTGATAGTATTGGGTTCTACACTATTGATTGTTTTGGTTGTCTACACTAATGATAGGTGTGGTTGTCTACACTTGTGATGGGTGTTGTTGTCTGCACTAGTGCAAGGTGTGGTTGTCTACACTAGTGATGGGTGTTGTTGTCTACACTAGTGATGGGTGTGGTTGTCTACACTAGTGATGGGTGTGGTTGTCTACACTAGTGATGAGTGTGGTTGTCTACACTAGTGATGGGTGTGGTTGTCTACAATAGTGATAGGTGTGGTTGTCTACACTAGTGATAGTGTGGTTGTCTGCACTAGTGATGGGTGTAGTTTTCTGCACTAGTGATGGGTGATGTTGTCTACACTAGTAATGGGTGTTGTTGTCTACACTAGTGATAGGTGTGGTTGTCGACACTAGTGATGGGTGTGATTGTCTACAATAGTGATGGGTGTGGTTGTCTACATTAGTGATGGGTGTGGTTGTCTACACTAGCTATAGTGTGGTTGTTTGCACTAGCGATAGTGTAGTTGTCTACACTATTGATTGTTGTGGTTGTCTACAATAGTGATGGGTGAGGTTGTCTACACTAGTGCTGGGTGTGGTTGTCTGCATTAGAGAGAGTCTGGTTGTCTACACTAGTGACGGGTGTGGTTGTCTACACTACCGATAGTGTGGTTGTCTGCACTAGTGATGGGTGTCGTTGTCTACACTAGTGATGGGTGTGGTTGTCTACACTAGTGATAGTATGGTTGTCTGCACTAGTGATGGGTGTGGTTGTCTGCACTAGTGATGGGTGTGGTTGTCTACACTAGCGATAGTGTGGTTGTCTACACTAGCGATAGTTTGGTTGTCTACACTAGCGATAGCATGGTTGTCTACACTAGCGAGAGCGTGGTTGTCTACACTAGCGATAGTGTGGTTGTCTACACTAGCGATAGTGTGGTTGTCTACATTAGTGATAGTGTGGTTGTCTTCAATAGTGATTGTGTGGTTGTCTACACTAGTGATAGCGTGGTTGTCTACACTAGGAATAGTGTGATTGTCTGCACTAGTAATGGGTGTGGTTGTCTACACTAGTGATGGGTGTGGTTGTCTACACTAGTGATGGGTGTGGTTGTCAACACTAGTGATGGGTGTGCTTGTCTACACTAGTAATGGGTGTCCTTGTCTACACTAGCGATAGTGTGGTTGTCTACACTAGCGATAGTGTGGTTGTCTACACTAGCGATAGTGTGGTTGTCTACACTAGCGATAGAGTGGTTGTCAACACTAGTGATAGTGTGGTTTTCTACACTAGAGATTGTGTGGTTTTCTACACTAATGATATTGTGGTTGTCTACACTAGTGATAGTGTGGTTTTCTACACTAGAGATTGTGTGGTTCTCTATACTAGTGATGGATGTGGTTGCCTGCACTAGTGATAGTGAGGTTGTCTACACTACTGATGGGAGTGGTTGTCTGCTCTAGCGATAGTGTGTGGTTGTCTACACTAGTGATGGGTGTGGTGGTCTACACAAGTGATGGTTGTGGTTGTCTACACTAGTGATAGTGAGGTTTTCTGAACTAGCGAAGGGTGTGGTTGTCTACATTAGTGAGGGGTGTGGTTTTCTGCCCTAGTGATAGTGTGGTTGTCTACACTAGTGATAGTGTGGTTGTGTACACTAGTGATAGTGTGGTTGTCTACACTAGCAATAGTGTGGTTGTCTAAACTAGCGATAGTGTAGTTGTCTACACTAGCGATAGTGTGGTTGTCTACACTAACGAGAGTGTGGTTGACTACACTAGTGATGGGTGTGGTTGTCTACACTAGTGATTGTGTGGTTGTCTACACTAGCGATTGTGTGGTTGTCTTCACTAGCGATAGTGTGGTTGTCTACACTGGCGATAGTGTGGTTTTCTATACTAGTGCTAGTGTGGTTGTCTACACTAGTGATGGTGTGGTTGTCTACACTAGTGATGGTGTGGTTGTCTACACTAGTGATGGTGTGGTTGTCTACACTAGTAATGGTGTGGTTGTCTACACTAGTGATGGTGTGGTTGTCTACACTAGTGATGGTGTGGTTGTCTACACTAGTGATGGTGTGGTTGTCTACACTAGTGATGGTGTGGTTGTATACACTAGTGATAGTGTAAATGTCTACACTAGTGATAGTGTGGTTGTCTACACTAGTGATAGTGTGGTTGTCTACACTAGTGATAGTGTGGTTTTCTACACTAGTGATAGTGTGGTTGTCTACACTAGTAATAGTGTGGTTGTCTACACTAGGGATAGTATTATTGTGGATGTCTACACTAATGATTGTTGTGTTTGTCTGCACTTGTGATGGATGTGCATGTCTACACTAGTGATGGGTGAGGTTGTCTACACTAGTGAAAGTGTTGTTGTCTGCATTAGTGATGGGTGTGGTTGTCTACACTAGTGATTGGTGTGGTTGTCTACACTAGTGATAGTGTGGTTGTCTACACTAGTGATAGTGTGGTTGTCTACACCAGTGATAGTGTGGTTGTCTACACTAGGGATAGTATTATTGTCTGCACTAGTGATAGTGTTGGGTTCTACACTATTGATTGTTTTGGTTGTCTACACTAATGATAGGTGTGGTTGTCTGCACTTGTGATGGGTGTTGTTGTCTGCACTAGTGATAGGTGTGGTTGTCTACACTAGAGATGGGTGTTGTTGTCTACACTAGCGATAGTGTTGTTGTCTGCACTAGTGATGGGTGTAGTTGTCTGCATTAGTGATGGGTGTGGTTGTCTACACTAGTGATGGGTGTTGTTGTCTACACTAGTGATGGGTGTGGTTGTCTACACTAGTGACGGGTGTGGTTGTCTACACTAGTGATGGGTGTGGTTGTCTACACTAGTGATGGGTGTGGTTGTCTACAATAGTGATAGGTGTGGTTGTCTTCACTAGTGATAGTGTGGTTGTCTGCAATAGTGATGGGTGTAGTTGTCTGCACTAGTGATGGGTGATGTTGTCTACACTAGTAATGGGTGTTGTTGTCTACACTAGTGATAGGTGTGGTTGTCGACACTAGTGATGGGTGTGATTGTCTACATTAGTGATGGGTGTGGTTGTCTACAATAGTGATGGGTGTGGTTGTCTACACTAGTTATAGTGTGGTTGTCTGCACTAGCGATAGTGTAGTTGTCTACACTATTGATTGTTGTGGTTGTCTACAATAGTGATGGGTGAGGTGATCTACACTAGTGATGGGTGTGGTTGTCTGCATTAGTGATAGTCTGGTTGTCTACACTAGTGACGGGTGTGGTTGTCTACACTACCGATAGTGTGGTTGTCTGCACTAGTGATGGGTGTGGTTGTCTACACTAGTGATGGGTGTGGTTGTCTACACTAGTGATAGTATGGTTGTCTGCACTAGTGATGGGTGTGGTTGTCTACACTAGTGATGGTGTGGTTGTCTACACTAGTGATGGTGTGGTTGTCTACACTAGTGATGGTGTGGTTGTCTACACTAGTGATGGTGTGGTTGTCTACACTAGTGATGGTGTGGTTGTCTACTCTAGTGATGGTGTGGTTGTATACACTAGTGATAGTGTAATTGTCTACACTAGTGATAGTGTGGTTGTCTACACTAGTGATAGTGTGGTTGTCTTCACTAGTGATAGTGTGGTTGTCTACACTAATGATAGTGTGGTTGTCTACATTAGTGATAGTGTGGTTGTCTACACTAGTGATCGTGTGGTTGTCTACAATAGTGATAGGTGTGGTTGTCTACACTAGTGATAGTGTGGTTGTCTGCACTAGTGATGGGTGTAGTTTTCTGCACTAGTGATGGGTGATGTTGTCTACACTAGTAATGGGTGTTGTTGTCTACATTAGTGATAGGTGTGGTTGTCGACACTAGTGATGGGTGTGATTGTCTACAATAGTGATGGGTGTGGTTGTCTACAATAGTGATGGGTGTGGTTGTCTACACTAGCTATAGTGTGGTTGTTTGCACTAGCGATAGTGTAGTTGTCTACACTATTGATTGTTGTGGTTGTCTACAATAGTGATGGGTGAGGTTGTCTACACTAGTGATGGGTGTGGTTGTCTGCATTAGTGAGAGTCTGGTTGTCTACACTAGTGATGGGTGTGGTGGTCTACACTAGTGATGGTTGTGGTTGTCTACACTAGTGATAGTGAGGTTTTCTGAACTAGCGAAGGGTGTGGTTGTCTACATTAGTGAGGGGTGTGGTTTTCTGCCCTAGTGATAGTGTGGTTGTCTACACTAGTGATAGTGTGGTTGTGTACACTAGTGATAGTGTGGTTGTCTACACTAGCAATAGTGTGGTTGTCTAAACTAGCGATAGTGTAGTTGTCTACACTAGCGATAGTGTGGTTGTCTACACTAACGAGAGTGTGGTTGACTACACTAGTGATGGGTGTGGTTGTCTACACTAGTGATTGTGTGGTTGTCTACACTAGCGATAGTGTGGTTGTCTTCACTAGCGATAGTGTGGTTGTCTACACTGGCGATAGTGTGGTTTTCTATACTAGTGCTAGTGTGGTTGTCTACACTAGTGATGGTGTGGTTGTCTACACTAGTGATGGTGTGGTTGTCTACACTAGTGATGGTGTGGTTGTCTACACTAGTGATGGTGTGGTTGTCTACACTAGTGATGGTGTGGTTGTCTACACTAGTGATGGTGTGGTTGTCTACACTAGTGATGGTGTGGTTGTCTACACTAGTGATGGTGTGGTTGTATACACTAGTGATAGTGTAAATGTCTACACTAGTGATAGTGTGGTTGTCTACACTAGTGATAGTGTGGTTGTCTACACTAGTGATAGTGTGGTTTTCTACACTAGTGATAGTGTGGTTGTCTACACTAGTAATAGTGTGGTTGTCTACACTAGGGATAGTATTATTGTGGATGTCTACACTAATGATTGTTGTGTTTGTCTGCACTTGTGATGGATGTGCATGTCTACACTAGTGATGGGTGAGGTTGTCTACACTAGTGAAAGTGTTGTTGTCTGCATTAGTGATGGGTGTGGTTGTCTACACTAGTGATTGGTGTGGTTGTCTACACTAGTGATAGTGTGGTTGTCTACACCAGTGATAGTGTGGTTGTCTACACTAGGGATAGTATTATTGTCTGCACTAGTGATAGTGTTGGGTTCTACACTATTGATTGTTTTGGTTGTCTACACTAATGATAGGTGTGGTTGTCTGCACTTGTGATGGGTGTTGTTGTCTGCACTAGTGATAGGTGTGGTTGTCTACACTAGAGATGGGTGTTGTTGTCTACACTAGCGATAGTGTTGTTGTCTGCACTAGTGATGGGTGTAGTTGTCTGCATTAGTGATGGGTGTGGTTGTCTACACTAGTGATGGGTGTTGTTGTCTACACTAGTGATGGGTGTGGTTGTCTACACTAGTGACGGGTGTGGTTGTCTACACTAGTGATGGGTGTGGTTGTCTACACTAGTGATGGGTGTGGTTGTCTACAATAGTGATAGGTGTGGTTGTCTTCACTAGTGATAGTGTGGTTGTCTGCAATAGTGATGGGTGTAGTTGTCTGCACTAGTGATGGGTGATGTTGTCTACACTAGTAATGGGTGTTGTTGTCTACACTAGTGATAGGTGTGGTTGTCGACACTAGTGATGGGTGTGATTGTCTACATTAGTGATGGGTGTGGTTGTCTACAATAGTGATGGGTGTGGTTGTCTACACTAGTTATAGTGTGGTTGTCTGCACTAGCGATAGTGTAGTTGTCTACACTATTGATTGTTGTGGTTGTCTACAATAGTGATGGGTGAGGTTGTCTACACTAGTGATGGGTGTGGTTGTCTGCATTAGTGATAGTCTGGTTGTCTACACTAGTGACGGGTGTGGTTGTCTACACTACCGATAGTGTGGTTGTCTGCACTAGTGATGGGTGTGGTTGTCTACACTAGTGATGGGTGTGGTTGTCTACACTAGTGATAGTATGGTTGTCTGCACTAGTGATGGGTGTGGTTGTCTACACTAGTGATGGTGTGGTTGTCTACACTAGTGATGGTGTGGTTGTCTACACTAGTGATGGTGTGGTTGTCTACACTAGTGATGGTGTGGTTGTCTACACTAGTGATGGTGTGGTTGTCTACTCTAGTGATGGTGTGGTTGTATACACTAGTGATAGTGTAATTGTCTACACTAGTGATAGTGTGGTTGTCTACACTAGTGATAGTGTGGTTGTCTTCACTAGTGATAGTGTGGTTGTCTACACTAATGATAGTGTGGTTGTCTACATTAGTGATAGTGTGGTTGTCTACACTAGTGATCGTGTGGTTGTCTACAATAGTGATAGGTGTGGTTGTCTACACTAGTGATAGTGTGGTTGTCTGCACTAGTGATGGGTGTAGTTTTCTGCACTAGTGATGGGTGATGTTGTCTACACTAGTAATGGGTGTTGTTGTCTACATTAGTGATAGGTGTGGTTGTCGACACTAGTGATGGGTGTGATTGTCTACAATAGTGATGGGTGTGGTTGTCTACAATAGTGATGGGTGTGGTTGTCTACACTAGCTATAGTGTGGTTGTTTGCACTAGCGATAGTGTAGTTGTCTACACTATTGATTGTTGTGGTTGTCTACAATAGTGATGGGTGAGGTTGTCTACACTAGTGATGGGTGTGGTTGTCTGCATTAGTGAGAGTCTGGTTGTCTACACTAGTGATGGGTGTGGTGGTCTACACTAGTGATGGTTGTGGTTGTCTACACTAGTGATAGTGAGGTTTTCTGAACTAGCGAAGGGTGTGGTTGTCTACATTAGTGAGGGGTGTGGTTTTCTGCCCTAGTGATAGTGTGGTTGTCTACACTAGTGATAGTGTGGTTGTGTACACTAGTGATAGTGTGGTTGTCTACACTAGCAATAGTGTGGTTGTCTAAACTAGCGATAGTGTAGTTGTCTACACTAGCGATAGTGTGGTTGTCTACACTAACGAGAGTGTGGTTGACTACACTAGTGATGGGTGTGGTTGTCTACACTAGTGATTGTGTGGTTGTCTACACTAGCGATAGTGTGGTTGTCTTCACTAGCGATAGTGTGGTTGTCTACACTGGCGATAGTGTGGTTTTCTATACTAGTGCTAGTGTGGTTGTCTACACTAGTGATGGTGTGGTTGTCTACACTAGTGATGGTGTGGTTGTCTACACTAGTGATGGTGTGGTTGTCTACACTAGTGATGGTGTGGTTGTCTACACTAGTGATGGTGTGGTTGTCTACACTAGTGATGGTGTGGTTGTCTACACTAGTGATGGTGTGGTTGTCTACACTAGTGATGGTGTGGTTGTATACACTAGTGATAGTGTAAATGTCTACACTAGTGATAGTGTGGTTGTCTACACTAGTGATAGTGTGGTTGTCTACACTAGTGATAGTGTGGTTTTCTACACTAGTGATAGTGTGGTTGTCTACACTAGTAATAGTGTGGTTGTCTACACTAGGGATAGTATTATTGTGGATGTCTACACTAATGATTGTTGTGTTTGTCTGCACTTGTGATGGATGTGCATGTCTACACTAGTGATGGGTGAGGTTGTCTACACTAGTGAAAGTGTTGTTGTCTGCATTAGTGATGGGTGTGGTTGTCTACACTAGTGATTGGTGTGGTTGTCTACACTAGTGATAGTGTGGTTGTCTACACTAGTGATAGTGTGGTTGTCTACACCAGTGATAGTGTGGTTGTCTACACTAGGGATAGTATTATTGTCTGCACTAGTGATAGTGTTGGGTTCTACACTATTGATTGTTTTGGTTGTCTACACTAATGATAGGTGTGGTTGTCTGCACTTGTGATGGGTGTTGTTGTCTGCACTAGTGATAGGTGTGGTTGTCTACACTAGAGATGGGTGTTGTTGTCTACACTAGCGATAGTGTTGTTGTCTGCACTAGTGATGGGTGTAGTTGTCTGCATTAGTGATGGGTGTGGTTGTCTACACTAGTGATGGGTGTTGTTGTCTACACTAGTGATGGGTGTGGTTGTCTACACTAGTGACGGGTGTGGTTGTCTACACTAGTGATGGGTGTGGTTGTCTACACTAGTGATGGGTGTGGTTGTCTACAATAGTGATAGGTGTGGTTGTCTTCACTAGTGATAGTGTGGTTGTCTGCAATAGTGATGGGTGTAGTTGTCTGCACTAGTGATGGGTGATGTTGTCTACACTAGTAATGGGTGTTGTTGTCTACACTAGTGATAGGTGTGGTTGTCGACACTAGTGATGGGTGTGATTGTCTACATTAGTGATGGGTGTGGTTGTCTACAATAGTGATGGGTGTGGTTGTCTACACTAGTTATAGTGTGGTTGTCTGCACTAGCGATAGTGTAGTTGTCTACACTATTGATTGTTGTGGTTGTCTACAATAGTGATGGGTGAGGTTGTCTACACTAGTGATGGGTGTGGTTGTCTGCATTAGTGATAGTCTGGTTGTCTACACTAGTGACGGGTGTGGTTGTCTACACTACCGATAGTGTGGTTGTCTGCACTAGTGATGGGTGTGGTTGTCTACACTAGTGATGGGTGTGGTTGTCTACACTAGTGATAGTATGGTTGTCTGCACTAGTGATGGGTGTGGTTGTCTACACTAGTGATGGTGTTGTTGTCTACACTAGTGATGGTGTGGTTGTCTACACTAGTGATGGTGTGGTTGTCTACACTAGTGATGGTGTGGTTGTCTACACTAGTGATGGTGTGGTTGTCTACTCTAGTGATGGTGTGGTTGTATACACTAGTGATAGTGTAATTGTCTACACTAGTGATAGTGTGGTTGTCTACACTAGTGATAGTGTGGTTGTCTTCACTAGTGATAGTGTGGTTGTCTACACTAATGATAGTGTGGTTGTCTACATTAGTGATAGTGTGGTTGTCTACACTAGTGATCGTGTGGTTGTCTACAATAGTGATAGGTGTGGTTGTCTACACTAGTGATAGTGTGGTTGTCTGCACTAGTGATGGGTGTAGTTTTCTGCACTAGTGATGGGTGATGTTGTCTACACTAGTAATGGGTGTTGTTGTCTACATTAGTGATAGGTGTGGTTGTCGACACTAGTGATGGGTGTGATTGTCTACAATAGTGATGGGTGTGGTTGTCTACAATAGTGATGGGTGTGGTTGTCTACACTAGCTATAGTGTGGTTGTTTGCACTAGCGATAGTGTAGTTGTCTACACTATTGATTGTTGTGGTTGTCTACAATAGTGATGGGTGAGGTTGTCTACACTAGTGATGGGTGTGGTTGTCTGCATTAGTGAGAGTCTGGTTGTCTACACTAGTGACGGGTGTGGTTGTCTACACTACCGATAGTGTGGTTGTCTGCACTAGTGATGGGTGTGGTTGTCTACACTAGTGATGGGTGTGGTTGTCTACACTAGTGATAGTATTGTTGTCTGCACTAGTGATGGGTGTGGTTGTCTACACTAGTGATAGTGTGGTTGTCTCCACTAGTAATGGGTATGGTTGTCTACACTACCGATAGTGTAGTTGTCTGCACTAGTGATGGGTGTGGTTGTCTACACTAGTGATGGGTGTGGTTGTCTACACTAGTGATAGTATGGTTGTCTGCACTAGTGATGGGTGTGGTTGTCTGCACTAGTGATGGGTGTGGTTGTCTACACTAGCGATAGTGTGGTTGTCTACACTAGCGATAGTTTGGTTGTCTACACTAGCGATAGCATGGTTGTCTACACTAGCGAGAGCGTGGTTGTCTACACTAGCGATAGTGTGGTTGTCTACACTAGCGATAGTGTGGTTGTCTACATTAGTGATAGTGTGGTTGTCTTCAATAGTGATAGTGTGGTTGTCTACACTGGTGATAGCGTGGTTGTCTACACTAGGAATAGTGTGATTGTCTGCACTAGTAATGGGTGTGGTTGTCTACACTAGTGATGGGTGTGGTTGTCTACACTAGTGATGGGTGTGGTTGTCAACACTAGTGATGGGTGTGCTTGTCTACACTAGTAATGGGTGTCCTTGTCTACACTAGCGATTGTGTGGTTGTCTACACTAGCGATAGTGTGGTTGTCTACACTAGCGATAGTGTGGTTGTCTACACTAGCGATAGTGTGGTTGTCTACACTAGCGATAGAGTGGTTGTCTACACTAGTGATAGTGTGGTTTTCTACACTAGAGATTGTGTGGTTTTCTACACTAATGATATTGTGGTTGTCTACACTAGTGATGGTGTGGTTCTCTATACTAGTGATGGATGTGGTTGTCTGCACTAGTGATAGTGAGGTTGTCTGCACTACTGATGGGTGTGGTTGTCTGCTCTAGCGATAGTGTGTGGTTGTCTACACTAGTGATGGGTGTGGTGGTCTACACTAGTGATGGTTGTGGTTGTCTACACTAGTGATAGTGAGGTTTTCTGAACTAGCGAAGGGTGTGGTTGTCTACATTAGTGAGGGTGTGGTTTTCTGCCCTAGTGATAGTGCGGTTGTCTACACTAGTGATAGTGTGGTTGTGTACACTAGTGATAGTGTGGTTGTCTACACTAGCAATAGTGTGGTTGTCTAAACTAGCGATAGTGTAGTTGTCTACACTAGCGATAGTGTGGTTGTCTACACTAACGAGAGTGTGGTTGACTACACTAGTGATGGGTGTGGTTGTCTACACTAGTGATTGTGTGGTTGTCTACACTAGCGATAGTGTGGTTGTCTTCACTAGCGATAGTGTGGTTGTCTACACTGGCGATAGTGTGGTTTTCTATAGTAGTGCTAGTGTGGTTGTCTACACTAGTGATGGTGTGGTTGTCTACACTAGTGATGGTGTGGTTGTCTACACTAGTGATGGTGTGGTTGTCTACACTAGTGATGGTGTGGTTGTCTACACTAGTGATGGTGTGGTTGTCTACACTAGTGATGGTGTGGTTGTCTACACTAGTGATAGTGTAATTGTCTACACTAGTGATAGTGTGGTTGTCTACACTAGTGATAGTGTGGTTGTCTACACTAGTGATAGTGTGGTTGTCTACACTAGTGATAGTGTGGTTGTCTATACTAGTAATAGTGTGGTTGTCTACACTAGGGATAGTATTATGGTGGATGTCTACACTAATGATTGGTGTGTTTGTCTGCACTTGTGATGGATGTGCATGTCTACACTAGTGATGGGTGAGGTTGTCTACACTAGTGAAAGTGTTGTTGTCTGCATTAGTGATGGGTGTGGTTGTCTACACTAGTGATTGGTTTGGTTGTCTACACTAGTGATAGTGTGGTTGTCTACACTAGTGATAGTGTGATTGTCTGCACTAGTAATGGGTGTGGTTGTCTACACTAGTGATGGGTGTGGTTGTCTACACTAGTGATGGGTGTGGTTGTCAACACTAGTGATGGGTGTGCTTGTCTACACTAGTAATGGGTGTCCTTGTCTACACTAGCGATAGTGTGGTTGTCTACACTAGCGATAGTGTGGTTGTCTACACTAGCGATAGTGTGGTTGTCTACACTAGTGATAGTGTGGTTGTCTACACTATTGATAGTGTGGTTGTCTACACTATTGATAGTGTGGTTGTCTACACTAGTGATAGTGTGCTTGTCTACACTAGTGATAGTGTGGTTGTCTATACTAGGGATAGTATTATTGTCTGCACTAGTGATAGTGTTGGGTTCTACACTATTGATTGTTTTGGTTGTCTACACTAATGATAGGTGTGGTTGTCTGCACTTGTGATGGGTGTTGTTGTCTGCACTAGTGATAGGTGTGGTTGTCTACACTAGAGATGGGTGTTGTTGTCTACACTAGCGATGGTGTTGTTGTCTGCACTAGTGATGGGTGTAGTTGTCTGCATTAGTGATGGGTGTGGTTGTCTACACTAGTGATGGGTGAGGTTGTCTACAATAGTGATAGGTGTGGTTGTCTACACTAGTGATAGTGTGGTTGTCTGCACTAGTGATGGGTGTAGTTGTCTGCACTAGTGATGGGTGATGTTGTCTACACTAGTAATGGGTGTTGTTGTCTACACTAGTGATAGGTGTGGTTGTCGACACTAGTGATGGGTGTGATTGTCTACAATAGTGATGGGTGTGGTTGTCTACACTAGTTATAGTGTGGTTGTCTGCACTAGCGATAGTGTAGTTGTCTACACTATTGATTGTTGTGGTTGTCTACAATAGTGATGGGTGAGGTTGTCTACACTAGTGATGGGTGTGGTTGTCTGCATTAGTGATAGTCTGGTTGTCTACACTAGTGACGGGTGTGGTTGTCTACACTACCGATAGTGTGGTTGTCTGCACTAGTGATAGGTGTGGTTGTCTACACTAGTGATGGGTGTGGTTGTGTACACTAGTGATAGTATGGTTGTCTGCACTAGTGATGGGTGTGGTTGTCTACACTAGTGATGGTGTGGTTGTCTACACTAGTGATGGTGTGGTTGTCTACACTAGTGATGGTGTGGTTGTCTACACTAGTGATGGTGTGGTTGTCTACACTAGTGATGGTGTGGTTGTCTACACTAGTGATGGTGTGGTTGTATACACTATTGATAGTGTAATTGTCTACACTAGTGATAGTGTGGTTGTCTACACTAGTGATAGTGTGGTTGTCTTCACTAGTGATAGTGTGGTTGTCTACACTAATGATAGTGTGGTTGTCTACACTAGTGATAGTGTGGTTGTCTACACTAGTGATCGTGTGGTTGTCTACACTATTGATAGTGTGGTTGTCTACACTATTGATAGTGTGGTTGTCTACACTAGTGATAGTGTGGTTTTCTACACTAGTGATAGTGTGGTTGTCTACACTAGTGATAGTGTGGTTGTCTACACTAGGGATAGTATTATTGTCTGCACTAGTGATAGTATTGGGTTCTACACTATTGATTGTTTTGGTTGTCTACACTAATGATAGGTGTGGTTGTCTACACTTGTGATGGGTGTTGTTGTCTGCACTAGTGATAGGTGTGGTTGTCTACACTAGAGATGGGTGTTGTTGTCTACACTAGCGATAGTGTTGTTGCCTGCACTAGTGATGGGTGTAGTTGTCTGCATTAGTGATGGGTGTTGTTGTCTACACTAGTGATGGGTGTTGTTGTCTACACTAGTGATGGGTGTGGTTGTCTACACTAGTGATGGGTGTGGTTGTCTACACTAGTGATGGGTGTTGTTGTCTACACTAGTGATGGGTGTGGTTGTCTACAATAGTGATAGGTGTGGTTGTCTACACTAGTGATAGTGTGGTTGTCTGCACTAGTGATGGGTGTAGTTTTCTGCACTAGTGATGGGTGATGTTGTCTACACTAGTAATGGGTGTTGTTGTCTACACTAGTGATAGGTGTGGTTGTCGACACTAGTGATGGGTGTGATTGTCTACAATAGTGATGGGTGTGGTTGTCTACAATAGTGATGGGTCTGGTTGTCTACACTAGCTATAGTGTGGTTGTTTGCACTAGCGATAGTGTAGTTGTCTACACTATTGATGTGGTTGTCTACAATAGTGATGTGTGAGGTTGTCTACACTAGTGATGGGTGTGGTTGTCTGCATTAGTGAGAGTCTGGTTGTCTACACTAGTGACGGGTGTGGTTGTCTACACTACCGATAGTGTGGTTGTCTGCACTAGTGATGGGTGTGGTTGTCTACACTAGTGATAGTATGGTTGTCTACACTAGTGATAGTATGGTTGTCTGCACTAGTGATGGGTGTGGTTGTCTGCACTAGTGATGGGTGTGGTTGTCTACACTAGCGATAGTGTGGTTGTCTACACTAGCGATAGTGTGGTTGTCTACACTAGCGATAGTTTGGTTGTCTACACTAGCGATAGCATGGTTGTCTACACTAGCGAGAGCGTGGTTGTCTACACTAGCGATAGTGTGGTTGTCTACACTAGCGATAGTGTGGTTGTCTACATTAGTGATAGTGTGGTTATCTTCAATAGTGATAGTGTGGTTGTCTACACTAGTGATAGCGTGGTTGTCTACACTAGGAATAGTGTGATTGTCTGCACTAGTAATGGGTGTGGTTGTCTATACTAGTGATGGGTGTGGTTGTCTACACTAGTGATGGGTGTGGTTGTCAACACTAGTGATGGGTGTGCTTGTCTACACTAGTAATGGGTGTCCTTGTCAACACTAGCGATAGTGTGGTTGTCTACACTAGCGATAGTGTGGTTGTCTACACTAGCGATAGTGTGGTTGTCTACACTAGCGATAGTGTGGTTGTCTACACTAGCGATAGAGTGGTTGTCTACACTAGTGATAGTGTGGTTTTCTACACTAGAGATTGTGTGGTTTTCTACACTAATGATATTGTGGTTGTCTACACTAGTGATGGTGTGGTTCTCTATACTAGTGATGGATGTGGTTGTCTGCACTAGTGATAGTGAGGTTGTCTACACTACTGATGGGTGTGGTTGTCTGCTCTAGCGATAGTGTGTGGTTGTCTACACTAGTGATGGGTGTGGTGGTCTACACTAGTGATGGTTGTGGTTGTCTACACTAGTGATAGTGAGGTTTTCTGAACTAGCGAAGGGTGTGGTTGTCTACATTAGTGAGGGTGTGGTTTTCTGCCCTAGTGATAGTGTGGTTGTCTACACTAGTGATAGTGTGGTTGTGTACACTAGTGATAGTGTGGTTGTCTACACTAGCAATAGTGTGGTTGTCTAAACTAGCGATAGTGTAGTTGTCTACACTAGCGATAGTGTGGTTGTCTACACTAACGAGAGTATGGTTGACTACACTAGTGATGGGTGTGGTTGTCTACACTAGTGATTGTGTGGTTGTCTACACTAGCGATAGTGTGGTTGTCTTCACTAGCGATAGTGTGGTTGTCTACACTGGCGATAGTGTGGTTTTCTATACTAGTGCTAGTGTGGTTGTCTACACTAGTGATGGTGTGGTTGTCTGCACTAGTGATGGTTTGGTTGTCTACAATAGTGATGGTGTGGTTGTCTACACTAGTGATGGTGTGGTTGTCTACACTAGTGATGGTGTGGTTGTCTACACTAGTGATGGTGTGGTTGTCTACACTAGTGATGGTGTGGTTGTCTACACTAGTGATGGAGTGGTTGTATACACTAGTGATAGTGTAGTTGTCTACACTAGTGATAGTGTGGTTGTCTTCCCATTGCGATAGTGTGGTTGTCTGCACTAGTGATAGGTGTGGTTGTCTACACTAGTGGTGTGGTTGTCTACACCAGCGATAGTGTGGTTGTTTACACTAGCGATAATGTGGTTGTCTACACTAGCGATAGTGTGGTTGTCTACACTAGCGATAGTGTGGTTGTCTACACTAGCAATAGTGTGGTTGTCTACACTAGCAATAGTGTGGTTGTCTACACTAGCGATAGTGTGGTTGTCTACACTAGCGATAGTGTGGATGTCTACACTAGCGATAATGTGGTTGTCTACACTAGCGATAATGTGGTTGTCTACACTAGCGATAGTGTGGTTGTCTACACTAGCGATAGTGTGGTTGTCTACACTAGCGATAGTGTGGTTGTCTACACTAACGATAATGTGGTTGTCTACACTAGCGATAGTGTGGTTGTCTACACTAGCGATAGTGTGGTTGTCTACACTAGCGATAGTGTGGTTGTCTACACCAGCGATAGTGTGGTTGTCTACACTAGCGATAGTGTGGTTGTCTACACCAGCGATAGTGTGGTTGTCTACACTAGCGATAGTGTGGTTGTCTACACTAGCGATAGTGTGGTTGTCTACACTAGCGATGGTGTGGTTGTCTACACTAGTGATGGTGTGGTTGTCTACACTAGTGATAGTGTGGTTTCTACACTAGTGATAGTGTTGTTTTCTACACTAGTGATAGTGTGATTGTCTGCACTAGCGATAATGTCGTTGTCTGCACTAGCGATAGTGTGGTTGTCTACACTAGTGATAGTGTTGTTGTCTACACTAGTGATAGTGTGATTGTCTACACTAGTGATAGTGTGATTGTCTACACTAGTCATAGTGTGATTGTCTACACTAGCGATAGTGTGGTTGTCTGCACTAGTGATGGGTGTGGTTGTCTGCACTAGTGATAGTGTGATTATCTACACAAGCGATAGTGTGGTTGTCTGCACTAGTGATAGTGTGATTGTCTACACTAGTGATAGTGTGATTGTCTACACTAGCGATAGTGTGGTTGTCTGCACTAGTGATGGGTGTGGTTGTCTGCACTAGCGATAATGTGGTTGTCTGCACTAGCGATAGTGTGGTTGTCTACACTAGTGATAGTGTTGTTGTCTACACTAGTGATAGTGTGATTGTCTACACTAGTGATAGTGTTGTTGTTTACACTAGTGATAGTGTGATTGTCTACACTAGTGATAGTGTGATTGTCTACACTAGCGATAGTGTGGTTGTCTGCACTAGTGATGGGTGTGGTTGTCTGCACTAGTGATAGTGTGATTGTCTACACTAGCGATAGTGTGGTTGTCTGCACTAGTGATAGTGTGATTGTCTACACTAGTGATAGTGTGGTTGTCTACACTAGTGATAGTGTGATTGTCTACACTAGTGATGGGTGTGGTTGTCTGCACTAGTGATGGGTGTGGTTGTCTGCACTAGTGATAGTGTGATTGTCTACACTAGCGATAGTGCGGTTGTCTGCACTAGTGATAGTGTGGTTTTCTACACTAGTGATAGTGTGATTGTCTACACTAGTGATAGTGTGATTGTCTACACTAGCGATAGTGTGGTTGTCTGCACTAGTGATGGGTGTAGTTGTCTGCACTAGTGATGGGTGTGGTTGTCTGCACTAGTGATGGGTGTGGTTGTCTGCACTAGTGATGGGTGTGGTTGTCTGCACTAGTGATGGGTGTGGTTGTCTGCACTAGTGATGGGTGTGGTTGTCTGCACTAGTGATGGGTGTGGTTGTCTGCACTAGTGATGGGTGTGGTTGTCTGCACTAGTGATGGGTGTGGTTGTCTGCACTAGTGATGGGTGTGGTTGTCTGCACTAGTGATGGGTGTGGTTGTCTGCACTAGTGATGGGTGTTGTTGTCTGCACTAGTGATGGGTGTGGTTGTCTGCACTAGTGATGGGTGTGGTTGTCTGCACTAGTGATGGGTGTGGTTGTCTGCACTAGTGATGGGTGTGGTTGTCTACACTAGTGATGGGTGTGGTTGTCTGCACTAGTGATGGGTGCGGTTGTCTGCACTAGTGATGGGTGTGGTTGTCTGCACTAGTGATGGGTGTGGTTGTCTGCACTAGTGATGGGTGTGGTTGTCTGCACTAGTGATGGGTGTGGTTCTCTGCTCTAGTGATGGGTGTGGTTGTCTGCACTAGTGATGGATGTTGTTGTCTACCCTAGTGATGGGTGTGGTTGTCTACACTTGTGATGGATGTGGTTGTCTACACTAGTGATGGATGTGATTGTCTACACTAGCGATGGTGTTGTTGTCTACACTAGTGATAGTGTGGTTGTCTACACTAGTGATAGTGTGGTTGTCTACACTAGCGATAGCGTGGTTGTCTACACTAGCGATAGCGTGGTTGTCTACACTAGTGATGGGTGTGGTTGTCTACACTAGTGATGGGTGTGGTTGTCTACACTTGTGATGGATGTGGTTGTCTACACTAGTGATGGATGTGATTGTCTACACTAGCGATGGTGTTGTTGTCTACACTAGTGATGGGTGTGATTGTCTACACTAGCGATGGTGTTGTTGTCTACACTAGTGATGGGTGTGGTTGTCTACAATAGTGATGGGTGTGGATATCTACACTTGTGATAGTGTGGTTGTCTACACTAGTGATAGTGTGGTTGTCTACACTAGCGATAGCGTGGTTGTCTACACTAGCGATAGCGTGGTTGTCTACACTAGTGATGGGTGTGGTTGTCTACACTAGTGATGTGTGGTAGTCTACACTAGTGATGGGTGTGTTTGTCTACACTAGTGATGGGTGGTGTTGTCTACACTAGTGATAAGTGTGGTTGTCTACACTAGTTGTAAGTGTGGTTGTCTACACTTGTGATAGTGTGGTTGTCTACACTATTGATAGTGTGGTTGTCTACACTAGTGATAGTATGGTTGTCTACACTAGTGATAGTGTGGTTGTCTACACTAGTGATAGTGTGGTTGTCTACACTAGTGATAGTGTGGTTGTTAACACTACTGATGGGTGTGGTTGTCTACACTAGCTACACTAGTGATGGGTGTGGTTGTTTACACTAGCTACACTAGTGATGGGTGTGGTTGTCTACACTAGCTACACTAGTGATGGGTGCGGTTGTCTACACTAGTGATGTGTGTGGTTGTCTACACTAGTGATGGGTGAGGTTGTCTACACTAGTGATGCGTGAGGTTGTCTAGACTAGTGATGGTGTGGTTGTCTACACAAGCGATAGTGTGGTTGTCTAGACTAGTGATGGTGTGGTTGTCTACACTAGCGATAGTGTGGTTGTCTACACTAGCGATAGTGTGGTTGTCTACACTAGCGATAGTGTGGTTGTCTGCACTAGTGATGGGTGTGGTTGTCTACACTTGCGATAGTGTGGTTGTCTACACTAGCGGTAGTCTGGTTGTCTACACTTGCGATAATGTGGTTGTCTACACTTGCGATAGTGTGGTTGTCTACACTAGCGATAGTGTGGTTGTCTACACTAGCGATTTTGTGGTTGTCTACATTAGTGATAGTTTGGTTGTCTACACTAGTGATAGTGTGGTTGTCTGCACTAGCGATAGTGTGGTTGTCTGCACTAGCGATAGTGTGGTTGTCTGCACTAGCGATAGTGTGGTTGTCTGCACTAGCGATAGTGTGGTTGTCTGCACTAGCGATAGTGTGGTTGTCTACACTAGCGATAGTGTGGTTGTCTACACTAGCGAGAATGTGGTTGTCTACACTAGCGATAGTGTGGTTGTCTACACTACCGATAGTGTGGTTGTCTACTCTACCGATAGTGTGGTTGTCTACACTAGCGATAGTGTGGTTGTCTACACTAGCGATAGTGTGGTTGTCTACACTAGCGATAGTGTGGTTGTCTACACTAGCGATAGTGTGGTTGTCTACACTAGCGATAGTGTGGTTGTCTACACTAGCGATTTTGTGGTTGTCTACATTAGTGATAGTTTGGTTGTCTACACTAGCGATAGTGTGGTTGTCTACACTAATGGTGTGGTTGTCTACACTAGTGATAGTGTGTTTGTCTGCAAAAGCGATAGTGTGGTTGTACACGCTATTGATATTGTGGTTGTCTACACTAGTGATGGATGTGGTTGTCTACACTAGTGATGGATGTGGTTGTCTGTAGTCTACTGGGTGACTGGTGTGTTTTACAAGCAGGACGAGTGGGTGACTGACTGGACTGTTGTTGAAGGCTTCACTCGATTTGATGGGTGAGGTTCGCTCGAGAATCTTCCGCTTGTAGTATGGAGTTCGCAGTTGGATTTGCCTGCAAAAAGTTTTGGAAATAATATTTGAACGTTTTTCAATAATATTTAACATAAAACTGTTTATGTTAATAATTATTTTAATAATAAAGACATATGGAATCAAAAAATTAATGAATCCGGTGTGGCACTTTTGGCTTGGGGTCTCTCCCCACCAGTAGCATCCACAACAACAATAAAAATGGATAAATCTTGCTCAAAGACTTGATAACTCTGCAGATAAACGTAAGTGGTTGGTAGACTTTACTGAACCTGACGTTATCCCAGGTTAGTATAAGTAATTATCTAAGAAAGTCCCTAGTCAGGAGGAAGAATATGTACCACACGCAAACCTTAATAGAAACATATCCAGAATTTTGAGTTCGAATCTTATGCGTGACAGAAATGTATGGGCGAGTTTCGTATCGCCTAATGCTTCTGTTCACCATGAAACAAATCGGTATGCAGAAGTTGGTCGGCTTGTTGTGGAGACGTCCTGGGAGGGTCACTAGTTCCACACCTGAGCTACACGTTAACACTCACCCGGTCTCGACCTCTCCTCTACCTGGGTGTATATCTCCATTACCATACCTGCTACACCTCTACCTGGGTATATATCTCTATTACCATACCTGCTACACCTCCATCTGGGTGTATATCTCCATTACCATACCTGCTACACCTCTACCTGGGTGTATATCTCCATTACCATACCTGCTACACCTCTACCTGGGTATATATCTATTACCATACCTGCTACACCTCCACCTGGGTGTATATCTCCATTACCATACCTGCTACACCACTACCTGGGTGTATATCTCCATTACCATACCTGCTACACCTCTACCTGGGTATATATCTCTATTACCATACCTGCTACACCTCCACCTGGGTGTATATCTCCATTACCATACCTGCTACACCACTACCTGGGTGTATATCTCCATTACCATACCTGCTACACCTCTACCTGGGTATATATCTCTATTACCATACCTGCTACACCTCCACCTGGGTGTATATCTCCATTACCATACCTGCTACACCTCCACCTGGGTATATATCTCCATTACCATACCTGCTACACCTCTTCCTGTGTATATTCCTACATTAACATACCTGCTGCACCTTTACCTGTGTATATATCTCCATTAACATTCTTCTATACCTCTACCTGTGTATATCTCTATAACGTACTTGCTACACCTCTACCTCTATATATATCTAGGCTTAACATACCTGCTATACCTCTACCCATGTATATATCTATATTAACATACCTGCTACACCTCTACATGCGTATATATATCTCCATTAACGAACCTGCTACACCTCTACTTCAGTATATATCTCTATTAACATACCTCCTGCACATCTACCTTTGTATATCTATATTAACATTCCCGCTACACCTCTACCTGTGTATATATGTTTCCATTAACATACTTGCTACAACTCTAGCTGCGTATATTTATATTAACATACCTGCTACACCCCTGCCTGTGTATACATATCAATTACCATACATGCTACACCTCTACCTATGTATATTTCTCCATTGCCGTTATACAGGTTGTCCATTACATTCTCCATTGCCATTGTAAAGGATAACTAGCATAATGGTAGCCATCTGGATGTTGTGAAGGATAAGGACCATAATGGAAGCCACCTGGATGTTGTGAAGGATAAGGACCACAAGGGTAACCACCTGGATGTTGTGAAGGATAAGGATAACATAATGGTAGCCACCTGGATGTCGTGAAGGATAAGGATAACATAATGGTAGCCACCTGGATGCTGGAAGTGCCTGGAGCAGCTGGTTCACCACCTGGGATCTCTTCTTCCAGTCCTGGGAGGAGACAACACCCTTGTTGCCATAGTTAGCAGTGTAGTACCACTCTCCCCACACCCCGATGAAGCCCGCCTGGAGCACTGCTATCACCCCAGCATGTTTCTGCAACAATACGTGCAACACTCACTGTTATCACCCTAGAATACGACTGCAACATAACGTGCAACACTCACTGTTATCACCCCTGCATACTTCTGCAACAATACGTGCAACACTCACTGTTATCACCCCTGCATACGTCTGCAAAAATACTCACTGTTATCTCCCTGCAGACTCAGCTGAGCGTTCATTCAGTCTACGACGCCTTACCGTGCAGGGGTGGGCTAGTGGCACTCCTCCAACAGCCTTACCGTGCAAGTGTGGGCTAGAGGCACTCCAACAGCCTTACCGTGCAGGTGTGGGCTAGTTGTAATGACCAGTCCTATTTTACCCCCCTTTCCTCACTCAATACCCCAGCTTAACGCTGTTTGCAGATCAATGTGACCCCCAATGAACTACAGCAATTATTAATTCTGAAATATTAAATGAGGAGGAAGCAACGAGTGGAGAGTTTATTAAATTAAAATTAAGGAATAAAAACTCATTAAACACTGCCACCACCTCCTTGTCCAGACTCAGAATGTGTCTTTTATTGACTTCCCGGGGAGTATAGAAGCCAATAATCATGAAGTCAAGAGGTATAAGGGACTTGGTAAGGAATGCGTGAGAATTATTAATGTAATCTTTACTGATTGAAGATTCAAGGGCAACTCTAATATTCATAAAATGGAGAACACCGGGGAGTTCCTAGTACCGTACATAAACACAAAAAAATGACCCAGCATTAAACAAAAAGGGAACGGATAACTAAACACAAATATATGAATACACTTTATTTATTTGAAACACGTATATTCAAATCAAAATTGAAAATATATCCTACTCTAAATCCCTTCGAAGCAACAGAATGTCATACTGAATATACATGAAATCTCAAGTGCACAATTACCTTCAATACTGCAAAACAGGCCCAGATGTTGAGTGGCTGCCCCCAGGTCACCTGACCTGCACCCCAGTTGAAGCCCCAAGACACACTTACTTTAATATTGTCTTAATACTCTCCCAGTAGGAACAGGCTCCTCCCATTTCTAAGTTCCTTTGTTCCAATTAACCCCTCCTATCCAAGCCTATAGAGAATGGATTTAAACACAACTGGGTGCTCTGGAAGCTTGGCCAATGGAATTGTCAGGCCCTACCCTGGGGGACTAGACCTCTTGAGTCCTCAGCCAACAAGGGCCAAGAGCCTAACCCCACCTCCTAGGCCTTCATGGTATCAACTAATCAAGTACCCAGCTAGGACTAGGCATGTGAATAGGGGTCTGTTCCCCTTGACAGAAATCTCATGTAACTGGAAAAAAGCAGAAACAAACCCTCGTGGGAACAGCTGCTAGCCAGCCATCCAACGAAATTTGATATGTACGGTTTATAGCTCCAAAATTCGTCACTGGTAGAAGCAAGACAGGGGAAGAGGGGGAAGAGGGGGGTGGAGAGGGAAAATAGAGTGGCAAACGGAGAGGGCCAAGAGAGGACCTCTTGACTCAGGGATTATGACCAGTGAGGGTGGACTGTGACAAATGGGAGGGATGACCAAAGGGAGGGGGTGACGAACGACGGCAAGGGAGAGGGGAGAAGCCATGGACTGAGCACAAGATCATTACATAGTGGTGTTCCTCCAACAACCTTACCTTGCAGGTGTGGACTAGTGGCGCTCCTGCAACAAGCTTACCCAGCAGGTGTGGGCTAGAGGCACTCCAGCAATAGCCTTACCGTGCAGGTGTGGGCTAGAGGCACTCCAGCAATAGCCTTACCGTGCAGGTGTGGGCTAGAGGCACTCCAGCAACAGCCTTACCGTGCAGGTGTGGGCTAGAGGCACTCCTCCAACAGCCTTACCGTGCAGGTGTGGGCTAGAGGCACTCCTCCAACAGCCTTACCGTGCAGGTGTGGGCTAGAGGCACTATTCCAACAGCCATACCGTGCAGATGTGGCCTAGTGGCACTCCTCCAACAGCCTTACCCTGCAGGTGTGGGCTAGAGGCAGTTCTACAAAAACAGTACCGTGCAGGTGTAGGCTAGTGGCACTCCTTCAACAACATTACCGTGCAGGTGCAGGCTAGTGGCACTCCTCCAACAACCTTACTGTGCAGGTGCAGGCTAGTGGCACTCCTCCAACAACCTTACCGTGCAGGTGTGGGCTAGAGACACTCCTCCAACAGCCTTACCGTGCAGGTGTGGGCTAGAGGCACTATTCCAACAGCCATACCGTGCAGATGTGGCCTAGTGGCACTCCTCCAACAGCCTTACCCTGCAGGTGTGGGCTAGAGGCAGTTCTACAAAAACAGTACCGTACAGGTGTAGGCTAGTGGCACTCCTCCAACAACATTACCGTGCAGGTGCAGGCTAGTGGCACTCCTCCAACAGCCTTACCGTGCAGGTGTAGGCTAGTGGCACTCCTCCAACAACCTTACTGTGCAGGTGCAGGCTAGTGGCACTCCTCCAACAACCTTACCGTGCAGGTGTGGGCTAGAGACACTCCTCCAACAGCCTTACCGTGCAGGTGTGGGCTAGAGGCACTATTCCAACAGCCATACCGTGCAGATGTGGCCTAGTGGCACTCCTCCAACAGCCTTACCCTGCAGGTGTGGGCTAGAGGCAGTTCTACAAAAACAGTACCGTGCAGGTGCAGGCTAGTGGCACTCCTCCAACAACCTTACCGTGCAGGTGTGGGCTAGAGGCACTCCTCCAACAACCTTACCGTGCAGGTGTGGGCTAGAGGCACTCCTCCAACAGCCTTTCCTTGCAGGTGTGGGTTACAGGCACTCCTCCAACAGCCTTACCCGTAGTAGAGGTGTTAACTGCTGTATATGGGTCGCCAGTTGAGCGGGCGGGGCGTCGTTGATGTTCTTTTCTTCGATGGCGTAGCAGAACCTCAACACCACCTGCAACACCAGTCTCTGTAAACACCTTTATCAAGCTCAACACTATGGTGAAGGGGAGGCAATACTGCTTGCAACATCGTAGTCATCGCAGAAGTCAAGAAATGTTGTCGATTATTTAAAAACTTAAATAATCAACAGAAATAACTACAAAGGAAGATCAGACATTGGTAAAACACCGCACATCCATCTCACACAACCAAATATCAACAGCCAGACAACACTCAGATTCACTCTACCATCTTCAAGACCGAGACACAACACTCAACACACTGCACAAGCAACTATAGCAACTAAGATGGTGAGGAGGATGAAGAAATATATGAATACTGTGATTGGATGCCTATCAAAGAATAGTTAAAGCGCTGTGCTGTATGGTGAGGTCTGGTGCTGTATGGTGAGGTCTGGTGCTGTATGGTGAGGTCTGGTGCTGTATGGTGAGGTCTGGTGCTGTATGGTGAGATCTGGTGCTGTATGGTGAAGTCTGGTGGTGTATGGTGAGGTCTGATGCTGTATGGTGAGGTCTGGTGCTGTATGGTGAGATCTGGTGCTGTATGGTGAAGTCTGGTGGTGTATGGTGAGGTCTGATGCTGTATGGTGAGGTCTAGGGCTGTATGGTGAGGTCTGGGGATGTATTGTGAGGACTGGGGCTGTATGGTAAGGTCTGGGGCTGTATGGTGAGGTCTGGTGCTGTATGGTGAAGTCTGGTGCTGTATGGTGAGGTCTGGTGCTGTATGGTAGGTCTGGTGCTGTATGGTGAGGTCTGGTGCGTATGGTAGGTCTGGTGCTGTATGGTGAGGTCTGGTGCTGTATGGAGGTCTGGTGCTGTATGGTGAGGTCTGGTGCTGTATGGTGAGGTCTGGTGCTGTATGGTGAGGTCTGGTGCTGTATGGTGAGGTCTGGTGGTGCATGGTGAGGTCTGGTGGTGCATGGTGAGGTCTGGTGCTGTATGGTGAGGTCTGGTGCTGTATGGTGAGGTCTGGTGCTGTATGGTGGGTCTGGTGGTACTGTGGTGAGGTCTGGTGGTGCATGGTGAGGTCTGTGCTGTAGTGAGGTCTGGTGCTGTATGGTGAGGTCTGGTGCTGTATGGTGAGGTCTGGTGCTGTATGGTGAGGTCTGGTGCTGTATGGTGAGGTCGTGCAGTATGGTGAGGTCTGGTACTGTATGGTGAGGTCTGGTACTGTATGGTGAGGTCTGGTACTGTATGGTGAGGTCTGGTACTGTATGGTGAGGTCTGGTGCTGTATGGTGAGGTCTGGTACTGTATGGTGAGGTCTGGTACTGTATGGTGAGGTCTGGTGCTGTATGGTGAGGTCTGGTACTATATGGTGAGGTCTGGTGCTGTATGGTGAGGTCTGGTACTGTATGGTGAGGTCTGGTACTGTATGGTGAGGTCTGGTGCTGTATGGTAAGGTCTGGTACTGTATGGTGAGGTCTGGTACTGTATGGTGAGGTCTGGTGCTGTATGGTGAGGTCTGGTACTGTATGGTGAGGTCTGGTACTGTATGGTGAGGTCTGGTACTGTATGGTGAGGTCTGGTGCTGTATGGTGAGGTCTGGTATTGTATGGTGAGGTCTGGTACTGTATGGTGAGGTCTGGTGCTGTATGGTGAGGTCTGGTGCTGTATGGTGAGGTCTGGTGGTGTATGGTGAGGTATGGTGCTGTATGGTGAGGTCTGGTGCTGTATGGTGAGGTCTGATGGTGTATGATGAAGTCTGATGGTGTATGGTGAAGTCTTGTCCTGTATGGTGAGGTCTGGTGCTGTATGGTGAGGTCTGGTGCTGTATGGTGAGGTATGGTGCTGTATGGTGAGGTCTGGTGGTGTATGGTGAGGTCTGGTGCTGTATGGTGAGGTCTGGTGCTGTATGGTGAAGTCTGGTGGTGTATGGTGAGGTATGGTGCTATATGGTGAGGTCTGGTGCAGTATGGTGAGGTCTGATGGTGTATGGTGAAGTCTGATGGTGTATGGTGAAGTCTGGTGGTGTATGGTGAGGTCTGGTGCTGTATGGTGACTTCTGGTGCTGTGTGGTGAGGTCTGGTGCTGTATGGTGAGGTCTGGTGCTGTATGGTGCTGTATGGTGAGGTCTGGTGCTGTATGGTGAGGTCTGGTGGTGTATGGTGAGGTTTGGTGCTGTATGGTGAGGTCTGGTGCTGTATGGTGAGGTCTGGTGCTGTATGGTGAGGTCTGGTCGTGTATGGTGAGGTTTGGTACTGTATAGTGGTGTATGGTGAGGTCTGGTGGTGTATGGTGAGGTCTGGTGGTGTATGGTGAGGTCTGGTGCTGTATGGTGAGGTCTGGTGGTGTATGGTGAGGTCTGGTGGTGTATGGTGAGGTCTAGTGCTGTATGGTGAGGTCTGGTGGTGTATGGTGAGGTCTGGTACTGTATGGTGAGGTCTGGTGCTGTATGGTGAGGTCTGGTGGTGTATGGCGAGGTCTGGTGGTGTATGGTGAGGTCTGGTGGTGTATGGTGAGGTCTGGTGATGTATGGAGAGGTCTGGTGCTGTATGGTGAGGTCTGGTGCTGTATGGTGAGGTCTGGTGATGTATAGTGAGGTCTGGTGCTGTATGGTGAGGTCTGGTGGTGTATGGTGAGGTCTGGTGCTGTATGGAGAGGTCTGGTGCTGTATGGTGAGGTCTGGTGGTGTATGGTGAGGTCTGGTGCTGTATGGTGAGGTCTGGTGGTGTATGGTGAGGTATGGTGCTGTATGGTGTGGTTTGGTACTGTATGGTGAGGTCTGGTGGTGTATGGTGAGGTTTGGTACTGTATGGTGAGGTCTGGAGGTGTATGGTGAGATCTGGTGTTGCATAGTGAGGTCTGGTGTTGTATGGTGAAGTCTGGTGGTGTATGGTGAGGTCTGATGCTGTATGGTGAGGTCTGGTGCTGTATGGTGAGATCTGGTGCTGTATGGTGAAGTCTGGTGGTGTATGGTGAGGTCTGATGCTGTATGGTGAGGTCTAGGGCTGTATGGTGAGGTCTGGGGATGTATTGTGAGGTCTGGGGCTGTATGGTAAGGTCTGGGGCTGTATGGTGAGGTCTGGTGCTGTATGGTGAAGTCTGGTGCTGTATGGTGAGGTCTGGTGCTGTATGGTAATGTCTGGTGCTGTATGGTGAGGTCTGGTGCCGTATGGTTAGGTCTGGTGCTGTATGGTGAGGTCTGGTGCCGTATGGTGAGGTCTGGTGCCGTATGGTGAGGTCTGGTGCTTTATAGTGAGGTCTGGTGCTGTATGGTGAGGTCTGGTGCTGTATGGTGAGGTCTGGTGGTGCATGGTGAGGTCTGGTGGTGCATGGTGAGGTCTGGTGCTGTATGGTGAGGTCTGGTGCTGTATGGTGAGGTCTGGTGCTGTATGGTGAGGTCTGGTGGTGCATGGTGAGGTCTGGTGGTGCATGGTGAGGTCTGGTGGTGCATGGTGAGGTCTGGTGCTGTATGGTGAGGTCTGGTGCTGTATGGTGGGGTCTGTTGGTGTGTGGGATATCTGGGGCTTGACTCAATTATTCAATTATTTTACTTATTTAATTTAATTACAAAGGACCATCCACTTTTGAGAAAAGAGGGAAACTATAAAAGTGATCATTAGAAAACACACTGAAGAACCAGTGTCTTCAGTATTAGAAAGGATAATCACTTAAAATAAAGAATGGGCTGTATGATTAATTAACTAAAGTCAGAGCCTCAAACACCTACATTGGGGGGGTATTACTAGAACTTCATATACGTCTAGGAACTAGTGTGATTCGTCACCAGTTCATTGTTGAGTAAATAATATTATGATCTAAAATGCTATAGAGTCAAATATGTGAACTCAAATTATGAATATTAATAATTATTAAATTACGGAGCAATCATCTAAGTAAACACATAAATTTCCAAAAATCAGGTATGGTAAGAATATTCAATATGATAATCTTGCAAATTTGTATAATGATAAAAAATGGAAGAATTAAATGTGTACAAAAAGTCTTAGCTTTAGGACGATTTCTATGACACCGTTCGTGATTCGTCCTCGTGATCTCAGGATCTCCACATAGAAGAAATTAGAGGTGAATAACACGAATGCTGTTAACGACTCGTTGACTCCTCACATACGAGCTGTAATTTAAAGAATATTAAGTAGCATTGGACTAGGCTACTTTTAATCTCAATATTCATGAAAATAGAAAATAAACATTAATGCGGTACTAACGTTGGATATGTGGTCGTCTCACTATATAACGACAGACTACTCACAAATATACAATCTTAAATGATGCATCAAGAAAGAAACTATACTTAACGTGAGCGCAGCTACTACTGAAGTCTGCCGATATCGGGTCTGCCAGTCCCAAACTTTCACAGCGTACACGTGTTTGTGGGTTTTGGCTTAATTCTAGACGCGTTATTGGTTGGCTGAGCACTATGGAGCACGTGGAAGAATAATTATTCAGTATTAGTTGGGTATCAGTGTAATTCTTGCTGATAACTCCCAAACGCCACATGTCTCGCCACTCTTGACGCCATGACCTTCCGCTGTCCAAGCACGCTCGCTTCACAATGGCGTCGCCCCCTTCCCCAACCCGCGTTTCGCATTCACCACATAAATTATTAATCACGAATAATACTATTTCGCGCAATTGTGGCTGAAATACTTTAATGAGGACTGGGTTGCAATTAGAGGGATTTAAATATTATCGCCTTCTCGTCTTATGGCGTTAAACGAGAAATGGAGTAGATTTTAGTTTTCTCCATGGCATTTACGCGTGACAGAAAAAACTATTACTTGATAACAATTGTAACTAAAAACTCTCGATTTAGAATTATTGGGAGTTATGTTATCCGTAAATAATTATCACACGGAATACTGATGATTTTAGAGAACCACATTCAATTTTCTAACACATTGGTAATAAATGTGTTTAACTAGACATTATCTGACGCAATGTTGGTGCTCTATTTCATAAGAATTCTAGCATTAATACGCAGATACAATGGTTAGTTTATGTTGACACTACTGTTAGTAAATTTAGTGACTACTGTAGTTAGTATATAATAATAATGATTTATTATAATACAATAGTAGTTTATTAGTGTTGGAAATTTCCAACATGGTGTATGGTTAGGTCTGATGCTGTGTAGTGAGGTCTGGTGCTGTATGGTTAGGTCTGATGCTGTGTAGTGAGGTCTGGTGCTGTATGGTGAGGTCTGGTGCTGTATGGTGAGGTCTGGTGCTGTATGGTGAGGTCTGGTGCTGTATGGTGAGGTCTGGTGCTGTATGGTGAGGTCTGGTGCTGTATGGTGAGGTCTGGTGCTGTATGGTGAGGTCTGGTGCTGTAATTGAAATTGAAATTGAAATAAGTTTATTGAGGTAAAATACACACAAAGGGATGAGGTAGCTCAAGCTATTCTCACCCCGTTCAGTACAACGTGTTAGTACATACATAGACACACATCACAAACAATAAACCTGTTACCAAACATTCTGAGAGATAAACATGTACATTTCCTCCTTCGCAAGTGGTATGGTATCAGACGTACACAAATACTTTTATGACCTAGTTATACGGATAATTCAACAAAATATTACAGTCTTGGTGCAAAATTCTTATATCTCTCAAGAATATCATCAACCTTTCCTTTGTGACACATCCAGGCTATTTGCTCAGGAACAGTCCTTATCTCAGTGTTTCTATATACATTTATCAACGGACAATCAAGAACATAATGGGCAAGGGTGTGAGACCTTAACATACCACATAGTTTACACTTCGTGTCATTATCATGAACGCCTATCCCATTATCCCAGTAATATTTGTACCCAAGCCTGAGCCGCATGTACACAGAGTCACTCCAAGCATTTCTCCTTTTACTATAAGTGAAAAGGGTGTTTTGACTCACATACATGTAGTGTTGCATGGTTAGACTTCTCTCATACATTATCCCTCTCCTCTCCACTCCTGCCTGTGCCTGAATATTTCTGATTTTGCTTCTTATTTGTCTCATTGTGAATTCACATTCAATGTCAATTTGTGGTTTTGATGTGGCACGTTTGGCCAAGTCATCCGCCACCTCGTTGAGCACTATTCCAACATGAGATGGAATCCACATGAATTTCACACTATGACCTTTCAGCTGTATCTCAGCTATTCTTCTCTTACAATTCTCAACTATAGACATGAAGACTGGGTTTCGACTGTTTGAGGACTCCACTGCTCCTCGGCTATCGACAAATACAAAAACATTTTTGTCGTCATGACGTACTTCCTCCAAACACGCCAGAATGGCCTGCAGTTCAGCTTGTGTGGATGATATATAATTACTAAGCCGGAGTTCAATTTTCCTGTCCACAGTCCCAAACTCCGTATATTCCCTTATTAGGACACCACACCCGGCCCTGCCATCCTCCGCCACCGACCCGTCGCAATACACATGTAAACTGTTGCCTCTTGGTAACCGGGATATCATGCTTCCATACATACACCGTAATTGTCCCGGTTCATGCTGAATCTTTTTCACATTGAGGGGTACAATTTCGACGTCTATTTTCTGTACTTTCCAGGGAGCAGACATATTACCCTGTCGAGAGGGTTTACAGCAGTCAAGTACATCGTATTCCCTGAGGTCATGAGCTAATCCCCTCGTGTAGCGTGTCTCCCTCAGTTTCCTGGAAGTGTGTACGTCACTCAAGCAGGTCTGAACGCTCTCAAACAGCTTATCCCCTCCTTTTCTCGGCATGAAACGAATAGCTACTCTAGTGTTAATGTCACGGACTCTATCACACACACTCTGTAAATTTAATTCCATTCTCATTATTTCAATCATTACATTTCTTTGACATCCAAGAATAATCCTCAAAGCCTCGTTCTGTATCAGCTCTATTTTTTGAATTCTGCCTTGGCCTGTGTAAGACAAAACGGGTGCTGCGTAGTCTATCAGGGACCGAACAGTGCTTATGTATAACATCCGTAAGATAGGTACCCCAACACCTTTACCAGAAAAAGCCAGTGCTTTTAGAGGATGCAGACGGGCTTTACATAAGGTGCTGATATGATTTATTTCAGCATTTTTACTCTCACATGTGTATCCAACATACATGTCCAGATACTTGTACTTCTGAACACGGCTCAGTTCCACACCATTTAGAGTAAGTGTTATATTTCTTCGTTTCCTATATTCATATTTGGTTTTATCTGCATTTATAACTAAGCCTAACTTGTGACAGGTTGTACCAAGTATGTTAAGAGCAGTTTGAATTTTGTTCCCGGAAGTGCCTTGTATAAGAATGTCATCAGCATATATGATCGTCGTGACCCCTGGAGGATACATTTCTGATGCTAATCTGTTCATTAATACATTGAATAAGGTGGGACTTAATACTCCCCCTTGTGGGGTACCTAACTGAAACCTCAGTTCCTCAGACATGCATCCCTGATAATACACCTGACCTTTTCTGCCTTGTAGATAATCCCTTATCCAGTGTAACAATCTCCCTGTTATTCCCAGATTGGCTAATTCGTATAAGATTACTTCCCCATTGGCTTTATCAAATGCTCCTTGTAGATCAACAAAAACTCTACAATTGTCATCCATATTAGACAAACACTTTAAGAGACAATCCGCAGTACTTTTGCCTTTGATAAAACCAAAGAGATTACTGGACATGTTATCACCTACAAGGTAGAGTAGCCTATTTAACAAAATCCTTTCCATCATTTTACAAAAGCAGGATATTAAGGAGACAGGTCTGTAGCCACCGTTTGACTTAGGGATAGGAATGATGACTGCCTCTTTTCATTTTCTTGGTAACTTTCCCTCTCTATAACTCATATTAAACAAATCAAGTAAGGGACTAGGTTTCATACCGGCTGAATAATTAAGAATGTCATACGTTACTCCATCTTTCCCAGGAGCAATAGAGCTGCCACTTTTTATAGCATCCAGTAGCTCATCGTGAGTTATCTCAGTGCACGCTATAGATCTTGTATTTAAGGCATATAAAGTTACTCCATTTCTAATATTTTCCCTGGTCTGGTGCTGTATGGTGAGGTCTGGTACTGTATGGTGAGGTCTGGTACTGTGTAGTGAGGTCTGGTGCTGTATGGTGAGGTCTGATGCTGTGTAGTGAGGTCTGGTGCTGTATGGTGAGGTCTGGTGCTGTATGGTTAGGTCTGGTGCTGTATGGTGAGGTCTGGTACTGTATGGTGAGGTTTGGTACTATATGGTGAGGTCTGGTACTGTATGGTGAGGTCTGGTACTGTATGGTGAGGTCTGGTGCTGTATGGTGAGGTCTGGTACTGTATGGTGAGGTCTGGTACTGTATGGTGAGGTCTGGTGCTGTATGGTGAGGTCTGGTACTATATGGTGAGGTCTGGTGCTGTATGGTGAGGTCTGGTACTGTATGGTGAGGTCTGGTACTGTATGGTGAGGTCTGGTGCTGTATGGTGAGGTCTGGTACTGTATGGTGAGGTCTGGTACTGTATGGTGAGGTCTGGTGCTGTATGGTGAGGTCTGGTACTGTATGGTGAGGTCTGGTACTGTATGGTGAGGTCTGGTGCTGTATGGTGAGGTCTGGTACTGTATGGTGAGGTCTGGTACTGTATGGTGAGGTCTGGTGCTGTATGGTGAGGTCTGGTACTGTATGGTGAGGTCTGGTGCTGTATGGTGAGGTCTGGTGCTGTATGGTGAGGTCTGATGGTGAGGTATGGTGCTGTATGGTGAGGTCTGGTGCTGTATGGTGAGGTCTGATGGTGTATGGTGAAGTCTGATGGTGTATGGTGAAGTCTGGTGCTGTATGGTGAGGTCTGGTGCTGTATGGTGAGGTCTGGTGCTGTATGGTGAGGTATGGTGAGGTCTGGTGATGTATGGTGAGGTCTGGTGCTGTATGGTGAGGTCTGGTGCTGTATGGTGAGGTCTGGTGGTGTATGGTGAGGTATGGTGCTGTATGGTGAGGTCTGGTGCTGTATGGTGAGGTCTGATGGTGTATGGTGAAGTCTGATGGTGTATGGTGAAGTCTGGTGGTGTATGGTGAGGTCTGGTGCTGTATGGTGACTTCTGGTGCTGTGTGGTGAGGTCTGGTGCTGTATGGTGAGGTCTGGTGCTGTATGGTGCTGTATGGTGAGGTCTGGTGCTGTATGGTGAGGTCTGGTGGTGTATGGTGAGGTTTGGTGCTGTATTGTGAGGTCTGGTGGTGTATGGTGAGGTCTGGTGCTGTATGGTGAGGTCTGGTCGTGTATGGTGAGGTTTGGTACTGTATAGTGGTGTATGGTGAGGTCTGGTGGTGTATGGTGAGGTCTGGTGGTGTATGGTGAGGTCTGGTGGTGTATGGTGAGGTCTGGTGGTGTATGGTGAGGTCTGGTGGTGTATGGTGAGGTCTGGTGGTGTATGGTGAGGTCTGGTGCTGTATGGTGAGGTCTGGTGGTGTATGGTGAGGTCTGGTGCTGTATGGTAAGGTCTGGTGGTGTATGGTGAGGTCTGGTGCTGTATGGTGAGGTCTGGTGGTGTATGGTGAGGTCTGGTGGTGTATGGTGAGGTCTGGTGGTGTATGGAGAGGTCTGGTGCTGTATGGTGAGGTCTGGTGCTGTATGGTGAGGTCTGGTGCTGTATGGTGAGGTCTGGTGCTGTATGGTGAGGTCTGGTGGTGTATGGTGAGGTCTGGTGCTGTATGGAGAGGTCTGGTGCTGTATGGTGAGGTCTGGTGGTGTATGGTGAGGTCTGGTGCTGTATGGTGAGGTCTGGTGGTGTATGGTGAGGTATGGTGCTGTATGGTGAGGTTTGGTACTGTATGGTGAGGTCTGGTGCTGTATGGTGAGGTCTGGTGCTGTATGGTGAGGTCTGGTGCTGTATGGTGAGGTCTGGTGCTGTATGGTGAGATCTGGTGCTGTATGGTGAAGTCTGGTGGTGTATGGTGAGGTCTGATGCTGTATGGTGAGGTCTGGTGCTGTATGGTGAGATCTGGTGCTGTATGGTGAAGTCTGGTGGTGTATGGTGAGGTCTGATGCTGTATGGTGAGGTCTAGGGCTGTATGGTGAGGTCTGGGGATGTATTGTGAGGACTGGGGCTGTATGGTAAGGTCTGGGGCTGTATGGTGAGGTCTGGTGCTGTATGGTGAAGTCTGGTGCTGTATGGTGAGGTCTGGTGCTGTATGGTAAGGTCTGGTGCTGTATGGTGAGGTCTGGTGCCGTATGGTTAGGTCTGGTGCTGTATGGTGAGGTCTGGTGCCGTATGGTGAGGTCTGGTGCTGTATGGTGAGGTCTGGTGCTTTATAGTGAGGTCTGGTGCTGTATGATGAGGTCTGGTGTTGTATGGTGAGGTCTGGTGGTGCATGGTGAGGTCTGGTGGTGCATGGTGAGGTCTGGTGCTGTATGGTGAGGTCTGGTGCTGTATGGTGAGGTCTGGTGCTGTATGGTGAGGTCTGGTGGTGCATGGTGAGGTCTGGTGGTGCATGGTGAGGTCTGGTGCTGTATGGTGAGGTCTGGTGCTGTATGGTGAGGTCTGGTGCTGTATGGTGGGGTCTGTTGGTGTGTGGGATATCTGGGGCTTGACTCAATTATTCAATTATTTTACTTATTTAATTTAATTACAAAGGACCATCCACTTTTGAGAAAAGAGGGAAACTATAAAAGTGATCATTAGAAAACACACTGAAGAACCAGTGTCTATGGATAAGTATTAGAAAGAATAATCACTTAAAATAAAGAATGGGCTGTATGATTAATTAACTAAAGTCAGAGCCTCAAACACCTACATTGGGGGGGTATTACTAGAACTTCATATACGTCTAGGAACTAGTGTGATTCGTCACCAGTTCATTGTTGAGTAAATAATATTATGATCTAAAATGCTATAGAGTCAAATATGTGAACTCAAATTATGAATATTAATAATTATTAAATTACGGAGCAATCATCTAAGTAAACACATAAATTTCCAAAAATCAGGTATGGTAAGAATATTCAATATGATAATCTTGCAAATTTGTATAATGATAAAAAATGGAAGAATTAAATGTGTACAAAAAGTCTTAGCTTTAAGACGATTTCTATGACACCGTTCGTGATTCGTCCTCGTGATCTCAGGATCTCCACATAGAAGAAATTAGAGGTGAATAACACGAATGCTGTTAACGACTCGTTGACTCCTCACATACGAGCTGTAATTTAAAGAATATTAAGTAGCATTGGACTAGGCTACTTTTAATCTCAATATTCATGAAAATAGAAAATAAACATTAATGCGGTACTAACGTTGGATATGTGGTCGTCTCACTATATAACGACAGACTACTCACAAATATACAATCTTAAATGATGCATCAAGAAAGACACTATACTTAACGTGAGCGCAGCTACTACTGAAGTCTGCCGATATCGCGTCTGCCAGTCCCAAACTTTCACAGCGTACACGTGTTTGTGGGTTTTGGCTTAATTCTAGACGCGTTATTGGTTGGCTGAGCACTATGGAGCACGTGGAAGAATAATTATTCAGTATTAGTTGGGTATCAGTGTAATTCTTGCTGATAACTCCCAAACGCCACATGTCTCGCCACTCTTGACGCCATGACCTTCCGCTGTCCAAGCACGCTCGCTTCACAATGGCGTCGCCCCCTTCCCCAACCCGCGTCTCGCATTCACCACAGAAATTATTAATCACGAATAATACTATTTCGCGCAATTGTGGCTGAAATACTTTAATGAGGACTGGGTTGCAATTAGAGGGATTTAAATATTATCGCCTTCTCGTCTTATGGCGTTAAACGAGAAATGGAGTAGATTTTAGTTTTCTCCATGGCATTTACGCGTGACAGAAAAAACTATTACTTGATAACAATTGTAACTAAAAACTCTCGATTTAGAATTATTGGGAGTTATGTTATCCGTAAATAATTATCACACGGAATACTGATGATTTTAGAGAACCACATTCAATTTTCTAACACATTGGTAATAAATGTGTTTAACTAGACATTATCTGACGCAATGTTGGTGCTCTATTTCATAAGAATTCTAGCATTAATACGCAGATACAATGGTTAGTTTATGTTGACACTACTGTTAGTAAATTTAGTGACTACTGTAGTTAGTATATAATAATAATGATTTATTATAATACAATAGTAGTTTATTAGTGTTGGAAATTTCCAACATGGTGTATGGTTAGGTCTGATGCTGTGTAGTGAGGTCTGGTGCTGTATGGTTAGGTCTGATGCTGTGTAGTGAGGTCTGGTGCTGTATGGTGAGGTCTGGTGCTGTATGGTGAGGTCTGGTGCTGTATGGTGAGGTCTGGTACTGTATGGTGAGGTCTGGTACTGTGTAGTGAGGTCTGGTGCTGTATGGTGAGGTCTGATGCTGTGTAGTGAGGTCTGGTGCTGTATGGTGAGGTCTGGTGCTGTATGGTGAGGTCTGGTGCTGTATGGTGAGGTCTGGTGCTGTATGGTGAGGTCGTGCAGTATGGTGAGGTCTGGTACTGTATGGTGAGGTCTGGTACTGTATGGTGAGGTCTGGTACTGTATGGTGAGGTCTGGTACTGTATGGTGAGGTCTGGTGCTGTATGGTGAGGTCTGGTACTGTATGGTGAGGTCTGGTACTGTATGGTGAGGTCTGGTGCTGTATGGTGAGGTCTGGTACTATATGGTGAGGTCTGGTGCTGTATGGTGAGGTCTGGTACTGTATGGTGAGGTCTGGTACTGTATGGTGAGGTCTGGTGCTGTATGGTAAGGTCTGGTACTGTATGGTGAGGTCTGGTACTGTATGGTGAGGTCTGGTGCTGTATGGTGAGGTCTGGTACTGTATGGTGAGGTCTGGTACTGTATGGTGAGGTCTGGTACTGTATGGTGAGGTCTGGTGCTGTATGGTGAGGTCTGGTATTGTATGGTGAGGTCTGGTACTGTATGGTGAGGTCTGGTGCTGTATGGTGAGGTCTGGTGCTGTATGGTGAGGTCTGGTGGTGTATGGTGAGGTATGGTGCTGTATGGTGAGGTCTGGTGCTGTATGGTGAGGTCTGATGGTGTATGATGAAGTCTGATGGTGTATGGTGAAGTCTTGTCCTGTATGGTGAGGTCTGGTGCTGTATGGTGAGGTCTGGTGCTGTATGGTGAGGTATGGTGCTGTATGGTGAGGTCTGGTGGTGTATGGTGAGGTCTGGTGCTGTATGGTGAGGTCTGGTGCTGTATGGTGAAGTCTGGTGGTGTATGGTGAGGTATGGTGCTATATGGTGAGGTCTGGTGCAGTATGGTGAGGTCTGATGGTGTATGGTGAAGTCTGATGGTGTATGGTGAAGTCTGGTGGTGTATGGTGAGGTCTGGTGCTGTATGGTGACTTCTGGTGCTGTGTGGTGAGGTCTGGTGCTGTATGGTGAGGTCTGGTGCTGTATGGTGCTGTATGGTGAGGTCTGGTGCTGTATGGTGAGGTCTGGTGGTGTATGGTGAGGTTTGGTGCTGTATGGTGAGGTCTGGTGCTGTATGGTGAGGTCTGGTGCTGTATGGTGAGGTCTGGTCGTGTATGGTGAGGTTTGGTACTGTATAGTGGTGTATGGTGAGGTCTGGTGGTGTATGGTGAGGTCTGGTGGTGTATGGTGAGGTCTGGTGCTGTATGGTGAGGTCTGGTGGTGTATGGTGAGGTCTGGTGGTGTATGGTGAGGTCTAGTGCTGTATGGTGAGGTCTGGTGGTGTATGGTGAGGTCTGGTACTGTATGGTGAGGTCTGGTGCTGTATGGTGAGGTCTGGTGGTGTATGGCGAGGTCTGGTGGTGTATGGTGAGGTCTGGTGGTGTATGGTGAGGTCTGGTGATGTATGGAGAGGTCTGGTGCTGTATGGTGAGGTCTGGTGCTGTATGGTGAGGTCTGGTGATGTATAGTGAGGTCTGGTGCTGTATGGTGAGGTCTGGTGGTGTATGGTGAGGTCTGGTGCTGTATGGAGAGGTCTGGTGCTGTATGGTGAGGTCTGGTGGTGTATGGTGAGGTCTGGTGCTGTATGGTGAGGTCTGGTGGTGTATGGTGAGGTATGGTGCTGTATGGTGTGGTTTGGTACTGTATGGTGAGGTCTGGTGGTGTATGGTGAGGTTTGGTACTGTATGGTGAGGTCTGGAGGTGTATGGTGAGATCTGGTGTTGCATAGTGAGGTCTGGTGTTGTATGGTGAAGTCTGGTGGTGTATGGTGAGGTCTGATGCTGTATGGTGAGGTCTGGTGCTGTATGGTGAGATCTGGTGCTGTATGGTGAAGTCTGGTGGTGTATGGTGAGGTCTGATGCTGTATGGTGAGGTCTAGGGCTGTATGGTGAGGTCTGGGGATGTATTGTGAGGTCTGGGGCTGTATGGTAAGGTCTGGGGCTGTATGGTGAGGTCTGGTGCTGTATGGTGAAGTCTGGTGCTGTATGGTGAGGTCTGGTGCTGTATGGTAATGTCTGGTGCTGTATGGTGAGGTCTGGTGCCGTATGGTTAGGTCTGGTGCTGTATGGTGAGGTCTGGTGCCGTATGGTGAGGTCTGGTGCCGTATGGTGAGGTCTGGTGCTTTATAGTGAGGTCTGGTGCTGTATGGTGAGGTCTGGTGCTGTATGGTGAGGTCTGGTGGTGCATGGTGAGGTCTGGTGGTGCATGGTGAGGTCTGGTGCTGTATGGTGAGGTCTGGTGCTGTATGGTGAGGTCTGGTGCTGTATGGTGAGGTCTGGTGGTGCATGGTGAGGTCTGGTGGTGCATGGTGAGGTCTGGTGGTGCATGGTGAGGTCTGGTGCTGTATGGTGAGGTCTGGTGCTGTATGGTGGGGTCTGTTGGTGTGTGGGATATCTGGGGCTTGACTCAATTATTCAATTATTTTACTTATTTAATTTAATTACAAAGGACCATCCACTTTTGAGAAAAGAGGGAAACTATAAAAGTGATCATTAGAAAACACACTGAAGAACCAGTGTCTTCAGTATTAGAAAGGATAATCACTTAAAATAAAGAATGGGCTGTATGATTAATTAACTAAAGTCAGAGCCTCAAACACCTACATTGGGGGGGTATTACTAGAACTTCATATACGTCTAGGAACTAGTGTGATTCGTCACCAGTTCATTGTTGAGTAAATAATATTATGATCTAAAATGCTATAGAGTCAAATATGTGAACTCAAATTATGAATATTAATAATTATTAAATTACGGAGCAATCATCTAAGTAAACACATAAATTTCCAAAAATCAGGTATGGTAAGAATATTCAATATGATAATCTTGCAAATTTGTATAATGATAAAAAATGGAAGAATTAAATGTGTACAAAAAGTCTTAGCTTTAGGACGATTTCTATGACACCGTTCGTGATTCGTCCTCGTGATCTCAGGATCTCCACATAGAAGAAATTAGAGGTGAATAACACGAATGCTGTTAACGACTCGTTGACTCCTCACATACGAGCTGTAATTTAAAGAATATTAAGTAGCATTGGACTAGGCTACTTTTAATCTCAATATTCATGAAAATAGAAAATAAACATTAATGCGGTACTAACGTTGGATATGTGGTCGTCTCACTATATAACGACAGACTACTCACAAATATACAATCTTAAATGATGCATCAAGAAAGAAACTATACTTAACGTGAGCGCAGCTACTACTGAAGTCTGCCGATATCGGGTCTGCCAGTCCCAAACTTTCACAGCGTACACGTGTTTGTGGGTTTTGGCTTAATTCTAGACGCGTTATTGGTTGGCTGAGCACTATGGAGCACGTGGAAGAATAATTATTCAGTATTAGTTGGGTATCAGTGTAATTCTTGCTGATAACTCCCAAACGCCACATGTCTCGCCACTCTTGACGCCATGACCTTCCGCTGTCCAAGCACGCTCGCTTCACAATGGCGTCGCCCCCTTCCCCAACCCGCGTTTCGCATTCACCACATAAATTATTAATCACGAATAATACTATTTCGCGCAATTGTGGCTGAAATACTTTAATGAGGACTGGGTTGCAATTAGAGGGATTTAAATATTATCGCCTTCTCGTCTTATGGCGTTAAACGAGAAATGGAGTAGATTTTAGTTTTCTCCATGGCATTTACGCGTGACAGAAAAAACTATTACTTGATAACAATTGTAACTAAAAACTCTCGATTTAGAATTATTGGGAGTTATGTTATCCGTAAATAATTATCACACGGAATACTGATGATTTTAGAGAACCACATTCAATTTTCTAACACATTGGTAATAAATGTGTTTAACTAGACATTATCTGACGCAATGTTGGTGCTCTATTTCATAAGAATTCTAGCATTAATACGCAGATACAATGGTTAGTTTATGTTGACACTACTGTTAGTAAATTTAGTGACTACTGTAGTTAGTATATAATAATAATGATTTATTATAATACAATAGTAGTTTATTAGTGTTGGAAATTTCCAACATGGTGTATGGTTAGGTCTGATGCTGTGTAGTGAGGTCTGGTGCTGTATGGTTAGGTCTGATGCTGTGTAGTGAGGTCTGGTGCTGTATGGTGAGGTCTGGTGCTGTATGGTGAGGTCTGGTGCTGTATGGTGAGGTCTGGTGCTGTATGGTGAGGTCTGGTGCTGTATGGTGAGGTCTGGTGCTGTATGGTGAGGTCTGGTGCTGTATGGTGAGGTCTGGTGCTGTAATTGAAATTGAAATTGAAATAAGTTTATTGAGGTAAAATACACACAAAGGGATGAGGTAGCTCAAGCTATTCTCACCCCGTTCAGTACAACGTGTTAGTACATACATAGACACACATCACAAACAATAAACCTGTTACCAAACATTCTGAGAGATAAACATGTACATTTCCTCCTTCGCAAGTGGTATGGTATCAGACGTACACAAATACTTTTATGACCTAGTTATACGGATAATTCAACAAAATATTACAGTCTTGGTGCAAAATTCTTATATCTCTCAAGAATATCATCAACCTTTCCTTTGTGACACATCCAGGCTATTTGCTCAGGAACAGTCCTTATCTCAGTGTTTCTATATACATTTATCAACGGACAATCAAGAACATAATGGGCAAGGGTGTGAGACCTTAACATACCACATAGTTTACACTTCGTGTCATTATCATGAACGCCTATCCCATTATCCCAGTAATATTTGTACCCAAGCCTGAGCCGCATGTACACAGAGTCACTCCAAGCATTTCTCCTTTTACTATAAGTGAAAAGGGTGTTTTGACTCACATACATGTAGTGTTGCATGGTTAGACTTCTCTCATACATTATCCCTCTCCTCTCCACTCCTGCCTGTGCCTGAATATTTCTGATTTTGCTTCTTATTTGTCTCATTGTGAATTCACATTCAATGTCAATTTGTGGTTTTGATGTGGCACGTTTGGCCAAGTCATCCGCCACCTCGTTGAGCACTATTCCAACATGAGATGGAATCCACATGAATTTCACACTATGACCTTTCAGCTGTATCTCAGCTATTCTTCTCTTACAATTCTCAACTATAGACATGAAGACTGGGTTTCGACTGTTTGAGGACTCCACTGCTCCTCGGCTATCGACAAATACAAAAACATTTTTGTCGTCATGACGTACTTCCTCCAAACACGCCAGAATGGCCTGCAGTTCAGCTTGTGTGGATGATATATAATTACTAAGCCGGAGTTCAATTTTCCTGTCCACAGTCCCAAACTCCGTATATTCCCTTATTAGGACACCACACCCGGCCCTGCCATCCTCCGCCACCGACCCGTCGCAATACACATGTAAACTGTTGCCTCTTGGTAACCGGGATATCATGCTTCCATACATACACCGTAATTGTCCCGGTTCATGCTGAATCTTTTTCACATTGAGGGGTACAATTTCGACGTCTATTTTCTGTACTTTCCAGGGAGCAGACATATTACCCTGTCGAGAGGGTTTACAGCAGTCAAGTACATCGTATTCCCTGAGGTCATGAGCTAATCCCCTCGTGTAGCGTGTCTCCCTCAGTTTCCTGGAAGTGTGTACGTCACTCAAGCAGGTCTGAACGCTCTCAAACAGCTTATCCCCTCCTTTTCTCGGCATGAAACGAATAGCTACTCTAGTGTTAATGTCACGGACTCTATCACACACACTCTGTAAATTTAATTCCATTCTCATTATTTCAATCATTACATTTCTTTGACATCCAAGAATAATCCTCAAAGCCTCGTTCTGTATCAGCTCTATTTTTTGAATTCTGCCTTGGCCTGTGTAAGACAAAACGGGTGCTGCGTAGTCTATCAGGGACCGAACAGTGCTTATGTATAACATCCGTAAGATAGGTACCCCAACACCTTTACCAGAAAAAGCCAGTGCTTTTAGAGGATGCAGACGGGCTTTACATAAGGTGCTGATATGATTTATTTCAGCATTTTTACTCTCACATGTGTATCCAACATACATGTCCAGATACTTGTACTTCTGAACACGGCTCAGTTCCACACCATTTAGAGTAAGTGTTATATTTCTTCGTTTCCTATATTCATATTTGGTTTTATCTGCATTTATAACTAAGCCTAACTTGTGACAGGTTGTACCAAGTATGTTAAGAGCAGTTTGAATTTTGTTCCCGGAAGTGCCTTGTATAAGAATGTCATCAGCATATATGATCGTCGTGACCCCTGGAGGATACATTTCTGATGCTAATCTGTTCATTAATACATTGAATAAGGTGGGACTTAATACTCCCCCTTGTGGGGTACCTAACTGAAACCTCAGTTCCTCAGACATGCATCCCTGATAATACACCTGACCTTTTCTGCCTTGTAGATAATCCCTTATCCAGTGTAACAATCTCCCTGTTATTCCCAGATTGGCTAATTCGTATAAGATTACTTCCCCATTGGCTTTATCAAATGCTCCTTGTAGATCAACAAAAACTCTACAATTGTCATCCATATTAGACAAACACTTTAAGAGACAATCCGCAGTACTTTTGCCTTTGATAAAACCAAAGAGATTACTGGACATGTTATCACCTACAAGGTAGAGTAGCCTATTTAACAAAATCCTTTCCATCATTTTACAAAAGCAGGATATTAAGGAGACAGGTCTGTAGCCACCGTTTGACTTAGGGATAGGAATGATGACTGCCTCTTTTCATTTTCTTGGTAACTTTCCCTCTCTATAACTCATATTAAACAAATCAAGTAAGGGACTAGGTTTCATACCGGCTGAATAATTAAGAATGTCATACGTTACTCCATCTTTCCCAGGAGCAATAGAGCTGCCACTTTTTATAGCATCCAGTAGCTCATCGTGAGTTATCTCAGTGCACGCTATAGATCTTGTATTTAAGGCATATAAAGTTACTCCATTTCTAATATTTTCCCTGGTCTGGTGCTGTATGGTGAGGTCTGGTACTGTATGGTGAGGTCTGGTACTGTGTAGTGAGGTCTGGTGCTGTATGGTGAGGTCTGATGCTGTGTAGTGAGGTCTGGTGCTGTATGGTGAGGTCTGGTGCTGTATGGTTAGGTCTGGTGCTGTATGGTGAGGTCTGGTACTGTATGGTGAGGTTTGGTACTATATGGTGAGGTCTGGTACTGTATGGTGAGGTCTGGTACTGTATGGTGAGGTCTGGTGCTGTATGGTGAGGTCTGGTACTGTATGGTGAGGTCTGGTACTGTATGGTGAGGTCTGGTGCTGTATGGTGAGGTCTGGTACTATATGGTGAGGTCTGGTGCTGTATGGTGAGGTCTGGTACTGTATGGTGAGGTCTGGTACTGTATGGTGAGGTCTGGTGCTGTATGGTGAGGTCTGGTACTGTATGGTGAGGTCTGGTACTGTATGGTGAGGTCTGGTGCTGTATGGTGAGGTCTGGTACTGTATGGTGAGGTCTGGTACTGTATGGTGAGGTCTGGTGCTGTATGGTGAGGTCTGGTACTGTATGGTGAGGTCTGGTACTGTATGGTGAGGTCTGGTGCTGTATGGTGAGGTCTGGTACTGTATGGTGAGGTCTGGTGCTGTATGGTGAGGTCTGGTGCTGTATGGTGAGGTCTGATGGTGAGGTATGGTGCTGTATGGTGAGGTCTGGTGCTGTATGGTGAGGTCTGATGGTGTATGGTGAAGTCTGATGGTGTATGGTGAAGTCTGGTGCTGTATGGTGAGGTCTGGTGCTGTATGGTGAGGTCTGGTGCTGTATGGTGAGGTATGGTGAGGTCTGGTGATGTATGGTGAGGTCTGGTGCTGTATGGTGAGGTCTGGTGCTGTATGGTGAGGTCTGGTGGTGTATGGTGAGGTATGGTGCTGTATGGTGAGGTCTGGTGCTGTATGGTGAGGTCTGATGGTGTATGGTGAAGTCTGATGGTGTATGGTGAAGTCTGGTGGTGTATGGTGAGGTCTGGTGCTGTATGGTGACTTCTGGTGCTGTGTGGTGAGGTCTGGTGCTGTATGGTGAGGTCTGGTGCTGTATGGTGCTGTATGGTGAGGTCTGGTGCTGTATGGTGAGGTCTGGTGGTGTATGGTGAGGTTTGGTGCTGTATTGTGAGGTCTGGTGGTGTATGGTGAGGTCTGGTGCTGTATGGTGAGGTCTGGTCGTGTATGGTGAGGTTTGGTACTGTATAGTGGTGTATGGTGAGGTCTGGTGGTGTATGGTGAGGTCTGGTGGTGTATGGTGAGGTCTGGTGGTGTATGGTGAGGTCTGGTGGTGTATGGTGAGGTCTGGTGGTGTATGGTGAGGTCTGGTGGTGTATGGTGAGGTCTGGTGCTGTATGGTGAGGTCTGGTGGTGTATGGTGAGGTCTGGTGCTGTATGGTAAGGTCTGGTGGTGTATGGTGAGGTCTGGTGCTGTATGGTGAGGTCTGGTGGTGTATGGTGAGGTCTGGTGGTGTATGGTGAGGTCTGGTGGTGTATGGAGAGGTCTGGTGCTGTATGGTGAGGTCTGGTGCTGTATGGTGAGGTCTGGTGCTGTATGGTGAGGTCTGGTGCTGTATGGTGAGGTCTGGTGGTGTATGGTGAGGTCTGGTGCTGTATGGAGAGGTCTGGTGCTGTATGGTGAGGTCTGGTGGTGTATGGTGAGGTCTGGTGCTGTATGGTGAGGTCTGGTGGTGTATGGTGAGGTATGGTGCTGTATGGTGAGGTTTGGTACTGTATGGTGAGGTCTGGTGGTGTATGGTGAGGTTTTGTGCTGTATGGTGAGGTCTGGAGCTGTATGGTGAGATCTGGTGCTGTATGGTGAGGTCTGGTGCTGTATGGTGAAGTCTGGTGGAGTATGGTGAGGTCTGATGCTGTATGGTGAGGTCTGGTGCTGTATGGTGAGATCTGGTGCTGTATGGTGAAGTCTGGTGGTGTATGGTGAGGTCTGATGCTGTATGGTGAGGTCTAGGGCTGTATGGTGAGGTCTGGGGATGTATTGTGAGGTCTGGGGCTGTATGGTAAGGTCTGGGGCTGAATGGTGAGGTCTGGTGCTGTATGGTGAAGTCTGGTGCTGTATGGTGAGGTCTGGTGCTGTATGGTAAGGTCTGGTGCTGTATGGTGAGGTCTGGTGCCGTATGGTTAGGTCTGGTGCTGTATGGTGAGGTCTGGTGCCGTATGGTGAGGTCTGGTGCTGTATGGTGAGGTCTGGTGCTTTATAGTGAGGTCTGGTGCTGTATGGTGAGGTCTGGTGCTGTATGGTGAGGTATGGTGGTGCATGGTGAGGTCTGGTGGTGCATGGTGAGGTCTGGTGCTGTATGGTAAGGTCTGGTGCTGTATGGTGAGGTCTGGTGCTGTATGGTGAGGTCTGGTGCTGTATGGTGAGGTCTGGTGCTGTATGGTGAGGTCTGGTGGTGCATGGTGAGGTCTGGTGGTGCATGGTGAGGTCTGGTGCTGTATGGTGAGGTCTGGTGCTGTATGGTGAGGTCTGGTGCTGTATGGTGGGGTCTGTTGGTGTGTGGGATATCTGGGGCTTGACTCAATTATTCAATTATTTTACTTATTTAATTTAATTACGAAGGACCATCCACTTTTGAGAAAAGAGGGAAACTATAAAAGTGATCATTAGAAAACACACTGAAGAACCAGTGTCTATGGATAAGTATTAGAAAGAATAATCACTTAAAATAAAGAATGGGCTGTATGATTAATTAACTAAAGTCAGAGCCTCAAACACCTACATTGGGGGGGTATTACTAGAACTTCATATACGTCTAGGAACTAGTGTGATTCGTCACCAGTTCATTGTTGAGTAAATAATATTATGATCTAAAATGCTATAGAGTCAAATATGTGAACTCAAATTATGAATATTAATAATTATTAAATTACGGAGCAATCATCTAAGTAAACACATAAATTTCCAAAAATCAGGTATGGTAAGAATATTCAATATGATAATCTTGCAAATTTGTATAATGATAAAAAAGTCTTAGCTTTAAGACGATTTCTATGACACCGTTCGTGATTCGTCCTCGTGATCTCAGGATCTCCACATAGAAGAAATTAGAGGTGAATAACACGAATGCTGTTAACGACTCGTTGACTCCTCACATACGAGCTGTAATTTAAAGAATATTAAGTAGCATTGGACTAGGCTACTTTTAATCTCAATATTCATGAAAATAGAAAATAAACATTAATGCGGTACTAACGTTCGATATGTGGTCGTCTCACTATATAACGACAGACTACTCACAAATATACAATCTTAAATGATGCATCAAGAAAGAAACTATACTTAACGTGAGCGCAGCTACTACTGAAGTCTGCCGATATCGGGTCTGCCAGTCCCAAACTTTCACAGCGTACACGTGATTGTGGGTTTTGGCTTAATTCTAGACGCGTTATTGGTTGGCTGAGCACTATGGAGCACGTGGAAGAATAATTATTCAGTATTAGTTGGGTATCAGTGTAATTCTTGCTGATAACTCCCAAACGCCACATGTCTCGCCACTCTTGACGCCATGACCTTCCGCTGTCCAAGCACGCTCCCTTCACAATGGCGTCGCCCCCTTCCCCAACCCGCGTTTCGCATTCACCACAGAAATTATTAATCACGAATAATACTATTTCGCGCAATTGTGGCTGAAATACTTTAATGAGGACTGGGTTGCAATTAGAGGGATTTAAATATTATCGCCTTCTCGTCTTATGGCGTTAAACGAGAAATGGAGTAGATTTTAGTTTTCTCCATGGCATTTATGCGTGACAGAAAAAACTATTATTTGATAACAATTGTAACTAAAAACTCTCGATTTAGAATTATTGGGAGTTATGTTATCCGTAAATAATTATCACACGGAATACTGATGATTTTAGAGAACCACATTCAATTCTCTAACACATTGGTAATAAATGTGTTTAACTAGACATTATCTGACGCAATGTTGGTGCTCTATTTCATAAGAATTCTAGCATTAATACGCAGATACAATGGTTAGTTTATGTTGACACTACTGTTAGTAAATTTAGTGACTACTGTAGTTAGTATATAATAATAATGATTTATTATAATACAATAGTAGTTTCTTAGTGTTGGAAATTTCCAACATGGTGTATGGTTAGGTCTGATGCTGTGTAGTGAGGTCTGGTGCTGTATGGTTAGGTCTGATGCTGTGTAGTGAGGTCTGGTGCTGTATGGTGAGGTCTGGTGCTGTATGGTGAGGTATGGTGAGGTCTGGTGCTGTATGGTGAGGTCTGGTGCTGTATGGTGAGGTCTGGTACTGTATGGTGAGGTCTGGTACTGTGTAGTGAGGTCTGGTGCTGTATGGTGAGGTCTGTTGCTGTGTAGTGAGGTCTGGTGCTGTATGGTGAGGTCTGGTGCTGTATGGTGAGGTCTGGTGCTGTATGGTGAGGTCTGGTGCTGTATGGTGAGGTTTGGTGCTGTATGGTGAGGTCTGGTACTGTATGGTGAGGTCTGGTACTGTGTAGTGAGGTCTGGTGCTGTATGGTGAGGTCTGGTGCTGTATGGTGAGGTCTGGTGCTGTATGGTGAGGTCTGGTACTGTATGGTGAGGTCTGGTACTGTATGGTGAGGTCTGGTACTGTATGGTGAGGTCTGGTACTGTATGGTGAGGTCTGGTGCTGTATGGTGAGGTCTGGTACTGTATGGTGAGGTCTGGTACTGTATGGTGAGGTCTGGTGCTGCATGGTGAGGTCTGGTACTGTATGGTGAGGTCTGGTACTGTATGGTGAGGTCTGGTACTGTATGGTGAGGTCTGGTGCTGTATGGTGAGGTCTGGTACTGTATGGTGAGGTCTGGTACTGTATGGTGAGGTCTGGTGCTGTATGGTGAGGTCTGGTACTGTATGGTGAGGTCTGGTACTGTATGGTGAGGTCTGGTGCTGTATGGTGAGGTCTGGTACTGTATGGTGAGGTCTGGTACTGTATGGTGAGGTCTGGTGCTGTATGGTGAGGTCTGGTACTGTATGGTGGGGTCTGGTGCTGTATGGTGAGGTCTGGTGCTGTATGGTGAGGTCTGGTGGTGTATGGTGAGGTATGGTGCTGTATGGTGAGGTCTGGTGCTGTATGGTGAGGTCTGATGGTGTATGGTGAAGTCTGATGGTGTATGGTGAAGTCTGGTGCTGTATGGTGGGGTCTGGTCCTGTATGGTGAGGTATGGTGCTGTATGGTGAGGTCTGGTGGTGTATGGTGAGGTCTGGTGCTGTATGGTGAGGTCTGGTGCTGTATGGTGAGGTCTGGTGGTGTATGGTGAGGTATGGTGAGGTCCGTTGCTGTATGGTGAGGTCTGATGGTGTATGGTGAAGTCTGATGGGGTATGGTGAAGTCTGGTGGTGTATGGTGAGGTCTGGTGCTGTATGGTGACTTCTGGTGCTGTGTGGTGAGGTCTGGTGCTGTATGGTGAGGTCTGGTGCTGTATGGTGCTGTATGGTGAGGTCTGGTGCTGTATGGTGAGGTCTGGTGGTGTATGGTGACGTTTGGTGCTGTATGGTGAGGTCTGGTGGTGTATGGTGAGGTCTGGTGCTGTATGGTGAGGTCTGGTGGTGTATGGTGAGGTTTGGTACTGTATAGTGGTGTATGGTGAGGTCTGGTGGTGTATGGTGAGGTCTGGTGGTGTATGGTGAGGTCTGGTGCTGTATGGTGAGGTCTGGTGGTGTATGGTGAGGTCTGGTGGTGTATGGTGAGGTCTGGTGCTGTAGGGTGAGGTCTGGTGTATGGTGAGGTCTGGTGCTGTATGGTGAGGTCTGGTGGTGTATGGTGAGGTCTGGTGGTGTGTGGTGAGGTCTGGTGCTGTATGGTGAGGTCTGGTGGTGTATGGTGAGGTCTGGTGCTGTATGGTGAGGTCTGGTGCTGTATGGTGAGGTCTGGTGGTGTATGGTGAGGTATGGTGCTGTATGGTGAGGTTTGGTACTGTATGGTGAGGTCTGGTGGTGTATGGTGAGGTTTGGTACTGTATGGTGAGGTCTGGTGCTGTATGGTGAGATCTGGTGCTGTATGGTGAGGTCTGGTGCTGTATGGTGAGGTCTGGTGCTGTATGGTGAGGTCTGGTGCTGTATGGTGAGGTCTGGTGCTGTATGGTGAGGTCTGGTGCTGTATGGTGAGATCTGCTGCTGTATGGTGAGGTCTGGTGCTGTATGGTGAGGTTTGGTACTGTATGGTGAGGTCTGGCGCTGTATGGTGAGGTCTGGTGCTGTATGGTTAGGTCTGGTGCTGTATGGTGAGGTCTGGTGCTGTATGGTGAGGTCTGGTGCTGTATGGTGAGGTCTGGTGCTGTATGGTGAGGTCTGGGGCTGTATGGTGAGGTCTGGGGATGTATGGTGAGGTCTGGGGCTGTATGGTGAAGTCTGGGGCTGTATGGTGAAGTCTGGGGCTGTATGGTGAGGTCTGGGGCTGTATGGTGAGGTATGGTGGTGTTCTGTTATATCACACTCAGGTTCTGTTATATCACACTCAGGTACTGTTATATCACACTCAGGTACTGTTATATCACACTCAGGTACTGTTATATCACACTCAGGTACTGTTATATCACACTCAGGTACTGTTATATCACACTCAGGTACTGTTATATCACACTCAGGTACCGCTATATCACACTCAGGTACCGCTATATCACACTCAGGTACCGCTATATCACACTCAGGTACCGCTATATCACACTCAGGTACTGTTATATCACACTCAGGTACTGTTATATCACACTCAGGTACCGCTATATCACACTCAGGTACTGTTATATCACACTCAGGTACTGTTATATCACACTCAGGTACTGTTATATCACACTCAGGTACCGCTATATCACACTCAGGTACCGCTATATCACACTCAGGTACCGCTATATCACACTCAGGTACCGCTACATCACACTCAGGTACCGCTATATCACACTCAGGTACTGTTATATCACACTCATGTACTGTTATATCACACTCAGGTACTGTTATATCACACTCGGGTACTGTTATATCACACTCGGGTACCGCTATATCACACTCAGCTAGGTACCGCTATATCACACTCAGGTACCGCTATATCACACTCAGGTACCGCTATATCACACTCAGGTACCGCTATATCACACTCAGGTACCGCTATATCACACTCAGGTACTGGTATATCACACTCAGGTACTGTTATATCACACTCAGGTACTGTTATATCACACTCAGGTACTGTTATATCACACTCAGGTACTGTTATATCACACTCAGGTACTGTTATATCACACTCAGGTACTGTTATATCACACTCAGGTACCGCTATATCACACTCAGGTACTGTTATATCACACTCAGGTACCGCTATATCACACTCAGTTACCGCTATATCACACTCAGGTACTGTTATTATCACACTCAGGTACTGTTATATCACACTCAGGTACCGCTATATCACACTCAGGTACCGCTATATCACACTCAGGTACCGCTATATCACACTCAGGTACCGCTATATTACACTCAGGTACCGCTATATCACACTCAGGTACCGCTATATCACACTCAGCTTACTCTTGTGTAAAGCTTAACATATTAAGTTACGCTCACTATATAAGAAGGTCTCACAATACTGTGTTAAGCATACCAACCAAGACAAACTCACCATATAGTGTTACGCTCTCTGTATATGACAATCTCACAGTATTGTGTTAAGCTCACCATGCAAGAAAATCTCACCATATTGTGTAAAACTAACCAGGCACAACAATGTCACCATATTTGTTTAAGCTCACCACACAAGACAATCTCACCATTTTGAGTTAAGCTCTTCATGTAAGACAATCTATCCATATTGTGTTAATCTCCATTTAAGATTATCTCTCCATATTGCGTTAAGCACAACATGCAAAGAAATCTCGCAATATTGTGTTTTGCTCACCATATATGACAATTTCACTATAGTGTGTTAAGCTCACCAGAATAGAAAATTTCACCATATCGTGTTAAGCTCATAATGCAAAACAATCTCACTATATTGTGATAGGCTCACAATAAAAGACAATCTCACCATATTGTGTTAAACTCACCATATAAGACAAACTCACACTATTGTGTAAAGCTCACCGTACAGCATAATTTCACCATATTGTGTTAGTCTTACCATACAAGACAATCTCACCATATTGTCTTAAGCTCACTATATGGTGTGGGAAAACTTGACTCAAGTAATTCATTTAAATTGATACTATTTTCGATAGCTACAAAGGACCGCCACTTTTTTTTGAAAAAGTGGAAAACTAGGTAGAGCAAGGGGTTTGATATTAATACCATGAACTAGTGTCCTATAGATGTTATTAATTAATTAATAAATCCCAAGCATGATTCTGGCGCTGGTTCTTCGCCAGAGTAATAATAATATGAATGGAAATTAAATGGATTATAATAATACTAATTAGAGGCAAATGTACCTCAAAATACTACAGTAGTATGACCAAGTATATGGTCAAATCAATGGGTTAGTAGTATTGATCTCATTTAGAGATCATTAATGTAACTACATGGTTATTTCTCTACAACAACAATTGACAGCTTAGCTGTAAAATTAAGAGATGTGAAATCGGTCGCCACATTCCACTGACGACGGGTTGCGTCGGGCAAATCGTTGCACGTGAAGGTGGTTGGTTCTTTGCCAAGAACCTACCGTAACCGGGAGGGGGGGGGGGGGAGACATTTCCCGTCACACAGGGTGTAATCGCACCTCCACAGATCTCCAGTATCAGCTCTTGATACTGGTGATGGCTCAAAAGGGCCACCACTTACGGGCTATTCATGCCCGTGCCACCTTTTGGGTGGCTTAATCTTCATCAATCAATCTACCGTAACCGGCGATAGGAAACAGCTCTGGCGAGGTTGCGTATTGGCCATACTGGCTTAACCCATGGTCACTTGATGGAGCGCCGCCCAGCTCCTTATTGTCCTAGTTGCATTGTCCCTCTTACAGTCGTGCATGTCCTTCTTGAATGTCCTGACTTCCAGGACGAGCGTGTGTCTTGCTTTCCGACCGCCCCTCGCGGTCACCTGTCCCTCAATAGAATTCTTGGTGACTCCGATACTTTTGATATCGTTCGCCTTATGCGTTTTTGTTCTCGTATTGGCATCCTTGGTGATATTTAGCGCCCTCTGATTATTCTGCGCATTTGATGGTGCTACATAGGCTTCCCGGTTTGGTGCCTTCTTTTGATAATTTCTTACTTACTTCGCCAAGAACCAAGGTTGGTTCTTCACGTGAACCAGCGCCATTGATTTGATCTAGCTCCTTGCTTGACGTGGACTCAAGAGCTGAAAGGCAATTACAATGTAGAAATCTTCTACGTAAAGAAATAAGATATACCAAATAATACGGAATTCTTCCACATATAATTTAAGCGATATATCTGACACTTTAGAATTCTTCTACATAAATTAAAGAATATGATTTCCTAAAATAATTACGGAAACTGCTAGAGTAAACGTACTGGATTTTCGCAGCCTAATGCCAACTAGCCTAAATGTTAAATGTGATCACAAGAAACAGAAAAGCAAATAATAGTTCCCGGGCCAAATGTCCGTTGGTCAAGTGGAACGATTCCAGTCCACCATCCTGCAGTACTGTTGTTAAGACGTCCATTATGGGCTGGAGAGTTAAATAGTTCCAGGACACTGCCGTTATGTGCCGAATTAACATGGCACCGCTCTCGTGGTTGTGGGGGCGAATAAAATGATACTAAGCAAGTTCCTTGCAATGTCGTTTCTCTCTCTTGCACGCTGGTAACACGCCCATAACACGCTGCTAATATAGCGTCTGAATGGCGAGCCTGTCAGTGCGCGTGGCAGAGTCTGAAGTGATGCTCTCCTCCTTCCCCCTCGCTCGGATACGCATGCGCAGAAAACTCCAAAGTGATCTCGAGCTTAAAGTATTTTATTTACTGGTAATTAATTAGGGAAGTAAGGAATCATGACAAGTACTGATGTCACTAATAAATGTATCAAGTCATAATACATCTTTTCGAAAGGCAATAGGTTTAATTTAACATTGCACAAATAAAACGAGAAGGGTCAACGTATATTTGTTTTACCTCGCAATAATATTTAGTGATATAATCAATCTGATTAAATGATCAAGTTCAGTACGCTAAATAAGTAGACTCCTTCATAAAAGATTATATTTGGAAAGAAAGAGCATGTAACTGGACTCGGTAAAAATCCCAACACTACGTTGAATGTTTCATGTCTTAGCCTGTCGCTACCTCACGGCGTCATGGGACCAGGAAGGATTTGACAGAATATTGTCTCGCAATAGAAAACAGTAATGGATTAATTCTACGAATTAGTAAGATTAGTAATTATTGTGGTTAATACAATGATGATGATGTATTATAATACAAAAATGATGTATAATGGTTGGATAATTTCAAACATATGGTGTTAAGCTCACCATATTTTGTTAAGCTCACCGCAAAAGACCATCTCACCATATTGTGTTAAGCTTACAATATAGTGTAAACCTTACCATATTGTGTTACGTTCACCATATTGTGTTAAGCTCACTGTAAAAGACAATCTCACCATATTTGTGTTAAACTTACAATTCAAGACAATCTAACCATATTTTGTTCATCTTACCATAGTGTGTTCAGCTCGCCATGCAAAACTGTCTCACCATATTGAGTTAAGCTCACCAAATTGTGTTAGGCTCACCATGCATGACACTCACTATATTTTATTTAGCTCACTATGCAAGATAATCTCACCAAATTGTGGTAAGCCCACCATACAAGACAATCTGCCCTCATTGTGTTTGCCTCACAATACAAGACACTCACCATAATGTGTTAAGCTCACGATACCTTTATGCAAGAAAATCTCACACTATTGTGTAAATCTCACTATACAAGACAATATCACCATATTTTGTTATGCTCATCATTCAAGACAATCTCAATATTGTGTTAAGCTTGCTATATTGTCATAAGCTAACAATGCAAAACAGTCTCATCATGTTGAGTTACTATCACCATATTGTGTTAATTAAGCTTTTTTTTTTTTTCTTTCTTTTTTCAGGGATATTCCTGCGCAGGCCCTAAGTCTCTGGCTGGCCCACTAAGTGTTGCTTGTTTCTGTTTTACTTGGGCGGAGTATGAGTATTTATGACTCGTATGGTCGCTTCAGTAAGATTTTGCCATATGTGTTTAACAACTTCTTCTGCTCTGTTGAATCTAAGTTGAAATCTTAATGGGTTTGTAACTGTGCACTGTGTTAGATAATGTTCCAGTGGTCTGTCGGGCATTTCTCCAGTGTTGACATTTCCTCTCATCTTCCGGAACCTGTAAGCCTATTTCCCATGCACATGGGTATCCAAGCCTGATGCGATGTAAATGCACTTCTGTTGCTCTACTGTTCCCTTTCATCAAACTAAGTGGTTCGTAGTTGGTTGAATTCTTGTACCAACCCGCAGATCCTGATGTTGCAAATGCTGTGTTGTGGTCACTGTACATCTTTTGCATTGCTCTGTTTCTAATTACTTTCTTAATCTGTGATAGACTCTGTGGTATGTAAATGTCTACATTTCTCCTCTTAGTAGCAAGTTTTGCAGCTTCGTCTACAGTGTCATTTCCTATTATTCCCACATGACTTGGCACCCAGTTGATAAGTACCCATCGGCCTTGTCGTTTGAGTGTTTGCATGAATGATATGACATTTGTGATCAGATGGATGTTATCACATATGTGTTCTTGTTGCAAGGTTTCAATGGCGGTTCTCGAATCTGTATGTATGATAACATGATGTCGGTGTTCAGCAAGAGCATGTTCCAAAGCCTTTTGAATGGCTAGCATCTCTGTTTGTAAAGTCGAACACCCATTTGAGAGCCTCCAACTATTTACAGAGTTTCCTGCTTTAACTGCAGCTCTGGTTTCTTGTCCCTGCTGGTCTACTGATCCATCTGTGAAGTAAGTGATGCTGTCGGATGCCATGTTTGCTTCTATATGCATCTGTGCAATGTTACGTAGCAGATGAGGATTTGTCTGGTTCTTCTTTCCTTCAAGAGCCATAATCTTAAAGTCTGCTGGCAGAGATTCCCAAGGGGCTTGCATAACAAAGTCTGCATGTATTTCGTCGACACCCCACTTAGTGACTGTGTTTGTTATATCGAATGTATTGATGGTGTTTATCGCACAATGGGTCCACCTGTTGCTATTGGAGGCTCTTCTGTCCAGAGTTAGTGCTCCAGTGATTATATCTTTAAGTGAACTGATTCTAGGTCTAGTCAATATCTTGGTCAGCATGCACGCAGCAATCTCTTTTACCCTTATTTCAATCGACGTTAGCTTGGTTTCTACTCTTAGGTTCAGTATTTTAGTCCATCTGGGAGCTCCTGTTATGATTCGCAATGCATCATTTTGAAGAACCTCAACGTTAGCCCAATGACCAGGAGAAAGAGTGAGTAAGGCAGGCGCTGCATAATCAACTAGGGAACGAACGGCGTGTATGTAAAACATTCTTAACACTTTGTGTCCCGCTCCTAGACGGGGCCCTGTGATTGCTCTCATTATATTTAGTCGTGATTTTGCTTTCTCCTTTAGATATTGAATTTGCTTATTGAATGTCATTTTAAAATCTATCCACACTCCGAGATATTGATATTGTGTAACCCACTGAAGGTTAATGTCTTGAATGCGTAGGTGCCTGTCTGGAGTGTTGCCGCCTAGTCTCATTGCCTTAGACTTCTGTGCAGATATTTTAGCCCTAAAACACTGCATTCAGATGCTACTTTATCTAATGCACCTTGAGCTTTATTTAGAAGTGAAGGACCTGTAATGACTAATGCTATATATCATCAGCATAGCTTAGCAATTTAACCCCTTCTGTAAATGTCATGGTAACAAGGTTTTCCACAAGGATGTTAAAAAGACTAGGACTGAGGACGACTCCTTGTGGAGTCCCATTCTCGTGCAAGTGGTAGTCCGACACTTGTCCTTGCAACTTTACTCTGGCATACCTGTGACTTAGGTAATCTTGAATCCATGCTAGCATTTTTCCCTTTACACCTTTTTTAACTAAGGTGTGTAATATTGCTTGCGGGCTTGCAAGTTCAAATGCTTTTTCTAGATCAAGGAAGATCACTATAGCTGGACCCGAGTTAACTGTTCCTAGTAATGTTGCTATGCAGTTGGCAGTACCTACTCCTCTAGTGAAGCCAAATATGTGTTTATGAAGGTCTCCAGTCTTCCACAGTAGCCTATTTAAGACCATCCGTTCTGCAGTTTTACTAATGCATGACGTTAATGAAATGGGTCTGTAATTACCAGGTTCTTTCGGCTTAGGAATCGGTATGATGTCTGCTTGCTTCCAAGAGGTCGGTAGTTTGCCTTGCTGCCAAGATGCATTGATGACGTCCAATATTCCCTGTTCTCCAGCAGGACCTGCGTGTGCGACCATTGAGTATGTAATGTTATCAGCACCTGGTGCAGTGTCCTTACCACCTTTTTTGGCTCTGATTAGTTCTTGTGTGGTGAAGGGACAGTCACATTCGTCATTTATAGCTATGCTCTCATGAATGACTGTCAACCTCTCTTGTTTTAATTGTTCTTGCTGCCTTCGGACCATTGCAGGAAGCTGATATGAAGCTGTTCTTTCTGCAAATTGGAGAGCAAGTCTCTCAGCCTCCTGCAATGGTTGAATACATGCCTGTGGCCGGGCTGGTCGACCTGATATAGTTTTAATCTGACCCCATATCTTGCCAAGACTACTATGTTCATTTAGAGTTTGACACCACTCAAACCATCTTGCCTCCTTTACAGCTCGAGAAACTCGTCTTGCTTCAGATATCACCGCTCTTAGCAGAGTTCTTCCTTCTGGTGTGGGGTTTCTCTTTAGGTGTTTTCTGAAGATGTTGACTCTGTGGTTCTGTTCTTTAACTTCATTACTATAGAACCAATAGTTCTTTCGTTTTGTGTTTCCTGTGATAATGATTGGAATAGCTTTGTTTGCAGCAGCTGCAATGGCTTCCTGCAGATTGGTCTCGTGTATGTTCAAATCCTCAGGTGGCGTGTATGTTGCATACCATTTTTCAAGTTCTTCTTGGTATATATTCCAATTGGCCATTCTTAAATTCCACCTAGGCTGTGCAGGTGGTGGAGGAGGTCGTGCCAGGTTTAGTGTCGTGACAGTAGCATAGTGGTCACTGGTGATCACCGGGTCTACTTCCCACTTCGCCTGATGCTTGAGTGCTGTTGAGATGAATGTAAGATCAAGGGAACCTCCTAGAATGTGAGTGGGTTCCCCAGTGTTGAGAAGTGTAACTTCAGGTACTTCTCGCAGAGCTGCAGCTAAATGGCGCCCATCTGCATTGGCTGGCCCAGTTGCACCTAACTCTTGTTGATGAGCATTAAAATCCCCAGCAATAATTACATTTTCCTGCGTGGCCAAGGTAAGCACTGCCTCTGCTTCTAGTTTACGTCTAGGGGGCTTGTAGACGTTGTATATGAGGAGCTCAATATTAGCCATATTCACTGTTACTACTAATACCTCTACTCCATCCCCACATGAAACTGAGTCTATTTTCTTGCTGGGTATGGTGTTCCTGACTAGGGTCATTAACCCTCTTTGTCTCCCCTGCTCATACGGTATAACAGTACTGATATCCAGCTAATCTGAAGGATTTCGTGGCTGGGAAAAAAGTTTCTTCCAAAACGATTATATCTGCTTTCGTGCTGATTGCAGCCTCCTGAAGTGTGTGGTTTTTATTTCCAAGACCTTGTATGTTCCACTGCAGTATTCGTAATGGCCAGACTACGGTTTCGGTTGGTGTTGCTTGTTCTACTAGAACTCCTCTTCGGAATCGACCTCTATATTCTCCACCTCGCAAGTCGTGTCGCTGCAAATCGGACTGCATTGATTGTTCGTGGCTGTTTCTTGTGTTGTTGGAACCTGTGCATCTCTGCTGTTCAATACGTCTTTGTTGGTGTTGCTGCATATCAGACTACATTGGCTGTTGTTGTCTCTCTTGTGTTGTAAGATTCTGTTGATCTTGGGTGGTCACTGCTTCTTGCAGTTGCTGTTGTAAATGTTGATGTTCTGGTGTCTTGACTACCCGACTGTTGTTGGTAGTCTGTATGTCCATGTTGCATTGTTTGTCCTCTTGTGCTTCGTCTTGTCTCAGACTGTCTATTTCTCGTGTAACTGTGGTCTGCTGCACGATCTTGTCCATTATCACACAAGTGATTTCTTGAGTCTATTGTTGTGAGGCGTTCTGCGTCACCTGTAGGCAATTGATAATGGTCTCTGCCATGATCTTCACGATGTTTTTCAGCTGGACCTCGGGGGTAAAACTGTATATCTGTTGTGTTGATTCCGAAAGTAATTGTTTTCTGCTCTTTTGCATTTGCTGTATTTCTGCAGCACTTTTGTGTATTTTCTGATTTGGAATTAATAGATTCGGGAAGTTTTGCTCTGTGAGAGTGGGTGTCTGTTGTGGCTGTGTACGAGTGTTCCAGACGTTGGTGTTGGTGTATGTAGTGCTGGTCTGTGTGTTTATCCTGGCCTGAGCTGTCTGCACTTTTTCTTTCCGTGCAGAGCAGGTTGTGCTCCAGGCATGATGTTTGCCTCCACAATTTGGACATTTGGCTGTTGTGGTCTGGTTTGCCTTGTGCTTGGCTATACAGTCTTTGGTTGGATGTCACTGGGTGCACACTCCGCATCTCTCCTGTCCGATGCAGCGTGATTGATGGTGGCCGTATCTAACCATATTGTGTTAATCTGACCATATTGTGTTAATCTCACCATACCTGCATGCAAGACAATCTCACCATATTGTGTTAAGCTCAACATGCAAGACAGTGCAACCATATTGTGTTCAGCTCACCGTATTGTGTTCAGCTCACAATATTGTGTTCAGCTCACAATATTGTGTTCAGCTCACAATATTGTGTTCAGCTCACCATACCTTCATGCCGGCATTCCTTAAGGTGATGAAGTCTCTAGTGATCTTCTGTATGATGTCTGAGGAGAGGTTCCTTTTGACAAATTTGTCCAGAACGATGTTCCTGCAAGGTTAAGACCACATAAGATAAACTTCTTTACACAAAGAATGTCACTGTGTTTAAGAGTTCGTGTTCTGTTTACTGTGAGTCAATAGTGTTCATGGGTTGTATCCTGTGAGTGAAGAGTTTTTCGTACTCACCTAATTGTACTCACCTAATTGTGCTTGCGGGGGTTGAACTTTGGCTCTTTTGGCCCCCCCCCCTCTCAACTGTCAATCAACTGGTGTACAGATTCCTGAGCCTACTGGGCTCTATCATATCTACATTTAAAACTGTGTATGGAGTCAGCCTCCACCACATCTCTGCCTAATGCATTCCACCTGTTAACTTCTCTGACACTGAAAAAGTTCTTTCTAACGTTCCTGTGGCTCATTTGGGTACTCAGTTTCCACTTGTGTCCCCTTGTTCGCGTACCGCCAGTGTTGAATAGTATATTCTTGTCTACCCTGTCAATTCCCCTGAGGATTTTTGTAGGTAGTGATCATATTTCCCCTCACCCTTCTGTCTTCCAGTGTCGTAAGGTGCATTTCCCACAGTCTTTCCTCGTAACTCATGCCTCTTAGTTTTGGGACTAGTCTAGTGGCATACCTCTGAACTTTTTCCAGCTTCGTCTTGTGCTTGACAAGGTACGGGCTCCATGCTGGGGCCGCATACTCCAGGATTGGTCTTACGTATGTGGTATACAAGAATCTAAACGATTCCTCACACAGGTTCCTGAAGGCTGTTCTGATGTTAGCCAGCCTCGCCTATGCCGCAGACGTAATTCTTTTTATGTGGGCTTCAGGAGACAGGTTTAGTGTGATATCAATTCCTAGATCTTTCTCTCTTTCCGTTTTATTAAGTACTTCATCTCCTATTCTGTGTCTTGTGTCTGGCCTTCTGTTACCACCGCCTAGTTTCATTACTTTGCATTTACTCGGGTTAAACTTTAACAGCCATTTGTTGGACCATTCATTCAGTCTGTCTTGGTCGTCCTGTAGCCTCCTACTATCATCCTCTGTTTCAATCCTCCTCATAATTTTTTGCATCATCAGCAAACATTGATAGAAACGATTCTATACTCTCTTGGAAATCATTTACATATATCAGAAACAGTATAGGTCCAAGGACCGACCCCTGCGGGACTCCACTTGTGACGTCACGCCAATCCGAGACCTCACCCCTCACAATGACTCGTTGTCTTCTGTTACTTAGGTACTCTCTTATCCAGCGGAGTACCTTCCCTTTCACTCCAGCCTGCATCTCCAGCTTTTTCACTAGCCTCTTCTGTGGTACTGTATCAAAGACTTTTTGACAATCCAAAAATATGCAGTCTGCCCACCCCTCTCTTTCTTGCCTGATTTTTTGTTGCCTGGTCCTAGAATTCAATTAGCCTTGTGAGGCAGGACTTGTCATCCCTGAACCCATGTTGATGCTGCGTTACAAAGTTCCTTCGCTCCAGGTGCTCCACTAGCTTTCTTCGCACAATCTTCTCCATCAGCTTGCATGGTATGCAGGTTAGGGACACTGGCCTGTAGTTCAGTGCCTCCTGCCTATCCCCTTTCTTGTATATTGGAACTACATTAGCTGCCTTCCAAATTTCTGGCAGTTCCCCTGTTTCCAGTGATTTGTTATACACTATGAAGAGTGGCAGGCACAGTGCTTCTGCTCTTTCCCTTAGTATCCAAGGGGAGATTCCATCTGGGCCTATAGCCTTTGTCACATCCAACTCTAGTAAACACTTCTTTACTTCCCCACTGGTAATCTCAAACTCTTCTAGTGGTTCCTGGGTAACTATTCCCTCTCTTATCTCTGGAATATCTCCTTGCTCTAAGGTGAAGACCTCCTGGAATTTCTTATTCAGTTCCTCACACACTTCCTTGTCGTTTGTAGTGAATTCTTCTGCCCCTATCCTTATATTCATTACCTTTTCCTTTACTGTTGTTTTTCTCCTGATGTGGCTATGCAGCAATTTGGGTTGAGTCTTTGCCTTGCTTGCGATGTCATTTTCGTATTGTCTTTCTGCCTCTTTTCTCATCCTGACATATTCATTCCTAGCACTCTGATATCTTTCTCTGCTCTCAAGTGTCCTGTTATTCCTATAGTTTCTCCATGTCCTATTACTTTGCTGCTTAGCTAGCCTACATCTCTGATTAAACCATGGGTTTCTCATCTACATTTCATTGGTTTCCTTTTGAACTGGGATAAACTTGTTCGCTGCTTCCTTGCACTTGTGCGTGATGAAGTCCATCATGTCCTGGGCCGTCTTTCCCCTGCGCTCTGTTTCCCATGTCATATCTGTTAGGAATTTTCTTAACTCCTCATAGTTTCCCTTTCGGAATGCCATTTTTTTGTTTTCAGTACCCCTCCTCCAGTTCAATAACCCTTCCTCAACCAGATACTCAAACTCCAGCACACTGTGGTCGCTCATGCCTACTGGAGCCTCATAGCTGATTTCCCCTATGTCGGAGTCGTTCAGAGTGAAGACCAGGTCGAGTCTCGCTGGTTCATCGTTTCCTCTTATCCTAGTGCGTTCCCTGACATGTTGGCTTAGAAAGTTTCTTGTCACCACCTCCATTAGTTTGACTCTCCATGTATCCTCTCCTCCGTGCGGTTCCTTGTTCTCCCAGTCTATCTTTCCGTGATTGAAGTCTCCCATGATGAGCAGATGGGATCTATTTCTACAGGCCGCAGTGGCTGCCTTCTCAATTATAGTGTTAACTGCCATGTTGTTGTTGTTATACTCTTGCCTTCCCAGTTCCAAGGGGTTGTCATAGCCAGGGGGTGGTAATGGGGGACGAGCTCCCATGACCTATAAAATGCTCCTATACAGCATGCGTCTCCAATAGCATCTGACAACCAAGTCCAACTCCTGGCCTGCACGGGTGGCTTAGTCGTTAAGTCCGGCGGAACTGCTTTTATCGACAGGAGAAGGGGCGAGGGTGTGCCTCTGGCGCCTTAAAACCAGCTGCTCCGGGTAGATGGTACTCGATAGCCTGGGAAGGCAGCCCATCTAGGGGAAGGAAAATCCTGATTTTAAACCTCTGCTGCCTTGCGGCCATACCCCTTTTTTGGAAAAGGCTTCAGGAGTTAACCTCAAGGAAAACCCCGGAGTTGGAGCCCCTAAGGCAGTTCGTTGTTGACGTCGACCTCGTTCTGGCAGCTCCTGCGACGTTGCTGGAACCATGCGTATTGGCATTTGCCTTTCTATTGGATAATTTCATCAACGTGGAGAGGGGGGACCTGCTGCATGGGTAACAGCTTCTCCTCCATATCTACCTACCCAGGCTTTGTGCCCTGTCAGGGCACAACTCCATAGTCTTTAGACTGAAGGATGCCTACTACTCTTGCCTTGGTGTTCTGTCATTTGGTGGAGGGTTATATATCACTGCTACTACTACTTTTGCTCCTCCCAATGTCATGGTTCCTGTTATGTAGTCTCTGAATCCCTCGCATCCCGGGATGATCATCTCCTTGAAGCTCCATTCCTTTCTTATTAGTAGGGCCACTCCACCTCCTCCCCGTCCTTCCCTCTCTTTCCTTATTACAGTATAGTTCTGGGGAAACACCGCATTCGTTATGATACCTGAGAGTTTTGTTTCTGTGAGTCCGATTATATCTGGGTTCACTTCTTGTGTTCTTTCCCGTAGTTCACTTGCCTTGCTGGTGATCCCATCTATGTTCGAGTACATCACCCTTAAGCTGACTCTCTTCTGTCCTTTCTCAGATCCTATTGCTTCCCTTGAAGCAGGGAAACAGGGAGGGACCAGGATGGAGGGGGGGGGGGGCTATGAGGGGGGACTTGGGGGGGTATGGGGTGTGCGGGGGCTGGGAGGATCTGGTACGGGGAGGGTGGTGTAGGAGGGGGGGTTTGGGGGGGTTGGGGAGAAAAGAGGTCTTGGGGGGGTGGGTGAGCAGGGGAGGCTTGGGGGAGGGGGTGAAAGGGGGAGGCTTTGGAGAGTGTGGGAGAAGTTGGGGCTTAGGGGGTTATGGGAGGAGGGAGGGCTTGGGGGAATGAGGAGGAATGGGGGGGGCTTTATGCTTTATGCTTGGGAGGGCATAAAAGGAAGGAGGGCTTGGGGGGGAAGGTTGTGGGATAGGGAGTGCTGAGGGGGATGAGGAAAAAGGGAGGGCTGAGGAGAGTGGGAGGGGGAGGGAGGGCTCAGGAGGGTGGAGGATACTGGAGGGTTTAGGGGGGGGACAGGGGAGAATGAAGGGCTTGGGGATGGGGGAGAAGGGAGGGCATGAAGGATTAAGGAGGGCTTTGGGATGGGGGAGAAGGGAGGGCATGGTGGGGGGGAGGTAGGGCATCTATTGGATGGAGGATGGGGAAGGTGCTTCTCTCAATGTGTCTCTTGAGTCGCTTGTGGAGGGTTCCCCGTTCCCCTCTGGGATTGTAGGGCTCGGGGTTGTGGCTCCCTGATTCCTTTCTTTCTCCCTGCACTCCCTCCTCGCAACTGCTGCCCTCTCTCTCTCATCCCTTGTCATATCCCTCTGCAGGAATACCTTTTTGAACCTCTGTACATTTGCTAGTCCGCTCTTCCTTGCTAGCAAATTCTCTTTTGTTCACTCGCTCTTGAATACCTCCTTTATTACATGGTCTCTGTCCTTGTTGTACTGTCCAACTCTGAAAACCTTTTCAATATCTTGGTCAGCCCTCTCCATCTTTATCCCTTTAAGGATTTCATTAACTTCATTTGTGTCCTTGTCTCTCCTTTCCACTCGACTGGTCCCTGTTTGCTCCTGAATGCCTATTATTACTACTGCTCTTTTTCGCTCTATCAGCTGGCTAGTACATCTAGCTGCTTCCTGAGAAGAAGCCACTTCCATGGCAACTTCTCTAACTGCAGACCTAGCTTCAGGGCTCTTTTTAAGCATTTCTGCAAATCGTGGTCTGTGTACTGTGAGTGAATAAGGTTCGTGGTCTGTGTACTGTGAGTGAATAGTTTTTCGTGGTCTGCGTACTGTGAGTGAATAAGTTTCGTCGTCTGTGTTCTGTGAGTTAATAAGGTTCGTCGTCTGTGTACAGTGAGTGAATAAGGTTCGTGGTCTGTGTTCTGTGAGTGAATAAGGTTCGTGGTCTGTGAGTGAATAAGGTTCGTGGTCTGTGTTCTGTGAGTGAATAAGGTTCGTGGTCTGTGTTCTGTGAGTAAATAAGGTTCGTGGTCTGTGTTCTGTGAGTGAATAAGGTTCGTGGTCTGTGTTCTGTGAGTGAATAGTGTTTGAGTGTGTTTGTGTATTCACATATTTGTGCATGGAGGATCGAGCTGTAAACTTGTCCAACCATTGGTTGTCTAATGTATTGATTTCTGACCTATTAATTTTATAATATGTAGTATATATTAAACACACACACACTCCTCAATTAGGGAAAGCTCGACTGTGAATCAAGAAATCCCCATGGCTGGGAAGAAACGTGGGGAGGAAGATTAGTGGAAGTTATAAACAGGATTTTCCTAACCCAACTTATGAAGAACTACACCAAGCCTATTAGTCCTGATTTTTACCCAGAATGACGAAGACATTTCGAATATGGAACATGAAATACCACTAGGAGCCAGTGACCACTGTGTCCTAGTCTTTGACTACATAATTGAACTTAAAATTGTGACCACGGGGCAAGAGGTCTGGGAAAGGAGAAGAGACTATAAGAAAGAGGATTACAGGAGTATAACATAATATCTGGGAAAAGTGCAGGGGGAAGAAGAACAAATAGGAAAAACAGTGCAAGATATGATCGACTTAGTCAAGTGGAAATGCAAGGTGGCCAACGTGTTTTATACCAACAGTAAAAGAAAATGTTCGAGGGAATAGAAACGCATGATTTAATTGACAGTGCCAGGAAGCAAAAATGAGAAGGAGATGGGAGTGGAGGAGTACAGAGGATAAAAGACAGACGACAACAGGATAAGATGCAAAAGAGCTAGGAACGAATATATAAATATAAAGAGTGCGAAAAGATATGTGAATTCAGAGACAATTCCTTTACAAATGTTCCAGAAGTGTAAATATTTCATTCAATATGATCTGCTACCAGAAGTCTTGGCCAAATATCCCCAGTTTGCTAACTGTAGGTAATAACTAAGTGATTGTTACCTATCCACCGATGCCCAATGGATTGGGGGCGGTGTGAAGGACAAACATATCAATTTTGACACTAGCTCTCCATATATGTCAGTTGCTTAATTTAGAAACTGTACTTGTGGTCGATCTCGAGCCCATTATTGATGTGACGATGTGTATTGAATTTTATGACTAGCTCATCTAGATTGTAATTTGCTTAGCTAAATGAATTGTGGGGTTCAGTCCCGGAGCCCATTACCCCTTAACCATTAACCCATTAAGGCTCTGTAATCCTTTTCCACTACCGCCCACAAGATGGGTATGGAATGCATAATACGTGAACTAAACTAACAGGAGAATATTGGAAATGAAACATGAGAACGATATTGCAATCAAAGCGAAAAATCAACCTAAATTACTACATAGTCATATAAGAAGGAAAATGTTAGTGAACGACCAAGTGACATGACTAAGGAAAACAGAGGGGGCATATACAGAAAGTGACAAGGAAATCTGCGAGTTTCTGAATGCCAGATTCCATGGAGTAATCCCAACCGAGCTTTCTTGGAAGAATGATACATATGATCGGGATTCCTCCCTTACTTCGAACTGTTGTTGTTTTTGTTTCAGATTTAGCTACTCAGAACGAAGTGTCTATGTAGCACGGGCTATGGTGAGCCCGTAATTGAGTTTGGTTATATGCGATAACCTTGTTTCTGTGATATTTGGGTCTAAGTTTAAAATAGAGGTGGGGGATTCCTCCTTTTTCCCTGTTTATTTATCGCTTCTGTTCTAGTGCACTGGTTTTAATCTTGTTTTATTAACATTATCTTGGTGGTGGATGTAGATGCAGAATGCTCACTAATGAGTCCCATTCCTCAACGGCTTTTCTAATCATTGTAGTCGCGGTGAAATGGGCATCTAATGCAGCTGATGTCGTTGGATTAATGTTGAGTTTGATGCGCAGGGCTTCAGTAGCTTCACATTCCAGTAAGTAGTGCAATAGTGGCGCCTCTGCTTCAGTTTCACAGATGTGACACTCTTTAACTATTGGGTTCATCACCTCCCAGCAGCACTTGTAACCAAATCTGAATCTGTGTATGGCTACTGCAATGTCTCTGGATATCTTTTTGCCAGGCTTGAAAGAGGAGTAACCAGTGGCTTATTCGTACCATATCGCAGTGGATCTTCATTCCGCTACTTTGGCTCTGTGGCGACTTTTGATAGTTGATAATATTTTCTTTTTGATTTGCTCCTTAATCTGTGAGAAACTTGGAGGTATTTGAACCTGTATAACAGGTAGAGCAGTGGCAGCTTTTGCTAGTGAGTCTGCCTTTTCATTACCATCTATGCCAATGTGACTTGGTATCCAATTTAGGGTGATTGACTGCCCTAGATTATGGGCTTCTTTTCCAATGTGTTGAATTTCTGTGAGTTGTATATCATTTCTGTTCTGACTGGATAACAATGTCTGGAGCGAAGATTTAGAGTCGGTATGAATGTTGACATCATGTAAATTATTCTCAACTGTATAGTTTATTGCCTCCTTCAGGGCATATCATTCTGTTTGCAATGTTGAGCACCCACTATTCATGCTCCAGTAAGCTTCATGGTTGGTAGTGTAAACTGCTGCCCCAGCAGAACCTTTTTCTTGATCAACTGATCCGTCTGTGAAGATGTGAGGCGTTGTGGGTCTAGAAATGGTTTCTATTTGTTGTTCTATTACTTCCTTGAGCCTCTACGAGTCACATGCTGATTTTTTAACTGGTAATCTTTCAATGATTATCTTTAGATTCGGTTCTTCCCATGGAGGAGGCTATCGAAAGTGTTGATATGGTTTATCTTCCCCTTTGTTTTTATTGGTACATTTCAGGTCCATTTTCTCTAAAATCTTGACCACATTATCCATCCATGAGCTTGTTCTATACTGTAGGTTTTCCTGAAAGGATCTCTGTATGCTGTCTTTGATTGACAGTCTGGCGGTTGTTCCAGTAAATTTTCCTATTATGGTGGCTATCCTTTGTTTCATTGTTTTCTAATACTGGTAGATTGGTTTCCATTCTAAGGTTCTCTCTACGCGTCCATATAGGTGCTCCCAGCATTGTTCTCAGAGCATCATTTTGAGACACTTCCAGTTTCTCCCATTGGTTATCACTGAGGGATGTAAGAGCAGGGGCAGCATAGTCGATGAGTGACCTAACTGCTTGAACGTAGTACATTTTGAGTACTGGTAGAGATGCACCCTCTCTAGGACTGGTCAGAGAGCGCAAAGCTGAGTTTCTGCCTTTACAGCGTTGCCGAAGATATTCAATTTCTTGAGTGAATTTCAACTGGTTGTCTATTATGACTTTTAGGTATTGAAAAGAGGGAACCTACTCAATTTCTTGTCCTTGTATTGGCAAGTCTGATGTTTTGAGTTCTCATTTTAACAGCCATAGCTTTTGTTTTATTGCTGTTTATTTTCACTGCTATGCATTCCGCTTCCCTGCTGATAATATCTAGGCATTTTTGTACATGGTTTCTTGCGCCTTTGCCATTGATGATGACCACAAAATCGTCTGCATAGTTAAGAAGTTTGGCTTTTGGTAGCTTGAGTTTCATGAATTGTTCCATGAGACAGTTGAAGAGGAAGGGACTTAGTATTCCTCCCTGAGGAGTTCCATTTTCCCGCCTCTTTGAGGTTGATGTTTTTCCTTGGAATTTGACTTTAGCTTCTCGGTTAAGCAGGCTTCCTTTGGCAAAAGCAAGAGCGTGTCCTTTGATTTCCATATCCATAAGGCAGCACAGTGTAGCTGGAGCACTGGCTAACTCGAAGGCTTTTTCAAGGTCTAGAAAAATAAGGATTCCAGGTTTGTCATTGATTTGATCCAGGAGGGAGGTAAGGCATTCTGTGGTTCCAACACCTTTTCTGTTAGCAAACATATTTTGGTGTAGTGGATTGGCTTTCCATTCAATTCGATTAAGGGCCATTCATTCTGCAGTTTTGGCCAGACAGCTTGTTAATGAGATGGGTCTTGGATTTCCTGGGTCTTTAGGTTTTGGAATGGGAACTATAATTGCACTGTTCCAAGAGAGTGGTCGGATTCTAGTCACTCATACTCTGTTGATGAGATTCAAGAAGGCTTCTTCACCCTTTTCTCCTAGCTTGGCTAGCATGTTGTAAGTGATTTTGTCCTCGCCTGGAGCTGTGTTTTTAGTTTTCTTTGTAGCACTTCTGAAATCTTCAGATTGAAAGGTTGGTCTAGTTCGTCAGGTAAGGCTAAAGCATCATCTATTTTTTTCCATCTTGCTGCTTGAAGTCTTTGTTGGTGAGTCAGAGTTGCTTGAGGAAGTTGAGTGGAACTGGCTCTTGAAGCAAATAGATTTGCTAGCCTTTCTGCTTCTTGCTCTGGATGAACATGGTGTGGCGGAGCAGGAGGCGATTTTCCTTTGGCCTTGTTGATCTGCCTCCAGATGTCGCCCAAGGACGTATGCTGATTTAGCTTGGCACACCACTCGAGCCATTGCTCCTAACTAATTCTATGACTGTTTTATACCTCTGAATCAGTTCCTCACTCCTAACTCGACTAACATCATTTCCTCCCGCGCTAATGCAGATAATGGGATTGTTTGAAGAAACAGCAAAAATCAGAGAAGAAAAATGGCTCGAGTGGTGTGCCAAGCTAAATCAGCATACGTCCTTGGGCGACATCTGGAGGCAGATCAACAAGGCCAAAGGAAAATCGCCTCCTGCTCCGCCACACCATGTTCATCCAGAGCAAGAAGCAGAAAGGCTAGCAAATCTATTTGCTTCAAGAGCCAGTTCCACTCAACTTCCTCAAGCAACCTGACTCACCAACAAAGACTTCAAGCAGCAAGATGGAAAAAAATAGATGATGCTTTAGCCTTACCTGACGAACTAGACCAACCTTTCAATCTGAAAGAACTCAGAAGTGCTACAAAGAAAACTAAAAATACAGCTCCAGGCGAGGACAAAATCACTTACAACATGCTAGCCAAGCTAGGAGAAAAGGGTGAAGAAGCCTTCTTGAATCTCATCAACAGAGTATGAGTGACAAGAATCCGACCACTCTCTTGGAACAGTGCAATTATAGTTCCCATTCCAAAACCTAAAGACCCAGGAAATCCAAGACCCATCTCATTAACAAGCTGTCTGGCCAAAACTGCAGAATGAATGGCCCTTAATCGAATTGAATGGAAAGCCAATCCACTACACCAAAATATGTTTGCTAACAGAAAAGGTGTTGGAACCACAGAATGCCTTACCTCCCTCCTGGATCAAATCAATGACAAACCTGGAATTCTTATTTTTCTAGACCTTGAAAAAGCCTTCGAGTTAGCCAGTGCTCCAGCTACACTGTGCTGCCTTGTGGATATGGAAATCAAAGGACACGCTCTTGCTTTTGCCAAAGGAAGCCTGCTTAACCGAGAAGCTAAAGTCAAATTCCAAGGAAAAACATCGACCTCAAGAGGCGGGAAAATGGAACTCCGCAGGGAGGAATACTAAGCCCCTTCCTCTTCAACTGTCTCATGGAACAATTCATGAAGCTCAAGCTACCAAAAGCCAAACTTCTTAACTATGCAGACGACTTTGTGGTCATCATCAATGGCAAAGGTGTAAGGAACCATGCACAAAAATGCCTAGATATTATCAGCAGGGAAGCGCAACGCATAGCAGTGAAAATAAACAGCAATAAAACAAAAGCTATGGCCGTTAAAATGAGAACTCAAGACATCAGACTTGCCAATACAAGGACAAGAAATTGAGTGGGTTACCTCTTTTCAATACCTAGGAGTCATAATAGACAACCAGTTGAAATTCACTCAAGAAATTGAATATCTTCGGCAACGCTGTAAAGGCAGAAACTCAGCTTTGCGCTCTCTGACCAGTCCTAGAGAGGGTGCATCTCTACCAGTACTCAAAATGTACTACGTTCAAGCAGTTAGGTCACTCATCGACTATGCTGCCCCTGCTCTTACATCCCTCAGTGATAACCAATGGGAGAAACTGGAAGTGTCTCAAAATGATGCTCTGAGAACAATGCTGGGAGCACCTATATGGACGCGTAGAGAGAACCTTAGAATGGAAACCAATTTACCAGCATTAGAAAACAGGATGAAACAAAGGATAGCCACCATAAAAGGAAAACTTACTGGAACAACCGCCAGACTGTCAATCAAAGACAGCATACAGAGTTTCTTTCAGAATTACCTACAGTATAGAACAAGCTCATGGATGGATAATGTGGTCAAGGTTTTAGAGAAAATGGACCTGAAATGGACCATTAAAAACAAAGGGGAAGATAGATCATATCAACACTTTCGGCAGCCTCCTCCATGGGAAGAACCGAATCTAAAGATAATCATTGAAAGATTACCAGTTAAAAAATCAGCATGTGACCCGCAGAGGCTCAAGGAAGTAATAGAACAACAAATGGAAACTATCTCTAGACCCACAACGACTCACATCTTCACAGACGGGGTGTTGTAATCCACAAGTTAGGAGGGATTATTAGCTAGAGGATCATTACTACAACACTTAACGAATGATGATTGGAAGTACATGTTAAGTAGACAGACTATGGATCACATATCTACGAAAGGTCAATTGATTAAGACCACAGCTGCTTAGCCAAATTAATAATTCCTGGAAAGAGGACTCAGGCTTCTAGGAACAAGGTTACCGCTATAGGGATAAGGTTAATCGGATTATACCTTCCTTGAGAGGCGGGGTGAAATGGTTGAGGTAGATGGCTGACTGGAGGAGTCTTGTCGTGGGAGTGGAACTGGCAAGTCCTCCGAGGTCTCCGGTTGTGGCAGCAGCGAAGTGTAGCAGACAGCTATGCGAGAGCCTGATGTGATCTTAGTGACGAAGTTAAGTCGGCAGTATGTGAGTATTGAATGAAAGACTAACCGGGTGTGGAGCGTTGTAGTAATCATTCCGTATTAGGGACTTAGGCGGAAGTTACGAGTGTGGGTGGTGATCGCGGAGGTCAAGTGGTCTATGGGTATTGGAAGTGTATTGACCTAATAGAGTATGTTATTATGTTATTATTTGTCAGAGTCTATTCTTTGTAATTAAATGACAAAACCCGACGGCCTTTAAATACCTTCCATATGTTCACTCATTGTGTTCCAGTACAAACCTAGTGGTACGCCTCAAGGGTCTGGTGTGTGTAGGAGTACACGGTGGTAGTAACGGTTGCTGAGGCAAGGTGTTGTGTGTTGTGTAATCGCTGTGTTCGGAATGAACCGGGGTTCAGCGTCACGACAGGATCAGTTGATCAGGAAAAAGGTTCTGCTGGGGCAGCAGTTTACACTACCAACCATGAAGCTTACTGGAGCATGAATAGTGGGTTCTCAGCATTGCAAACAGAATTATATGCCCTGAAGGAGGCAATAAACTATACAATTGAAAATAATTAACATGATGTCATCTTTCATACAGACTCTAAATCTTCACTCCAGGCATTATTATCCAGTCATTACAGAGATAATATACAACTCCTCACAGAAATTCAACATATAGGAAAAGATGCTCATAATCGAGGGCTGTCAATCACACTAAATTGGATACCAAGTCACATTGGCATAGATGGTAATGAAAAGGCAGACTCACTAGCAAAAACTGCCACTGCTCTACCTGTTGTACAGGTTCAAATACCTCCAAGTTTCTCAAACATAGAGGAGCAAATCAAGAAGAAAATATTCTCAATTATCAAAAGTCGCCACAGAGCCAAAGTAGCGGAAGGAAGATCCACTGCGATATCCCGTAGGGAATCAATCTCTGCTCTCAGAGCTCCAACTAGGTTCATCAGTTCCTTCACCACACCTTCCATTATTGCGATGATAATGTTACTACCTGAACATTGATAACATAACTGAAATGATAATATAACTGAATAGAATATCGTAATATATGATAATATAACTGAAAAAACCTTTAGGATTTGCCTTTGCTTGACCTGCTATACGAACTTCATAATTTCTTTTTGCTCTTCTTATCTCTTTTTTAACATTTCTAACCAGTTGTGCGAATTCCTGTTCTAAACTGACTTCCCCATTCTTAATCATTTTGTACCTAGTTCTCTTTTTACCTATAAAGTTTTTCAGATCCTTTGTTATCCATTTCGGGTCATTTGTATTTGATCTATTCAATTTGTAAGGTATACCACTTTCTTGTTTTATGCTTAGAATATTTGTAAATAAGTTACATTTTGAATCCAAATCGAAATCCTCCATTACATCACACTTTGCTGGGTTCACGTCTTGCTCCAAGACCAGCCCACCCCCTATGCCCAACACTTTCCAATCAATTTAAGAACATAGGATGGAAAGGCTGGAAAGATATTGCAAATCAAATGCAATATCTTTCATAGACAACTGGGAACACTTCTATGGAAGAAATGAAATGTATGCTCGCGATGGGGTGCATCTATCGAGGGCTTGGGTTGTTGTTGTTGAGAATTCGTTGAAACCAGTGGTTAAAGACATTTGTTTGGGTTTAAACTGTTAGTAGATAGTGGTATGGGAATTGATTTGGAGGAAGGAGGTAATAAAAGTATGTGTTTGTGGGAGAAAAGAATTGGCAAAATGATCAGGGAAAGAGAAGGGCCTCAAAATAACAATTCACTTAGGGTATATTACACTAACACAAGAAGTTTAAGAAATAAAATAAACGATTTAAATGTTCTTGTCAGAACAAAAAAATAATATTATTGCACTTACCGAAACGTGGATGAATGGAGAAAATAGAGAACTATTAGCTGAATATCAAATAAATGGATTTAAACTATTTCACACAGATAGATATATTAGACGAGGAGGTGGAGTAGCCATATATGTTAGGGACAATTTGAAATGTAGCCCCAAAGAGGGAATCAAAACTGAGCCACACACAGAAACTATTTGGATAGAATTAAACAAAAAAAACTAATAATATTATAATAGGAGTTATATATAGGCCACCAAATTTAGACTGAATGGAAGCAAAGCATCTATGGGATGAAATATCTAGAGCATCTAGATCTAACAGTATTTATGTCATGGGTGACTTTAATTTTAGTGGAATAAACTGGTTGAACAAAACAGGGAATAATGAAGCAGAAGATTTTCTAGAATTAATTGATGACTGCTTTCTTACGCAACATATTAAGGAACCAACGATGGTAAATAATATTTGAGATTTAGTGTTAACTAACAGGAAAACACAAATTAAGGACATCGAAATAGGGAGTGAGCTAGGGAACAGTGATCATAAAGAAATCAGATTTAGCATGGAATGGAATAGATCTGTAGCAGAAAATTCTGTTACAGTGCCTGATTTTCGAAAAGCTGATTTCAATAGCCTAAGAAATTTTTTGGGTCAAATTGATTGGAATGTCTTGGGGATGGGGTGTGGGCTAGACGTGAACGCAGCGACAGGTGACGAAAAAGGAGATTTCGATGTGGATTCAATATATAATCTATTTAAAAATATTCTAAGCAAAGCCCAGGAACGTAGTATACAATATAAATTGAATATATCTAGTACTAATGATTCAAAGTGGATAACAAAGGATCTGAAGAACCTTATAGGTAAAAAGAGAGCGTGGTACAAAAAGATTAAGAATGGGGAATTTAGTTTAGAACAGGATTTCGAACAACTGGTTAGAAATGTTAAAAAAGACATAAGGAAAGCAAAAAGAAATTACGAAGTTTGCATAGCAGGGCAAGCGAAGACAAATCCTAAAGGGTTTTTTCAGTTATATCGAACCAAGACTAGGGAAAGGATAGGTCCATTAAAAACTGAGACAGGTCAAATAACAGATAATAACGAGGAGATGAGTAGTATTTTATGAGATGAGCAAATATTTTAAATCTGTATTTACTAAAGAGGAACTTAACAATATGCCTTCAACCGAACAAATATATGTGGGTGGGGACGAGGACAGGTTAACTAGTTTAGCAGTTACCAGCGAGGATGTAATTAAACAAATAGTAAAACTAAAACCAAACAAATCCCCAGGGCCGGATGAAGTGTTTGCCAGGGTGCTTAAAGAATGCAAAGAGGAGCTTTCCGAGCCACTGTCTACCATATTTAATAAATCAATAGAGTCAGGCAGAGTGCCAGAGTCATGGAAGGTAGCTAATGTGGTACTAATTTTTAAGAAAGGAGATAGATCACTTGCGTCAAACTATCGGCCAATTAGCCTAACGTCTTTTGTTGGAAAGTTACTTGAATCGATAATTGCAAATACAATTCGTCTTCATCTTGAAAAGCATAAATTAATAAATGAGTCGCAACATGGTTTTACAAATGGCCGTTCATGTTTAACAAATTTGCTATCTTTATATTCCAGGATAGTTGAGGCAGTTGAGAGTGGTAAGAATTGTGATGTTGTTTATCTTGACTTTAGCAAAGCTTTTGATACAGTGTAACATGAAAGACTGATTAAAAAAATTGAGGCTCATGGTATTGGGGGTGCTATATTAAGTTGAATTAGGGCATGGCTATTCCAAAGGAAACAGAGAGTTAGTATAAATGGGGTTAAGTCAGAGTGGGAAAATGTTGTTAGTGGAGTGCCTCAAGGCTCTATCCTGGGACCTCTGTTGTTTATAATATATTAAAATGATTTAGATTCAGGTTTGAGTAGCAACATCTGCAAATTTCCAGATGTTGCTACTCGTTGTTGCAGATGTCTAAAATATTATTTACCCGCGTTGGTTCCTTAATGTGTTGCGTAAGAAAGCAATCGTCAATTAATTCTAGAAAATCTTCTGCTTCATTATTTCCTGTTTTGTTCAACCAGTTTAATCCACTAAAATTAAAGTCACCCATGACATAAATACTGTTTGATCTAGATGCTCTAGATATTTCATCCCATAGATGCTTTGCTTCCATTTTGTCTAAATTTGGTGGCCTATATATAACTCCTATTATAATGTTGTTTGCTTTTTCGTTTAATTCTATCCAAATAGTTTCTGTATGTGGCTCAGTTTTGATTCCCTCTTTGAGACTACATTTCAAATTGTCCCTAACATATATGGCTACTCCCCCTCCTCGTCTAATATTTCTATCTGTGTGAAATAGTTTAAATCCATTTATTTGATATTCAGCTAATAGCTCTCTATTCTCTACATTCATCCACGTTTCGGTAAGTGCAATAATATCTATTTTTTCTGTGCAGACAAGAGCATTTAAATCGTTTATTTTATTTCTTAGATTTCTATTGTTAGTGTAATATACCCTAAGTGAATTGTTATTTTGAGGCTCTTCTCTTTTCCTGATCATTTTGCCAATTCTTTTCTCCCACAAACACATACTTTTATTACTTCCTTCCTCCAAATTAATTCCCATACCACTATCTACTAACAGTTTAAACCCAAACAAACGCCTCTAACCACTGGTTCCAACGAGTTCGCAACAGCAACAACCCCAGCCCTCGATAGATGCACCCCATCGCGAGCATACATTTTATTTCTTCCATAGAAGTGTTCCCAGTTGTCTATGAAAGATATTGCATTTGATTTGTAATATCTTTCCAGCTGGCAATTGACACCAATTCAATTCCTCGACATCCATTCATTTCCCACTCCGTTTCTTGGAAGAATGCCACATATGATCGGGATTCCTCCCCTGCTACTAACTATCTCTATGGCTGTTTTATACCTCTGAAACAGTTCCTCACTCCTAACTCGACCACCATCATTTCCTCCCACGCTAATGGAAATAACGGGATTGTTCCCATTTCCAGCTATAATAGCATTCATGTTGTTTATAATATCACCAATACCAGCTCCGGGATAGCAAAGCCTTAACCTGTTCCCCCTATCTCTAGCACAAAACGTTCTATCCAAATACGTTATCTGGGAATCTCCCACAACTAAAGTTCGCTTAGGTACTTCCTTTACTCTCTAAGAGGCCTGCACTTCATTGCTTTCCATTTCGCGTGATCCGCAGTCTCACCACAGCACTCGTTCTCCAATACGGCAAATGAATTAGAAGTTCTTAGGGCGTCTGTAGGCGGCTTTATCAAAGTCTTCTTAAGGCCTTTGTCCTTTACAACTATCCAAGACGAGGTCTTTTTACTACTGGTCTCCTCCTTCGTATCTTCTCGATTATGGACTTATGTTCTTTTTTGTGTGTGTGTGTGAGGAAAAACAAGAACAACGTACCTAAATATGAGAGAGTAGTTATCAGAGGCATATTTTCGGAGCTGAGGGATGGTGAGAGGTTTCCAGGCAGAGGAGAGAGTCTCAGTGGGGCGGTAGAAGCCTCTCTCAGGGTTAAACACCAACTTGTTGCTCCCTGAGAACACACAAACATTGTACACAATTAATGCACTCCTTTAAAACTATTTAACATAATATACAAGCAATTAGAAATATAATTTGATACAGATTAAAACATTTTACAGTATAAGTTTTGATTAATAGAGTTCTTTCACACCATGAAACTCTCCTCCTTCAGTTACCTCTAACGTGAATATCACCCAGACAAGAGTTCCCGGGGCGCACGCACGCGAGCACGCACGCTCACCTGATCCCCAACTTGACTACCAGGACGACAACTACTGTTACTACCAGGACGACAACTGCTGTTACTACCAGGACCCCAACTACTGTTACTACCAGGACCTCAACTACTGTTACTACCAGGACCCCAACTACTGTTACTACCAGGACGACAACTACTGTTACTACCAGGACGACAACTACTGTTACTACCAGGACGACAACTACTGTTACTACCAGGACGACAACTGCTGTTACTACCAGGACCCCAACTACTGTTACTACCAGGACCCCAACTACTGTTACTACCAGGACGCCAACTACTGTTACTACCAGGACGACAACTACTGTTACTACCAGGACGCCAACTACTGTTACTACCAGGACGACAACTACTGTTACTACCAGGACGCCAACTACTGTTACTACCAGGACCCCAACTACTGTTACTACCAGGACCCCAACTACTGTTACTACCAGGACGACAACTGCTGTTACTACCAGGACCCCAACTACTGTTACTACCAGGACGCCAACTACTGTTACTACCAGGACCCCAACTACTGTTACTACCAGGACCCCAACTACTGTTACTACCAGGACGCCAACTACTGTTACTACCAGGACCCCAACTACTGTTACTACCAGGACCCCAACTACTGTTACTACCAGGACGACAACTACTGTTACTACCAGGACGACAACTACTGTTACTACCAGGACGCCAACTACTGTTACTACCAGGACCCCAACTACTGTTACTACCAGGACCCCAACTACTGTTACTACCAGGACGACAACTGCTGTTACTACCAGGACGACAACTACTGTTACTACCAGGACGACAACTACTGTTACTACCAGGACGACAACTACTGTTACTACCAGGACGCCAACTACTGTTACTACCAGGACGACAACTGCTGTTACTACCAGGACGACAACTACTGTTACTACCAGGACCCCAACTACTGTTACTACCAGGACGACAACTGCTGTTACTACCAGGACAACAACTACTGTTACTACCAGGACCCCAACTACTGTTACTACCAGGACGACAACTACTGTTACTACCAGGACGACAACTACTGTTACTACCAGGACGACAACTACTGTTACTACCAGGACGACAACTACTGTTACTACCAGGACGCCAACTACTGTTACTACCAGGACGACAACTACTGTTACTACCAGGACGACAACTACTGTTACTACCAGGACGACAACTACTGTTACTACCAGGACCCCAACTACTGTTACTACCAGGACGACAACTGCTGTTACTACCAGGACGCCAACTACTGTTACTACCAGGACCCCAACTACTGTTACTACCAGGACCCCAACTACTGTTACTACCAGGACGACAACTACTGTTACTACCAGGACGACAACTACTGTTACTACCAGGACGCCAACTACTGTTACTACCAGGACGACAACTACTGTTACTACCAGGACGACAACTACTGTTACTACCAGGACGCCAACTACTGTTACTACCAGGACGCCAACTACTGTTACTACCAGGACCCCAACTACTGTTACTACCAGGACGCCAACTACTGTTACTACCAGGACGCCAACTACTGTTACTACCAGGACGACAACTACTGTTACTACCAGGACGACAACTACTGTTACTACCAGGATGACAACTACTGTTACTACCAGGACGACAACTGCTGTTACTACCAGGACGACAACTGCTGTTACTACCAGGACGACAACTACTGTTACTACCAGGACGACAACTACTGTTACTACCAGGACGCCAACTACTGTTACTACCAGGACGACAACTACTGTTACTACCAGGACGACAACTACTGTTACTACCAGGACCCCAACTACTGTTACTACCAGGACCCCAACTACTGTTACTACCAGGACGACAACTGCTGTTACTACCAGGACGCCAACTACTGTTACTACCAGGACGCCAACTACTGTTACTACCAGGACCCCAACTACTGTTACTACCAGGACGCCAACTACTGTTACTACCAGGACCCCAACTACTGTTACTACCAGGACCCCAACTACTGTTACTACCAGGACGACAACTACTGTTACTACCAGGACGACAACTACTGTTACTACCAGGACGCCAACTACTGTTACTACCAGGACCCCAACTACTGTTACTACCAGGACCCCAACTACTGTTACTACCAGGACGACAACTGCTGTTACTACCAGGACGACAACTACTGTTACTACCAGGACGACAACTACTGTTACTACCAGGACGACAACTACTGTTACTACCAGGACGCCAACTACTGTTACTACCAGGACGACAACTGCTGTTACTACCAGGACGACAACTACTGTTACTACCAGGACCCCAACTACTGTTACTACTAGGACGACAACTACTGTTACTACCAGGACGACAACTACTGTTACTACCAGGACGACAACTACTGTTACTACCAGGACGCCAACTACTGTTACTACCAGGACGACAACTGCTGTTACTACCAGGACGACAACTACTGTTACTACCAGGACCCCAACTACTGTTACTACCAGGACGACAACTACTGTTACTACCAGGACGACAACTACTGTTACTACCAGGACGACAACTACTGTTACTACCAGGACGCCAACTACTGTTACTACCAGGACGACAACTGCTGTTACTACCAGGACGACAACTACTGTTACTACCAGGACGCCAACTACTGTTACTACCAGGACCCCAACTACTGTTACTACCAGGACCCCAACTACTGTTACTACCAGGATGCCAACTACTGTTACTACCAGGACCCCAACTACTGTTACTACCAGGACGCCAACTACTGTTACTACCAGGACGCCAACTACTGTTACTACCAGGACGACAACTACTGTTACTACCAGGATGACAACTACTGTTACTACCAGGACGCCAACTACTGTTACTACCAGGACGACAACTACTGTTACTACCAGGATGACAACTACTGTTACTACCAGGAAAACGGAAACAAGCAACACTTAGTGGGCCAGCCAGAGGCTTAGGGCCCGCGCAGGAATATCCCTGCCAACAAAAACGAAGAAAAATAAAATGGATTGAAAGAATTGTTATGTTTACGTGTTGATGTGTTGATTTGTGTTGCCGTGTTGATATGTGTGGACTTGTTGATATGTGGACGTGTTGATGTGTGAGGACGTGTTGATGTGTGTGGACTTGTTGATATGTGGACGTGTTGATGTGTGTGGACTTGTTGATATGTGGACGTGTTGATGTGTGTGGACGTGTTGATGTGTGTTGCCGTGTTAATGTGTGTGGACTTGTTGATGTGTGTGGACTTGTAGATGTGTGGACGTGTTGATTTTTTATTCCTTTGCAGGGATATTCCTGCGCGGGACCTAAGCCTCTGGCTGGCCCACTAACTGTTGCTTGTTTCTGTTTTACTTGTAGGCGGATTATGAGTATTTATGACTCGTATGGTCACTTCTGTAAGATTTTGTCCCATGTGTTTAACAACTTCTTCTGCTCTGTTGAATCTAAGTTGAAATCTTAATGGGTTTGCAACTCTGCACTGTGTTAGATAATGTTCCAGTGGTCTGTCGGGCATTTCTCCACTGTGCTGACATTTCCTCTCATCTTCTGGAACCTATAAGCATATTTCCCATGCGCATGGGTATCCTAGCTTGATGCGATGTAAGTGTACTTCTATTGTTCTACTGCTCCATTTCAACAACATAAGTGGTTCGCAGTCGGTTGAATTCTTGTACCAACACGCAGATCCTAATGTTGCAACTGCTGTTTTGTGGTCACTGTACATCTTTTGCATCGCTCTGTTTCTAATTACTTTCCTAATCTGTGATAGACTCTGTGGTATGTAGTAGTAGTAGTAGGCATCCATTGTCTCAGGAGTGTTGCGCTCTGGTTGTTGGTCTGGAGTGACCTCCCCAGGGCGCAAAGCCAGGGTAGGTTAATATGGAGGAGAAGGTGTTACCCAAGTAGCAGGTTCCGCCTCTCCACGGCGTCTCCAATGGAAAGGCAAACGCCGATACGATTGGTTCCAGCACCGTCGCAGGAACTGTGAGTTCTGGGGATGACCTCGAAGGTGGTGAAAGAATGTGCTGAGACTCCAAACCCGGAGACCGCCGTGGTCGGGGCCGGAGAAGAACCACCCCAGCAAGGGCAAGAACGACCCCAGCCTCCTGAAGCAGAGCCTGAGGGTCGCACGAGCCCCGGGAGGTGGACGTCCCGGTCCCGCACCTACGGGTTCCTGACAGAGATCATCACAGCCCTCTTTCACCCGAGGCCGGCTTCCTTCACGACCAAGTAGAAGGAAGAATGATAATTATTAATTATTTATATTATTATTATAATAATAATTGTTGCATTTAATAAATATCACTCTTCTGTTGGATCATGAAGGAAAACGGCCTCGGGTGAAAGAGGGCTGTGATGATCTCTGTCAGGAACCCGTAGGTGCGGGTGTTATGGACCCGAGCCCAGCGTCGTAGCACGGAGCAGTGACGTCCACGCCATCTGTGATTCAGCTCCCGAAACCCCCTCCAAATGGACGACGCCATCTAGTGAGGACGAGATATACCGGCCACAGGGGCTGGTTTCCCGTCTTATCCAGCTCGTAACATAGCCGCTGCTGACCTCTGGTGAGGTGACGCTTAGACAGCAACGCCATCTATGAAATGGATAGGTGGGCGTTTGTGTCTAAGCCTATAAGTGAAGTGCCCTAGAGAGTACCCAGTACTAATGACGTGTCTGATTACAGAGTTGACCTGGGACTGCTGAATCGGATGGTGGGGCAGTCTACCCAAGGCAGCCATAGTATCTCCACGTGTTTGCTGCAGATGCTGTGAGTCACCCCCCGGATGAACACTGTTGTGTTAGCCTGCCTGTGAGGTGGCAGAACCAGGAATTATCGTACCCAGGGCTGACTGGTGGAGAAGACTAGCCACTGGGGTGTTAAGAGAGGAGAATGATCAGCAGAATCACACGAGGCTCCTGTCTAGGGCTCGCAACCCTAGTATCGGTCGTGGAGTGGCCTACGCAGCAGAGCTGATTGGAACCTGCCAGCTACAAGCTGGATTTGTGGTTGAAGGCCTCCACGACGGTGCACCCAGTGGGACTGTGATTTGGCTGGCCTGTGGCCAGGGTAGACTCGCCTAGGGAATCAAAGGATTCATCGTGAGGCCACAAGAAGAGAACCAGGGCTACTCGTCTTGAGCACCGTGAAACGTCCTGCGTCTTTGGAGGAAGACAAGTGATTGTACATAAGTGTAGTCATAGTAACCGCGTGTGACTGTTTATATATATATTTATGGTGGTGGTGTGAATATATATTTAAATAGAGTGCAATTGTATCCCTTCCCCTTTAATTTATTTGCGTTGCGGAACACAGCCCTTGAAAGCCACTACTAACTTGGGGCCAGATACCCAAACTCTAATAACATCAGAGAAGAACCCCAGTTGCGACCCAATAGGGCCGTAACAGCGGGACCGGGACGTCCACTTCCTGGGGCTCGTGCAGCCCCCAGGCTCTGCTTCAGGAGGCTGGGGTCGTTCTTGCCCTGTTGATTTGGTATGTAAATGTCTACATTTCTTCTCTTAGTTGCAAGTTTTGCAGCTTCGTCTGCAATGTGACGTGTTGATGTGTGGACGCGTTGATGTGTACTCACCTATTTGTGCTTGCGGTGGTTGAGCTTTGGCTCTTTGAGCTTTGGCGCCTCTCAACCGTCAAACAACAGGTGTACAGATTCTTAAGCCTACTGGGCTCTGTCATATCTACATTTAAAACTGCGTATGGAATTAACCTCCACCACATCACTGCCTAATGCATTCCACCTGTTAACTACTCTGACACTGAAAAAGTTATTTCTAACATCCATGTGGCTCATTTGAGTACTCAGTTTCCACCTGTGACCCCTTGTTCGCGTACCCTCAGTGTTGAATAGTTTATCCTTGTCAGCCGTCAATTCCCCTGAGGCTTTTGTAGGTAGTGATCATGTCTCCCCTTACTCTTCTGTCTTCCAGTGTCGTAAGGTACATATCCCACAGCCTTTCCTCGTAACTCATGCCTCTTAGTTCTGGGACTAGTTTAGTTTTTTTTCTACCACAGACGTGGCCACGCATTTACAATGCTAACCAGCATATATACATTTTCTTCTGTCCTCCATGGACAGGGTTAGAGATGCGTTAAACATATAGTTCAAGGGTTTATTGAACACTCAACCACTGAAGGTGATTCGGTGCTTTTAACATGCTAAGCTAACCTACATACGTAAATACATAGATACACAGATTTATGTATGCCTTACATAAAGTGTTCGATGTGTGTTTTACACAGTGTCATTAATGTACATTTACAAAGGTGAAATGTAATTCTGATCAGCTTCCATGTATACTTTGTACCCATACATATACATACACACACACATATACATACATATATACACACACATGCATTCACATACATTTGTCTGGTGAGATAGGGTGATAAAGAAACTAGTGTGCAATTAAGCACTTAATCACTGAAGGTGATTAAGGTGCTTTTACAAGCTCAGGTTATATAGTTACATCATATACATACATTGTATAATTAATCTATTACATGGTCAATCTTGGATACAAGTCCAATATATCATCAAGTGTTCCAGTATTCATATAGTAATTACAGAGTTCAGCATACCTTAGCCCAGGAAGGCGAAAGTCAGTCAGTATGGGACATTCTACAATATAATGTTCAAGAGAGTGCATGTTTTCTCTTTCACAAAGTTGACACATTGTGTACTCGACATTTGGGTTTTTAGAAAGCTGCCAGATACGTCTATATCCCAGGCGTATTCTGGCCACTATAACATCACATTGCCGGGTTCTTGTTCTATTAGTCCCATATGTAAATGTCTCCTCACGATATTTATCATAATATTTAATGCTACAACTTTCAGGTCTTTGTGAATTTATTAGGTCAGTGAGATCTTCATTAGATATTTGTTTAAGTATTCTGTTTGTCACTTCTAATGAAATACCCATATCAATTTCTACCACTGGTTTTCTACAGGCTGTCTTTGCAAGCATATTAACAGTGTCATGCCTTGAGATGCCAACATGTGATGGTATCCATAGGAATTTAATTTCAAATCTGTTTTCTTTGGCAGCTAAAACATTCATTCGAATATCACTGACTATTTTCTGGGTGTCACTACGATGTGCGTTCAATGCCAGGAGTGCACTCTGCGAGTCACAGTATATAAGTCCACTGCCTTTGTCTTTTAAAAATTCAGTGGCAAAGTATATGCCTGCAAGTTCGGTTTGAGTTGTACTTGCCCAGTCATTGACGCGCTTCATTGCTGTATGTACGAGAGAAAATTGTTCAAATATATTACATGCACATCCTGTACATCGTCCACCTTCTTCTACAGAGCCGTCAGTATAGCACTGATACACATCGTTACCCATACTCTGAGTACTTTCAGTGATGCCTTTCAGTGTTAACTGTTTTAATAATGTAGAGTGCACACTATGTTTCTTGGGCGCATTTACAAAATCAATCCTGAAGGCTGTTCTGATGTTAGCCAGCCTCACATATGCCGCAGACGTAATTCTTTTTATTTGGGCGTCAGGAGGCAGGTTTGGTGTGATATCAACTCCTATATCTTTCTCTCTGTCCGTTTCATGAAGTACTTCATCTCCTATTCTGTATCCTGTGTCTGGCCTCCTGTTTCCACCGCCAAGTTTCATTACTTTGCATTTACTCGGGTTGAACTTTAAGCAGCCATTTGTTGGACCATTCATTCAGTTTGTCTAGTTTATCTTGTAGCCTCCTACTATCATCCTCTATTTCAATCCTCCTCATAATTTTTGCATCGTCAGCAAACATTGAGAGGAACGAGTCTATACCCTCTGGGAGATCATTTACATGTATCAGAAACAGTATAGGGCCAAGGACTGACCACTACGGGACTCCACTTGTTATGTCTCGCCAATCTGAGACCTCACCCCTCACAGTGACTCTTTGTATTCTGTTGCTTAGCTACTCCCTTATCCAATGGAGTACCTTCCTTTTCACTCCAGCCTGCATCTCCAGCTTTTTCACTAGCCTCTTGTGTGGTACTGTGTCAGCCTCTTGTCTGAAACTGTTGTGTGTGTGTGGACGTGTTGATGTGTGTGGACGTGTTGATGTGTGTGGACGTGTTGATGTGTGTGGACGTGTTGATGTGTGGGGACGTGTTGATGTACAGACGTGTTGATGTGTGTGGACGTTTTGATGTGTTTACTAGTTGTGTTTTTTTTTTTTTACGGGGGTTGAGCTTTGCTCTTTCGGCCCGCCTCTCAACTGTCAATCAACTGTTTACTAACTACTATTTTTTTTTCTACACCACACACACACACCCCAGGAAGCAGCCCGTGACAGCTGACTAACTCCCAGGTACCTATTTACTGCTAGGTAACAGGGGCACTTAGGGTGAAAGAAACTTTGCCCATTTGTTTCTGCCTCGTGCGGGAATCGAACCCGCGCCACAGAATTACGAGTCCTGCGCGCTATCCACCAGGCTACGAGGCCCCTAGTCCCTGTGTGTGGACGTGTTGATGTACAGACGTGTTGATGTGTGTGGACGTGTTGATGTGTGTGGACGTGTTGATGTGTGTGGACGTGTTGATGTGTGTGGGCGTGTTGATGTGTGTGGACGTGTTGATGTACAGACGTGTTGATGGGTGTGGACGTGATGATATAGGGACGTGTTGATGTGGGGACGTGTTGATGTGTGTGGACGTGTTGATGTGTGTGGACGTGTTCATGTGTGTGGACGTGTTGATGTGTGTGGACGTGATGATATAGGGACGTGTTGATGTGGGGACGTGTTGGTGTGTTGATATGTGTGGACGTGGTGATGTGTAGACGTGTTAGTGAGTTTAAAAGTGTGAAGGAGGTGTTTGTGAACTTAAGTGTGGAAATATATCTTAAATGGAATATCTTCTGAAAATTATATTCATTTCAAATATGGCTTCCAAGAGTTGACTGGGAGGGGCTTGTGTTAGTCGGGAGAGGGGCTAGAGTTGGTCGGGAAAGGGGCAGGAGTCGGTCGGGGGAGGGTCTAAATTTGGTCGGGGATGGGGTTACTGTTGGTCGGAGGAGGGGCTAGAGTTGGACGGGAGAAGGGCAAGTATTGGACAGGGGAGGGGCTAGAGTTGGTCAGGGGAGGGGCTAGAGTTGGTCGGGGGAGGGGCTAGATTTGGTCTGGGGATTAGTTACTGTTGGTCGGGGGATTAGTTACTGTTGGTCGGGGAGGGACTAGAGTTGGTCGGGAAAAGGCTAGATTTGGTCGGGGGAGGGGCTAGTGTAGGTTGGGGGGGGCTAGTGTTGGTCGGGGGAGGGGGTAGTGTTGGTCGGGGGAGGGGTCTAGTGTTGGTCGGGGCAGGGGCTAGAGTTGGTCGGGGGAGGGGCTAGAGTTGGTCGGGGGAGTGGCTAGTGTTGGTCATGGGAGGGGGTAGTGTTGGTCGGGGGAGGGGCTAGTGTTGATCTGGGGTGGGGTTTGTGTTAGTCGGAGAAGGGGCAGGTTTTCGTTGGGGGAAGGGGCAAGTGTCTGTCGGGGGATGTGCACGTGTTGGTCTGGTGACGGGAAAGTGTTGGTCGGGGGAGGGACAAATATTGGTTGGGGAAGGGGCTAGTGTTAGTCTGGGGAGGTGCTGGTGTTGGTCGGGGGATGGGCAAGTGTTGGACTGGGGATGAGCATGTGTTAATCGGGGTAGGAGTTAGTGTTAGTCGGTGGAGGGGCAAGTGTTGGTCGGTGGAGGGGCAAGTATTGGTCGGTGGAGGGGCAAGTGTTGGTCGGTGGAGGGGCAAGCGTTGGTCGGTGGAGGGGCAAGTGTTGGTCGGTGGAGGGGCAAGTGTTGGTCGGTGGAGGGGCAAGTGTTGGTTGGTGGAGGGGCAAGTGTTGGTCGGTGGAGGGGCAAGTGTTGGTTGGTGGAGGGGCAAGTGTTGGTCGGTGGAGGGGCAAGTGTTGGTCGGTGGAGGGGCAAGTGTTGGTCGAGGGTGTTGGAAATTTCCAACATCCAAATGCTAACCCCTAGTGCAATATTATAAATTTATTGCACCCAGGAATATTATTTACAATACAACTAACAAAGAGTGTAGCAATATTAACTTTATTATATTGAGGAGTAGTAATGCCAGCTTTCTCCTAGAATTCATGCCTAAGATTGCATCTGTTAACCAGCCCGGAGAATAAATTCCACATATTTACCAATCGAATTTAATCCAGCCTAAACTTGTAAAATTTATTAAAGAATATAAATCATGAATAGATTTATTTCTAGTAGCACATTATATAGCTGATTACTGGAAATAGTTTTATACAGCTGTGATCAGCTGACGGGTAAACAAAACGATGAACTGAATTTCCACTACGAATATATCTCGTCTATCTAACGTCATTTAGGTTAAATGATTTGCACAGTGAGAAAGAATCTGCTGTTATATAGAGCACGTTATTATGACGTAAATTATCGTCAGCAATGTTTCCATCCATTCGAAACGTTGAATAAAATATTGCGAATTAATACCAAAGTTTCCAACATTCGGCGTTAGGTGGCCCGCGCGACACTTGTGAGTAGCAGACTTTTTTTTTTTTTATTTTTATAAATCACACAAATACAAGAACACACAAAACAACGCAAACCTGTACACATCAAGTACACCAATGAATGAACAGTACACAGGAATAAACAGTCTGTACACTAAACAATAACAGTAACCGCAAAACAAACACAAGCGCTGAACAAAATAAAAACGCATTGAAGCAATGGGCTAAACAGTACAGGGAAATAAGTGCTAAAACAGTACATGGAAACAATAGGCTAAACAGTTCATATCTACATAGCAACACAGAACATGGCCAAGAAAATTACATGAACAATATAGAAAACAATAAAGTACATAAATAACATTTAAACACACCTGGAACCAATAACATAAACATACACAGACGTGGATATAGAATCACGTGCACAAAACCACGCCTACCACACACACAGAAGAACAAAGGAGCATAGGACCATACACGCGCTACCCAGGAAAATGACATACACTAAATGAGAAGAAATTATGTACACACACACTAAACACACTCTAAACAACAAGACAAACACACTCACACCACCCACACCACCACGGCACACCACACTGCACCCAAGCACGCAAAATAATGGGTTACAGGCCAAAGCGAAACACGGCCACAAAAGGAACAGTAGAAAACAGTACAGCAGAAAAAACCCAGGCCTACGCAGGAGCCAAAACCCCCCTCAAAAACACACACCCACACGCATACGGACACAACCGGCACCCGGAGGTACGGAAACACACCACACACACACAGGAGCAGCAGCATCTCAAGGGGGGAGAAACACAAACACACGCAACCCCCGCCATGGACACCCCAAGAAGCGGAAAGGGAGCGCATAGCAAAGCAAACCCCGAAACCCCCCAACCCCTCTAAACTCCCCATCAACACCCCAATCCCACCCAAGACGAGAACATCACCTTGCCACCAAGGCACCCGCCGACCCAAAGGCAACCCCACGAACATAGGCATCTGTGAACCACCGACCAAACTCCTCCGGAAAAGCGCGCTGCAACCACCACCAGGTAAACCGCATGCGCCCCCGTAAAAATCCTAAAATTCGGCCAATCCCAAAACCCTCCCGCCTCCCAACCCACACACAAAACACATAATCAGCAACCAAAACACATAATGTATTATGCACCCGCAGCGGATAAGCCGGAAAATACAAAAACAAAAACTGCAAAACATCACCCCGACAACCCGGACCACAAAACACCTCCAGGACATCCCGAAACCAGTCCACCAACCCCTGTAACCGGACACAAAAATAAAATACATGCACCTGCGATTCACATAAACCACAATGGACACACGCCCCAGAATCACGCAAGCCAAGCATACACAACCGCTCATTTGTTGCCAGCGACAAATGCAGAACCCGAAACAGCAATTCACGCTGCTGAGGCGCCAAGAACCGTGCCCCCAAACACGACCAGATACCACCCCAATCCCAACACGGGAACAAGCCCTCCACTCGAGGCCGCACCCGGGGCAACAACACCCCATACACAGCCTTGCACGAGAAAGACAGAAACCCAGGATGGCGGCAGAGCTCCCGAAGAATCCCCACGGCCCAAGAATAAACAGGGGGGGTAAACAAGGCCACCTCCTGACAAACCCCCAAATCAACCAAAAAACTGAAGCGAAGCGAGCAGAAAAAAACACCCAGCGTATTCAACCCCCCACCGAGAGCCAGCCCCCGACGCAACGAGACCCAGAAGAGGGCCTTGGCCTTCATGAAGACGTCAGGAATGCCAACACCCCCCTCTCTCACCCCTAACACCAACGTCGAACGGCGCACCGGTTGATAACGCCCACACCATACATATCTATACACCACACTCTCCAAACTCAAGGCCTTCCGACGATCCAACGGGAAACATCGAGCCACAAACCAGACACGCGACAAGACCTTACACGCAACAAGCAGTCCCCTCTGATAAATCGTCAAGGGACGACGCGACAAAAGGCCAACTGCAACACCAACCGACCGAGAGACAGCACCCCAATTCCACTCCAAGGAGAGGTCATAGGAGGCAAACCAAGTAACCCCAAGAACCCGAATCGAGGAGACCACCGGAAACCACGACCTATCCCACACCAGGCGGGAGGCCCACTCACCGATCCCCATCAACCCCGACTTCGCCCGATTAAGAACGGCCCCCGTAGCGGACTCAAACCGCAGGAGAACGTCCTGGACAGCTGCAACAGAATCCTCCGAAGCTACAAATAGAATGGTGTCGTCAGCATACCCGCAAACGGGTAGCCGGAGACCGGACGGCAGACAAGGAGGCACGATCAAGGAACACGCTTTCACCGCCCGGAAAAGAGGTTCCTGAAAAATCACATACAAAAGCATGGACATGGGACACCCCTGACGAACGGAACGGCAAATAGGAAAAAAGGAGCTAAAAAACCCATTCACACAAACGCGACTGCGACTCCGGACATACAACAAACGGACCCACCCCACAAACACCACCGGAAAACCAAGCCTCTCCATAGCACTAAAAACAAACTCTAAAGACACCCGATCAAAGGCCTTGGACCAGTCCAGGCTGATCATAGCCGCCGAAAGCCGATACTCGGACGCATAGAGAAGCACGTCACGAAGTAAGGCATTGCAATGCATCAGGGCACGGCCAGGCACACCACAAAATTGCTCCATAGAGACCACCGACGCAACGACACCCCGACATCGACGCGCTAAAACCTTAGAAAGAATCTTATAATCAACATTTAAGAGCGTAATAGGCCTCCAATTGGAAAATAACTGCAAATCGCCCGGCTTCGGGAGTAGCCGCACGATCCCGTCACAAAAGGAATCAGGCAGATCACCCAAACGCAAACACGCCTGCACCACTTCCAAAAGCACCCCCCCCCCCAACACATCCCAAAAGGTAAGGTAGAACTCAATGGGCAGGCCATCCGCACCCGGCACTCTCCCAGAACGAAACGACCAAACCACCTCCAGGAGCTCCACCGTGGAAACATCCTGCACCAACCGATCACACTCCGAGCGCGACAAACCGGGGAAGCACCTGTCCAAAAAGGAACCCGCAAGCACACCATCACCATGCACCTCCCCATAGAGTGCCTCCAACTCCCGCCGCGCGGTAAGTAGAACACCCTCTGTGCTAGAAATCACAGACCCATCAGGCCGCCGAAGGCCCTTGAGAAGAACGGAACCCCTAGCAGCCTTCTCCCTCCCTAAAAGAAAGGGAGAGAGCCTCTTCCCATCCACCCGCTCAGCTACTCGAGCACGCACGCGAACACCGTCAGCCAACACCGCACGCAAATCACAAATACGCTCCTTACACTCAGCAATCTCACTAAAGCAGTCAACCCCAGCATTCAACCGCACATATAAAGAAGACAAACGCGCCTGAAGGAACCGCAGCAGACCAAACCTCCCGGCAGCCTCCTGCTTAGCAACAATCCCAAAAAACCTCCGACACTCCACCTTACACCACTCCCACCAAACGAACAAAGAGGAGAAATCAGCCTTCCGGGCAACGATGCCAACCCACCAGGCCCGAAACTGCGCACAAATACGTGGACAACGCAATAACCGACAATTGAGTTTCCACCACCCAGGCCCCACCCGCACCTGACTCCGGACAACCACCAAACAATGATCCGAGAAAGCCACCGGGACCGTGCGAAAATCAAAAACCGAACACTCCCCACCAGAAACATAGAACCTATCCAACCTAGAACTCGCCCCACGCGCAGCGAAGGTATACTCCAACGAGCCGCCACACAAAACAGCCGCATCGCGAAACCCGCACGCACGCAAAACCTCAATTAAAGCGGCCGAAACATTCCGAGGGTGAGCACTAGAGCAATCCCTCACACACGTAACACAATTAAAATCCCCCCCAAAGATCAAATCCCGCGTATCATGCCGCAGGTATGGCAAAAGCCCCTCCCGAAAAAACAGCTCCCGGTCCTGACGATGCGCCACCCCAGAAGGGGCGTACACTGTCAAGAACGGAACCACAACCCCCAAATACTCAGCCCGAACAAACAAGACCCGCCCTTCTTCATCCATTTCCGTGTGAAGCACGGAAGTGGATGCCCTCCGCGAAAACAACATCAGCGTTCCCCCAAAGGACGTCCTCGGCGGGTTCAACACAACATGATACTCAGCACACAACCCCTGCAACACAGACACATCCCGAACATTGTGCTCTTGGATCAGAGCCACATCCACCCACTGCTCCCGAAGCACATCCACAAGGCCCAATTGGACCGCCAAAGCATTCAGACCACGAACATTCAAAGACGCACAAACAATAGCAGGCGCCATCGAACCCATTAATGACCCCCAGCCCCTCCAGGACCACCAGAGGGCACAGAGCCACCCACTGCAGAGGCGCCGTCATCATCCTGAGGCTCAAACTGCCGCCGCCCCACCGTCGGGGAATCCACCATAATGCCTGGCCTCTGGTCCCGCAGGAGGCGGACAGTGCCGGCATCACCCAGTGAAGCACGCCGAGACCCCGCTGCCACTGACCAGGTATCACCAACGTCCACCACCGACGAGGAATTCTCGCTGCCAACCGGCACTGCATCACTTCCGGAATCCATATCAGACACAGGAGAATTAGGAGGAGGAGGGGGGCACCACCCAAGGCACAACTCCGCGAAGCCTCAATCCGTTTGCCAGGGGGCTCTCGACTGCAACGCGCTTCCGGCGAGGAGCAAGGGAGGTCAACGCCCCCTCACGGCACGCACCCGCAGGGGGAGCAGAAAGCGGACTCGCAATGCATGCAACAGGAACGCCGGCACCAACGACGACGCTTCCATCACCCTCAGTGAAAGCATCGCCTACAACGGGAGGCACCGAGACGACACTCCCAACACCACGCCCATTCACCAACGAAGCACCAGGAACAGGATGCACCTCCACATCCACCGGAAGTAGAAGACGGGAATCAGGAGCAGCCACGTCCTCCACCACAGCTGGCACAGAAGACACTACAGGCACAGACGAACCAGCAGGCACAACAGTCGCAGGTGCACCACCAGGCACAACAGTCGCAGGTGCACCACCAGGCACAACAGTCGCAGGTGCACCACCAGGCACAGCAGTCGCAGGTGCACCACCAGGCACAACAGTCGCAGGTGCACCACCAGGCACAACAGTCGCAGGTGCACCACCAGGCACAACAGTCGCAGGTGCACCACCAGGCACAACAGTCGCAGGTGCACCACCAGGCACAACAGTCGCAGGTGCACCACCAGGCACAACAGTCGCAGGTGCACCACCAGGCACAACAGTCGCAGGTGCATCACCAGGCACAGCAGTCGCAGGAGCACCACCAGGCACAGCAGTCGCAGGTGCACCACCAGGCACAGCAGTCGCAGGTGCACCACCAGGCACAGCAGACGCAGGTGCACCACCAGGCACAACAGTCGCAGGTGCACCACCAGGTACAGCAGTCGCAGGTGCACCACCAGGCACAGCAGTCGCAAGTGCACCACCAGGCACAGCAGTCGCAAGTGCACCACCAGGCACAACAGTCGCAGGTGCACCACCAGGCACAGCAGACGCAGGTGCACCACCAGGCACAACAGTCGCAAGTGCACCACCAGGCACAGCAGACGCAGGTGCACCACCAGGCACAACAGTCGCAGGTGCACCACCAGGCACAACAGTCACAGGTGCCCCACCAGGCACAACAGTCGCAAGTGCACCACCAGGCACAACAGTCGCAAGTGCACCACCAGGCACAGCAGACGCAGGTGCACCACCAGGCACAACAGTCGCAGGTGCACCACCAGGCACAACAGTCGCAGGTGCACCACCAGGCACAACAGTCACAGGTGCCCCACCATTCACACCCCCACGCCGAGGACCAGCCAGGGATGCACCATCCTCACGGAGGGGGGGAAAATCCCCCACACTGAATACAGAAGCAGTCTCCGGACGAGGAACCTCACACTGGGCAGCGTCATGGCCCTCCTCCCCACAGCGGAAGCACGTGCGGGCCTGCCCTGGATAGAAAACTCGGAGCGGAAGACCACAGCACATAACCTTGGAGGGGATGGGCTCCTTGAGGCGCATATGCAGCGTGCGAGTACCCAGCCGGAGGCCCCGCAGCCGCCCGGCACTAAACAAGTTGTACCGATGACGCAACACCATACCATACCTCGTAAACACAGAAGAAAGCTCCACCTCTGGAAACGTAACAGGTACCCCGTGCACGCTCACAAAGGTCAGTGGACCCCACGGATCAGAGACAGTCACAGACACAGCCGAATGAGGAAGGGGAGTCGTCCGCTCGTTCCAATACCCCACAAACCGCTCATATCCAGGTGACGTGGCAAACGTCACCGCCACGCGAGTGGGAGAAAATTTCTCGAGACCGAGGAGATCTTTAATATCCACCTGAAGGACATCCAAAAGCGCAGCCGCCACTAGTTCCCAATCCACCGGTGCAGAGAACTCCAGCCGAGCAGTATTCACACGGCGGATGCGGCCACCACCAGCCGCCGCCATATTGCTGACCTCCGCCTCAGTCAGCTGGCGCCCCACAGCAACGAGCAACCACCACCAGTCAGCGACAAACAGCTACTGACAGCCAGAGCCCGACGTCCACGCCCCCCAGAGGCAGAGGACGGAATCCCAGATCTGGGGTGGGGTTTGTGTTAGTCGGAGAAGGGGCAGGTTTTCGTTGGGGGAAGGGGCAAGTGTTTGTCGGGGGATGCGCACGTGTTGGTCTGGTGACGGGAAAGTGTTGGTCGGGGGAGGGACAAATATTGGTTGGGGAAGGGGCTAGTGTTAGTCTGGGGAGGTGCTGGTGTTGGTCGGGGGGATGGGCAAGTGTTGGACTGGGGATGAGCATGTGTTAATCGGGGTAGGAGTTAGTGTTAGTCGGTGGAGGGGCAAGTGTTGGTCGGTGGAGGGGCAAGTATTGGTCGGTGGAGGGGCAAGTGTTGGTCGGTGGAGGGGCAAGTGTTGGTCGGTGGAGGGGCAAGTGTTGGTCGGTGGAGGGGCAAGTGTTGGTCGGTGGAGGGGCAAGTGTTGGTCGGTGGAGGGGCAAGTGTTGGTCGGTGGAGGGGCAAGTGTTGGTCGGTGGAGGGGCAAGTGTTGGTTGGTGGAGGGGCAAGTGTTGGTCGGTGGAGGGGCAAGTGTTGGTCGGTGGAGGGGCAAGTGTTGGTCGGTGGAGGGGCAAGTGTTGGTCGGTGGAGGGGCAAGTGTTGGTTGGTGGAGGGGCAAGTGTTGGTCGGTGGAGGGGCAAGTGTTGATCGGTAGAGGAGCAAGTGTTGGTTGGTGGAGGGGCAAGTGTTGGTTGGTGGAGGGGCAAGTGTTGGTTGGTGGAGGGGCAAGTGTTGGTCGGTGGAGGGGCAAGTGTTGGTTGGTGGAGGGGCAAGTGTTGGTTGGTGGAGGGGCAAGTGTTGGTCGGTGGAGGGGCAAGTGTTGGTTGGTGGAGGGGCAAGTGTTGGTTGATGGAGGGGCAAGTGTTGGTCGGTGGAGGGGCAAGTGTTGGTTGGTGGAGGGGCAAGTGTTGGTCGGTGGAGGGGCAAGTGTTGGTCGGTGGAGGGGCAAGTGTTGGTCGAGGGTGTTGGAAATTTCCAACATCCAAATGCTAACCCCTAGTGCAATATTATAAATTTATTGCACCCAGGAATATTATTTACAATACAACTAACAAAGAGTGTAGCAATATTAACTTTATTATATTGAGGAGTAGTAATGCCAGCTTTCTCCTAGAATTCATGCCTAAGATTGCATCTGTTAACCAGCCCGGAGAATAAATTCCACATATTTACCAATCGAATTTAATCCAGCCTAAACTTGTAAAATTTATTAAAGAATATAAATCATGAATAGATTTATTTCTAGTAGCACATTATATAGCTGATTACTGGAAATAGTTTTATACAGCTGTGATCAGCTGACGGGTAAACAAAACGATGAACTGAATTTCCACTACGAATATATCTCGTCTATCTAACGTCATTTAGGTTAAATGATTTGCACATTGAGAAAGAATCTGCTGTTATATAGAGCACGTTATTATGACGTAAATTATCGTCAGCAATGTTTCCATCCATTCGAAACGTTGAATAAAATATTGCGAATTAATACCAAAGTTTCCAACATTCGGCGTTAGGTGGCCCGCGCGACACTTGTGAGTAGCAGACTTGGGAGAGACAGCCGCCATTACAGTTGGTCTTCTGAAGCTGATCTTTATCATCGATCAAATGGAGGAGCATCCATTCAATAACGAGCTTCAGATCGATTCGACAGCTCCCATATGTTAGAGACACCATGTCCGGCAAGGTAGAGTACCACTGATTTGCTAATTTGGCCATTTATATAATCATGTTGTTGTCTTGCCATTATGCAGTTTAACAACCCCATAACTCCCGTGAGTGGTATTCTTATTCCCTATTCACTTAGATTTCATGAGTAAATATATAGATGTATTTCTTTACGTGGAAATTACAAGTGATTCATAGTTCAGCATGAAGCTACTGCAAGGGAGACGTAATTCAGCCGGTAGAGTCACGTGTCGCCAGAGATTCCCAATTCGGAAAGGATTAGACTGGTTATAAGGGCTGCTTGGCGCAATCTTCGTTCCACATTGGCAGCTAAGCCTTTAATCGTTTCCATTCAGCAGTTAGTTTATTTATCTGTGCATTAATTAATTATGATGATAAATTAATATTTTTCTCTACTATATGTAGACTAATATTATATAATTTACCCTCCAAAAGATGCGTAAGGGATTTTCTCTATTTAAATTGAAGTTTTACAGTCCACTTATCGTAATTAATTTCTTTGAATTAATTATCAAGTTTATTATTTGAGATCCATAGATCACAGTACCAACCTTCTTCATGTTCCTAATAAATTTCTGAATAATATTATATGTTAGAGTGAATTTCCCCACATCTTTTATGGTCGACTTCGAACTGGATTGATCAACATTTTAATATAAATTACTGATTTATATAATCAGTATAATTCAACTAACAAATTACTAACACTGATAATATTATACTCTTAATTAAGAATTATTGTTAGGAGCTAGGCTATACAATTAATAATGTTACGGCTGTCAGCACACTGCCATTCATATAGCCTAACTCTATTTTTTACAACTACAGTTTAATTAAACATTACCACCCCTACTACGCTAAAGCTTAATATATAAAGTGGCTTTAGTGGGCCATAGTCAGTTGCCCACAACATTGAGTCCCATACCTCACACTGAAGTGAGAATATTCAGATCTCCTTGAGCAGCAGCTCACAGTTTTATTAATAACCCTGTGTTAACATCCGTATTAGACTGGCCACACCATTTAACAATTATTAATCTAGGTGGCAACGACAGTCAGCCAACTCGGCACCCAGCTGATATCTTTTATATAAATAAAAATGTAAATGTTCGTTTTTGTTCAAAATCGCTAATCTCCGAAAGTTCTTCGCCGATTGCCTTGAAATTTTCACACAACGTTCCATTCGCATCTGAGCGGGTTTTTATATACGTCGTATATAGATGTCACGTCTGTGACTGGAAAAAGCATATTTTTTTTAAAAGCTGTGTTTTTCGGGTGTTTTTCATGTGAGGGAAATCTTTGAAACCTACCGATTGCTTTGAAATTTTGATACAACTATGCATTCGATTCGGCGAGTGTTTTTATGTAGCTACTATATACATGCCTCACCTGTGACAGGAAAAAACACGTTTTTTTTTTTTTAAACAGTGCCATCTGTAGGACATAAGAGCAACACATGCTGTAATCTCCAAAAGTTCTTGACCGATTGCTTTGAAATTTTGACACACAGTTCCATTCGAATACATGCATGTTTTTATATACCTACTATTTAGATGCCACACCTGTGACAGGTAAAAACATGCGTGGGATTCGCTCACTGGCCGCCAGAGGGCCAGGACGTGCTCGTTTGACCTGCCAGTTGTCGCCTGGTGCTGAGTGGAGGCGGGTGTGGATTGTGGTGTGGTGCGCCCGCTGGCCAGAAGGCCCGGCTGGTGGTATGATGGTTGGTGGTGTGTCCCGCATACGGCGGGTGGACACGGCGTGCCTTGACTTCTCAGGGGATGTAGACTGGGCGATTGTGGAAGTTGCTGTCGTCGATGTGCTTCAAGCAGATGTCCAGGATTTGATAGGGCTGGAAAAGTTTTCCCCTACGCGAGTGGCGATGACCTTCTGCAGGAGCTCGCTGTACAAGGAGCTTGTGGCGCGTTGGGCCGGCCACTCGGTTCCAGTCACCGACACGGCTGTGTCTGTGGCCGTTTCGGATCCCTGGGGGGCCGTACAGTACGTGAGTGTGCATGGTGTCCCGGTGACGTTCTCTGAGGATGAGCTGCGGGTTGTGTTTGGAAAGTATGGAGAGGTGCAGTTTCATCGTTTCAACCATCTGCGTACAGGTTGGCTGAGCGGGCTGCGTACGGGCATTCGTACGCTAGGTATGAAGATTACGTCACTGGTGCCGTCTCGTCTTCTGTATCGTGGGCTCTCGCTCAGAGTATTTTATCAGGGACAGACTCGCACTTGTTTCCGGTGTGGTGCTGAGGGCCATGTGGCAGCGAGCTGTGATGCTCCTCGGGCTGAGGCTCCCTCCGTTTTCTTGGAGGGTGACTTCCCCCCTTTGGAGACGCGGGGGGCTTCCTCATCGCCTTCTCGCCCTGGCGAGGTGCCTGGGGTGGTTCCTGCGGCGGGTTCAGCAAGTGCTCCCTCTGTCCCTGTTTGGTCGGGACATAGTACGTCTGCTTCCCCGGTGTGCTCTGTGGGAACGGGAGCTCCTACCTCGGGGGTTCCTCGTTCGGTGGTGGCGGAGGTGCATCCGCGGCCGGAGGCTTCTGTGCGGTCCTCGGCTGCTGCTGTTGGTGTGGTGCCTGCTTCCCCTGCTGAAGATTGTCTGCTGCCCGGGGATGCTGGGGTGGTGGGGTGTGTGTCCTCCTCCCTGCCCTCTGACTCTGCGTCGACTCCCTCGTCGTCTACAAAGGTCGCCTTGTCCAGTGGTTCGTCGGCTGCGATTGCCTCGGCGTCCGTGGTGGATGCCCCCTGTGAGCTGGAGTGTGCTCTCCCGCTTTCTGGGCCTGCTCCTTCTGCTCCGGTCTCCGGGCGTGGTGGTAAGCTGTGGCCCCATGCTGTGGAGGTTGCTGCTGTGTGTGTCCGTGCTGCTTCGGCTTTGGGCCCGCCCGCGTCGGGTTCTTCTGGAGCACCCCTTGCTGGGGGTCGTTGTACCGACGATCAGCAGCCTCATGTGAAGCGCCGTCGTTCGGCTCAGGATACATCGCCTCGTCGGTTGTGGGCGGAGGGCGGTGTGGCGATGGAGGTTGCGGGCGAGGACATCGAGGAGGTTTCTTCTGTGGTGCCTCCAGTGACGGCAGCTGCGCCTCCTGATGGTGGCACCTCTGGGTGGGTGGCTCATCGCGGTGACCGGGACCTGGTGGTCGTGTTGTCTAAGAGTAACTGTCGGGGGTCTTCGGCCCTTGTTCCGGTTGGTGGGGGCTCTGCGGATCCGGCAGAGGGCTCGTCCGTGGGGCTGGGTACGGCGACTGGCGGTGTTCACTGTGATCGCCCTGGGGTCCAGGATGAAGTGCGGCCTGTGTGTCGCGATGGGTTAGGGGTGTCCTGAGGTTGTCCCGATGGCGCCCTCTGTAGTTTGTGCGTCCTTGAATGTTCGGGGTTTGAATGCTCTTGGGGTCCAGTTGGGCCTGTTGGATGTTTTGCAGGAGCAACGTGTGGATGTGGCTCTCATACAGGAGCATAATGTGCATGATGTGTCTGTGTTGCAGTGTCTAAGCGTGCATTATCATGTGGTGCTCAACTCGCCGAGGACGCCTTTCGGGGGGGACCCTTATGTTATTCTCTCGTAAGGCCTCCATCTCCGTGCTTCACACGGAGTTGGACGAGGATGGGCGGGTGTTGTTTGTGCGGGTGGAGTTTTTGGGGGTCGTGATTCCGTTCTTGACGGTGTACGCCCCCTCGGGTGCAGCGCGTCGTCGGGAGAGGGAGGAGTTTTTTCGGGTGGGTCTTCTTCCTTTCTTGCGCCATGATACGCGGGGCATGATTTTTGGAGGGGACTTCAATTGTGTGACGAGTGCACGGGATTGTTGTAGCGCTCGTCCGCAGAATGTCTCGGGTGCGCTGCTGGAGGTGGTGCGTTCATGTGGTTTCCGAGACGCTGCTGTGCTCTTTGGTGGAGGGTTGTCGTTTACTTTTGCTGCACGTGGGGTGTGTTCGCGCATCGATAGGGTGTATGTCAATGGTGGGGAATGTACGGTGTATGATTTTCGCACTGTCCCGGTTGCATTCTCCGACCACAGTTTGGTGGTGGTCCGGGTTGGGGTACCCAGTCAGGTGCGGGTCGGTGCGGGGTGGTGGAAGCTAAACTGTGGGTTGTTGCGTTCTCCGCGTGTTTGTCGTCAGTTTCGGTGTTGGTGGGTCGGGATTCGAGCCCGGCGTTGTGAGTTTCTGTCTGTCTTGGAGTGGTGTAAAGTGCAGTGTCGTTTGCTTTTTCGCGTGGTTGCTAAGCGCGAGGCTGCTGGGCGCTTTGGGTTGCTGCGGTTGTTGCAGGCGCAGCTGTCGAGGTTGTATGTAAGGTACGATGCTGGTGTTGATTGTTTTGATAAGATTGTGGACTGCAAGGCGCGTATATGCGGGTTACGGAGTGAGTGGGCGGAGGGTGTGCGTGTGAGGGCTCGTGTAAGTGAGAGGGTAGACGGGGAACGGATTTCTCCATTTCTTTTTAGTAAGGTACGGGCCGCGCGGGACTCTGTTCTTTTTACGGCCTTGCAACGGCCAAATGGGACGGTTGTTTCGGACACTGGTGGGGTGTTGCACTATGTTCGGCAGGAGTTGGCTGCGCTGTATGCGGAGGTGGCTGGGGACGCCGCACTTGCAGAGGATTTCTTGGGTCGGTGCCTTCCTGGGTTGTCGGTTGCGGAGTGTGCTGGTCTGGTGAAAGAGGTCTCCTTGGCGGAGCTGCTTGTGGTGGTGCGGTCGTTTCGTTCCGGGAAGGTGCCGGGTTCGGATGGTCTTCCTATTGAGTTCTATGTCGCCTTTTGAGATGTGTTGGGGGATGTTCTGCTGGAGGTGGTCCAGTCTTGTCTTCGGGAGTGTGTTCTGCCTATGTCTCAGTGCGTTGGGATTGTGCGGCTTCTCCCGAAGTCGGGCGATCTATGGTTATTCTCAAACTGGCGGCCCATTACTTTGTTGAATGTCGACTACAAGATCCTGTCTAAGGTCTTGGCTGGTCGGTGTCGCAGTGTTGTTGCGTCTGTTGTCTCTGTGGAGCAGTTTTGTGGTGTTCCGGGTCGTTCCTTGTTGCATTGCAATGCATTGTTTCGAGATGTGCTCTTGTACGTGTCCGACTCTCGCTTGTCGGCAGCGATGCTTTGTCTGGATTGGTCGAAGGCTTTCGACCGTGTGTCACTCGATTTTGTGTTTCGTGTGTTGGGGAGGCTGGGATTTCCGCCCTTGTTTGTTCGTTGGGTGCGTATGTTGTACGCTCAATGTTGTAGTCGGGTCTGTGTAAATGGGTTTTTGAGTGATTCTTTCCCTGTGCGTCGCTCGGTGCGGCAGGGTTGTCCGCTTTCGATGCTCCTGTATATCGTCTATCAGGAGCCGTTTTTTCGGGCGATCAAGGGATGCCCGTTGATCGTCCCCCCCCCCCCGTTTGCCGTCGGGTCTTCGGTTGCCTATCTGCGGTTATGCAGATGATACCGTCCTGTTCCTGGCCTCGGAGGGTTCGGTTGGGGCGGTCCAGGTTGTGGTTGAGAGGTTTGAGTTGGCCACTGGAGCGCAGGTAAATCGTGCGAAATCCGGTCTTATGGGTCTTGGTGGGTGGTCCTCACGCCTTGTGTGGGTGGGGTCATGGTTTCCGGTTGTCACTTCTATGCGGGTTTTGGGGCTTACCTGGTTCGCTTCCTATGAGATGTCCTTGGCTTGCAATTGGGATATGGTTTCCCGGAGTGTCGGTGTTGCGATTGGGTTGCTGGCTGTGCGCCCGTTAATGCTTTATCAGCGGGCGTTGCTTGTGAATTGCAAAGTTTTGTCCCGGGTCTGGTTCGTGGCTCGGGTTTTCCTCCTGGATCGTAAGCTGGCTTTCGGGTTGGAACGCCAGGTTTATCGTTATGTGTGGTGTGGTCGTTACCACCCAGTTCGCCGGTCGACGTTGGTGTTGGCTGTGCGGGAGGGTGGGGTGGGCATTCCTGATGTGTTCACGAGGGCTCGGGCGCTCTTTTGGGTCTCGTTGTGTCAGGGGTTTGAGTTGGGTGGGGGGCTCAATGGTTTGTGTATTTATTATTGCTCTGTTAGGTTTAGCTATTTGGTGGATTTTGGTGTTTGTCGGGAGGCGGCGGTCTGTAACCCCCCCCCCCCCCCCCCGGTTTACTCTTGGGCGGTGGCGATTCTTCGGGAGGTCTGCCGTTGTCCGGGGTTCCTTTCCTTGTCGGTCAAGGCGGTGTATCGGGTTTTGTTTCGTCGTGTTCCACCGCGGGTGGAGGGTTTGTTCCCGTGTTGGGATTGGGGGGAAGTGTGGGCGGCGCTGGGGGCTCGGTTTCTGGCTCCGCAACAGCGGGAATTGTTGTTTCGGCTCTTGCATTTGTCGTTGGCGACTAATGCACGGTTGTGCATGCTGGGTTTGCGTGCCTCTGATGCGTGTGTGCACTGTGGTCTCCCTGAGACGCAGTTGCATGTCTTTTATTTTTGCGGGCGGTTGCGGGGTTTGCTTGATTGGTTTCGGGACGTGTTGGTTGGAGTTTGTGGACCTGAGTGTCAGGGTGACGTTTTGAGATTTTTGTTTTTGTCCTTTCCGCGGAGGTCGCGCCGTGTTCGTAATACGCTTTGTCTTCTTGTTGCTGACTTTGTGTATTGTGTGTGGGTGGGTCGGAGGGAGGGTTATGGGGTTGCTAGGCTTTTGGGGTTTTTGAGGGGTCGTTTGCGGTTCACGTGGTGGTGGGTGCAGCGTGCGTTTCCGAGCGAGTTCCGTGGTTGGTTCACGGGTGGGTATGTGCGTGGGGTTGCTTTTGGGTGAGTGGTCTTCTGTTTTCATCTTACATCCCCGGCCCTCCGGTGGGCCTCCACGGGGAAGTTGTGCTGGGTGTGTGTGTGGTTGCTCCTGTGGTTGTGTGTTCGGTTTGGTGTGTGGGGTTGTGTGTGAGTGTGGGTTTGCTTCTATGTTGGCTCCTGCGTGGGCCGTTGCTTGTACCTTGAGTGAGTTGCATGCGGCTGTTTTGTTACTCATTTTGTTGGTTTGATTGCTGTTCTTCCTGGAAGTGTGTTTGTTTAGGGTACATGTATCTCTGTGTTTCATTGTTCGCCCCGGATTCTTTCTTGGGGTTGTCATATAGTAGTGCCTGGGCCTTGGCCATGGTTTGTTTTTATGTTACTTATATGATTTGTGTGCGATGTGCTTATGCTTTGTGTTATTTCTGTACTTGTGTGCATTGTGTATTTATGTGTGTGTCTGATTTATTCTTTATATGTTAGTTGTGTCTTTCCATGTCCGTATGCGTCCGTTTGTTGTGTGTCCGTTTCTATGTTTATGTGTATTCGGACTTGTGTCCCTGGAGTTTCTGGGGTCTTATTATGCAATGTTCTCTTCTATGCCTGTTTGTGATTATGTTTTTGTTGTTATGTTCTGTTCTTAGGTTCATGTCATGTATATATTGTGCTATACTTTGTATATTTCTTTTATCAAAAAAAAAAAAAAAAAAAAACTACAGTTTAATTAAACATTACCACCTCTACTACGCTAAAGCTTAATATATAAAGTGGCTTTAGTGGGCCATAGTCAGTTGCCCACAACATTGAGTCCCATACCTCACACTGAAGTGAGAATATTCAGATCTCCTTGAGCAGCAGCTCACAGTTTTATTAATAACCCTGTGTTAACATCCGTATTAGACTGGCCACACCATTTAACAATTATTAATCTAGGTGGCAACGACAGTCAGCCAACTCGGCACCTAGCTAATATCTTTTATATAAATAAAAATGTAAATGTTCGTTTTTGTTCAAAATCGCTAATCTCCTAAAGTTCTTTGCCGATTGCCTTGAAATTTTCACACAGCGTTCCATTCGCATCTGAGCGGGTTTTTATATACGTCGTATATAGATGTCACGTCTGTGACTGGAAAAAGCATATTTTTTTAAAAGCTGTGTTTTTCGGGTGTTTTTCATGTGAGGGAAATCTTTGAAACCTCTTTACCGATTGCTTTGAAATTTTGATACAACTATGCATTCGATTCGGCGAGTGTTTTTATGTAGCTACTATATACATGCCTCACCTGTGACAGGAAAAAACACGTTTTTTTTTTTAAAACAGTGCCATCTGTAGGACATAAGAGCAACACATGCTGTAATCTCCAAAAGTTCTTGACCGATTGCTTTGAAATTTTGACACACAGTTCCATTCGAATACATGCATGTTTTTATATACCTACTATTTAGATGCCACACCTGTGACAGGTAAAAACATGCGTTTTTTTGGAAAAACAGCTCCATCTGTTGTATGTAAGAGCAACCCGCGATATACAAAATATGTTACGATTCCATCTCAGTGTTTCCGATTGCATTGATAAATTGAATTTTCATAGATTTTTATTTTTTTTTTATTTAATTATTTTGTGTGACGTTGCGTTTGAATTGAGCTGTGTTGTTTACCAGACTGTTCATTTCGTGGGTACAGCTTATTTGTTTCTTTTTTCATTGTTTTTATGTCTTTTTTAACTGTTCTTATTTTTCAGTGCAATTGGTGGTGAGATTGAGCTGTGTTGATTGATCTGCGTTTGAATTTAAATATTTCGTTAGTATTTTTTGTTTTTGTTTTGAAAACCAGCAAGTGGGCAACACGTTTATTTCACAGCTGCAAATGTGCAACAAACAATATGAATCCACCGGCTACAACGTTAACTGCTTTCTTCACGTTATGTCAAAATGACGCCTTTGCAAAAACACTGCTGTATTCGGAAGTGCCTATATATTACACATATAATGTCAGTAGAAAATCATTTGGACAACGCAAACAAGGAGAGCGAGTCGACGGACAACCTGGCATATTTAAATAAACTATGATAGGCAGAATGTACACCGTGCATCCCAATCAAGATGAATGCTTCTTTCTTCGCATACTGTTGGTAAATGTGCCCGGTCCAACGTCTTTCCAGCCATTGAGATTTGTCAACGGCGTAACACATGCCTCTTTCCGTAGTGCATGTCAAGCTCTGAATTTATTGGAGAACGACAGACACTGGAATGTATGCATTAATGACGCGTCCAACATGTCAGATCCAAATCAAATTCGTGCATTGTTTGCAATCATATTGACCACCGGCTCTCCTTCATCTCCAACAGAGTTATGGGGAAATATAAATCGCACATGGCTGAAGATATTTTCTGTCGAATATGAAGGAAAATTCAAATATGAACATGGATTTCACAGCAGAAATCTGCAACGAAGCATTGATATTGATTGAAGATTTGTGCTTAGAAATCGCAAGCAAAGTTCTAAATCAATTGAAAATGCCATCACCGAATCGATCTGCTGCTGCTTCGTTCGATGTAGAATTGCGTCGTGAACAAGATTACATCACGGGTGATCTGTTGTCGTATGTGCAACCAAATATTCCTAAGCTAACGCTTGAGCAAAATGGCATTTACAATCAAATAATTCAAACTGTTAATAACGGGTTTCCGAGAAATTGTCTTAGGTGCGCCAGGAGGAACTGTAAAACCTTCCTAATTAGATTGATTCTGACAGCATTTCGATCCCAAAATGGCATAACCTTATTAGCTCTTGCATCGCCTGGAATAGCTGTGACCTTGTTACCAGGTGGAAGAACTGCTACTTCGGCTTTGAAATTGCCATTGAACATGCAATTCATTGAAATTTTCACGTGCAACATTTTCAAAGCATTCGGCATGGGGAAAAGTATTGCAGAAATATAAACTTATTGTTTGGGATGAATGTGCAATGGCCCACAAAAAATCGCTCGAGGCTCTTGATCGATCATTGTAAGATTTGCATGGAGATGTTAGATCATTTGGGAATGCATTAATATTGCTTGCAGGAGATTTCAGGCAAACATTACCTCTAATTTCTCGATACAAATCAGTCGACACTGTTGAGGAAGCAGGTGAAGCTGTTAATTATCTAACAGAATTTTTTAATTCACTCGATCTGCCAGGGATACAACCACACGCACTGCAATTGAAAATCTGCTTGCAAATTTTCATGTTGCAAAATATCAATCAGCTAAAGCTTTGCAATGCCACGCTCCTTGTAGTAAAAAAATTAGTCAGCAACGTCGTAGAAGCTCTAGAGTCGGCAAATCAATCTCTATATCTCCACAGACAATGGAACAACAAAAAATATTATATACCCACAAGCATTGTGAAATTAAACATGTTAGAAACGTGTACTTTCTCTTTCCTTTCTTTTCCATTTAACCACACCCGCAAGGCATGGCGGGTACAGCTAGTTATAAATAAAAATGGAAATGTTCGTTTGTGCATAATCGCTAATCTCCGAAAGTTCTTCATCAATTGCTTTGAAAATTTCACACAATGTTACATTCACATCCGGCCAGATTTTATATACATACCATATAGATGTCACGTCTGTGACGGTAAAAAAAAACATGCTTTTTCTGAAAAACTGTGTTTTTCATGTGAAGGAAATCTTCGAAACCTCTTTACCGATTGCTTTGAAATTTTGACACAATGTTACATTCGAATAGGTGCGTCTTTTTATATATCTACTATATAAATACTTCACCTGTGACAGGAAAAAACATTTATTTTTTTAAACAACACCATCTATTTGACGTAGAAGCAACACATGCTGTAATCTCCGAAAGTTCTTCACCGATTGCTTTGAAATTTTGACACAATGTTGCATTCGAATATGCGCGTCTTTTTATATAATTACTATATAGATGCCACCTCCGTGACAGGTAAAAACATGCGTTTTTGAAAAACAGCGCCATCTATTGCACATAATAGCAACATGCACGCTATACTATATATGTCACGAATTCCATTTCAATGTTTCATATTGCATTGATATATTTTATTTTCATAAATTTCGATTTATTTTATTTTTATTTAATTATTTTGTGTGACTGTGTTGGAATTGAACTGTGTTGTTTACCATACCATTCATTTTGTAAATATAAGTATAGATGCCACACCTGTGACAAGTAAAACTATGCTTTTCTTGAAAAACAACGCCATCTATTGCATGTAAGAGCAACACACATGCTATAATAAATATGTTACAATTCCATTTCAATGTTTCTGATTGCATTGATAAATTGAATTTTCATAGATTTTGATTTATTTTCATTTTGATTGAATTATTTTGCGTGAATTGCATTGGAATTGAGCTGTGTTGTTTACCAGACCGTTCATTTCGTGAGTACACTTTATTTTTTTATTTTTTCATATTTTCATTAAATTTTTTAACTATTTTTCTTATATTTCAGTGATGGGAACATCAGATCACTTGATATTCCCAATTTTCTGGTGGGAACATCAGACCATTTGGGAAGGCATCGGACGAGGGAGTGGGGAATGGTGGGATGATGAGGGGACGGAAGTGAGATATGGTGGGGAGGATGAGGGGACATGGCAGGGGGGGATGGTGGGGAAGGACGAGAGGATGGGAGAGTTTGGGATGGTGGGGACGAGGGGATGGGGAAATGGAGAGTGGTGGGGAGGCCAAAGAGATTGAGGAGTGGGGCATGGTGGGAAGGAAAAGGGGATGGTGGAGTGAGGAATGGTGTGGGAGGACGAGAGGACGGTGGAGTGGGGATTGGTTGGGAGGCCGAGGAGACGGGTGAGGGGGGAATGGTGGTGAGGACTGGGGAACAGGGAAGGTTGCTGTGGCTCAGCAACGCATGTGCGTTGCTGAGCCACAGCAACCCGTGGCCGGGTACTGCTAGTTATTAATAATCTCAGAAACATTATTAGTTCCTTTAAGGAAAATAATTGCACTGTTGTATTTACATTAGTGGAACCTCGCCAACCAAGAAGTAGTAACCGTTGGCGAGTGAGTCCTGAATTTTACCAATGTGCAGCCATATATATACTTTTTGGCTGCGGAGATCAGTATGGTTGGAGGCGTACCTAAATTCATTTTTCTGCCAGGCCATTTCATGAAAACCTTGCTCCAGACGGAGTGCACTTGACACGAGAGTCTAGAGCAAATATAGCCAGCAAATTAATTAATACCATTATTCATCACAGGAGATTGTGGCAAGAAAGCCAACATTAACATAAAATCCAAAAACATAGCACTGCTTTACAAACATTTTGCACATCATTTTTATTTTTATTTATGTCAACCCACATAGGGTAGGATTTTTAGACTGGAATTGTACTAAATCATGTAAAACTCTAGCCTAAACTATTATTAGCTACTTTGTTAGGTAGGATTAATATTTGGCTTGTACTGTATTAGACAGCACTGGTTTATTGTTATTTAATGTTGTGCAGACCCAAAGCAGGGTGAGATTTATTATTATTTTTACACAAACTGTGTATTTATTTTATTATATTCTTTATTGGGTTCACCTTTGAGTGTTATTTGGTGTCACTATACCAACCAAAGGTGAAAGAGAAGAACTAGCCCTAGGTACAACCATAGTGACATCCAAGTACCACTCAAATATTACATGTTTAGAAAGGTAAGCTCAGCTTTAAACGAGGTAGGATTACATAGCCTTATCAAGAAAGTATTTATTAGGCTATTATTTCGATACTTGCATCGATTAACAAATATCCAAGTTACATAAGTAACAATTGTTCAAGCCCTACAAAGCTTGATAATAAATCACTATGGCTACTCCAGAAAAATTGAAGAGATCCCTGATAGGCCTTAAAAGTCATCTCGCGATATTGCTCTCTTAATCTGAGAACTTATCTAAGGCCACCCCAGTTGACTGTAATCAACTAGAAATATCTCTTAAGAGTAGCCGACCTAAAATTTGAACAAATTAAGACTGATTCAGCCCTATGTCAGTGTAGTGACCAACAGTGACACTGATTCTGATGAAATAGACCAGATCATAGCAGAAACATATCAGTATGAAGATGACACTCAAGGTAAATTTAATCTTCTACTCAATGTACTGAATACTTATAAAGTAACAACTAATGTTACAACATCTCAACACATTACAGCTCAAGCAGAAGCACGTGTCCCTTCTTTGGATTAGTCCACCTTTGCTGGACTGGATGAAGAAAATTGGGATACATTTTGATCTTCATTCAATGCCCTATACATTCTAAAATATATCTATAGATAAGGTAACAAAAATTTCTTACCTTCAAAGTCTCCTTAAAGGGGAAGCTAAGAAGGTTATAGCTAATTTGTCTCTTGCAGACGATAACTATGATATAGCTATACAGCTGTTGGAAGTTAATTAATGCAACAAAGAATTAAGTGTAACTAATCTATTTTACCAATTAGTGGATACAAGTCCACCAAGTAATAGACCAGACTCTCTTCAAGACTTCAGGTTGGAAATAGAGTCCATTGTGAAAGCACTAGGAACAAAAGTAAATGTATCGCTTCAGAATGGTCATTAAAATTATTTCTTCAGAGGACACTTCCTCGAAACATCTTAGCAGGAATCTGCTCTCATTACAAGACAGAGATCCTTCCTCTTGACCAGATATATGAGGGACTGAGAATCTCTGTCAACAGGCTAAAGGCTCATGATAAAACAGTCTAAACATAAGCAGCCTAATTCTGAAAATTCAGTAAACTCAAAATTTACTTCAGTTACCCTAGTGACGTATGAAGGGCCAGGCACCCTAGTGACGTATGAAGGGCCAGGTACCCTAGTGACGTATGAAGGGCCAGGCACCCTAGTGACGTATGAAGGGCCAGGCACCCTAGTGTATGAAGGGCCAGGCACGCTAGTGACGTATGAAGGGCCAGGCACCCTAGTGACGTATGAAGGGCCAGGTACCCCAGTGACGTATGAAGGGCCAGGCACCCTAGTGACGTATGAAGGGCCAGGCACCCTAGTGACGTATGAAGGGCCAGGTACCCTAGTGACGTATGAAGGGCCAGGCACCCTAGTGACGTATGAAGGGCCAGGCACCCTAGTGTATGAAGGGCCAGGTACCCTAGTGACTTATGAAGGGCCAGGCACCCTAGTGACGTATGAAGGGCCAGGCACCCTAGTGACGTATGAAGGGCCAGGCACCCTAGTGACGTATGAAGGGCCAGGCACCCTAGTGACGTATGAAGGGCCAGGCACCCTAGTGACGTATGAAGGGCCAGGCACCCTAGTGACGTATGAAGGGCCAGGTACCCTAGTGACGTATGAAGAGCCAGGTACCCTAGTGACGTATGAAGGGCCAGGCACCCTAGTGACGTATGAAGGGCCAGGCACCCTAGTGACGTATGAAGGGCCAGGCACCCTAGTGACGTATGAAGGGCCAGGTACCCTAGTGACGTATGAAGGGCCAGGCACCCTAGTGACGTATGAAGGGCCAGGCACCCTAGTGACGTATGAAGGGCCAGGCACCCTAGTGACGTATGAAGGGCCAGGCACCCTAGTGACGTGTGAAGGGCCAGGCACCCTAGTGACTTATGAAGGGCCAGGCACCCTAGTGACGTATGAAGGGCCAGGCACCCTAGTGACGTATGAAGGGCCAGGCACCCTAGTGACGTATGAAGGGCCAGGCACCCTAGTGACGTATGAAGGGCCAGGCACCCTAGTGACGTATGAAGGGCCAGGCACCCTAGTGACGTATGAAGGGCCAGGCACCCTAGTGACGTATGAAGGGCCAGGCACCCTAGTGACGTATGAAGGGCCAGGCACCCTAGTGACGTATGAAGGGCCAGGCACCCTAGTGACGTATGAAGGGCCAGGCACCCTAGTGACGTATGAAGGGCCAAGCACCCTAGTGACGTATGAAGGGCCAGGCACTCTAGTGACGTATGAAAGGCCAGGTACCCTAGTGACGTATGATGGGCCAAGCACCCTAGTGACGTATGCAGGGCCAGGCACCCTAGTGACGTATGAAGGGCCAGGCACCCTAGTGACGTATGAAGGGCCAGGCACCCTAGTGACGTATGAAGGGCCAGGCACCCTAGTGACGTATGAAGGGCCAGACACCCTAGTGACGTATGAAGGGCCAGGCACCCTAGTGACGTATGAAGGGCCAGGCACCCTAGTGACGTATGAAGGGCCAGGCACCCTAGTGACGTATGAAGGGCCATTCACCCTAGTGACGTATGAAGGGGCAGGCACCCTAGTGACGTATGAAGGGCCAGGTACCCTAGTGACGTATGAAGGGCCAGGCACCCTAGTGACGTATGAAGGGCCAGGTACCCTAGTGACGTATGAAGGGCCAGGCACCCTAGTGACGTAAGAAGGGCCAGGCACCCTAGTGACGTATGAAGGGCCAGGCACCCTAGTGACGTATGAAGGGCCAGGTACCCCAGTGACGTATGAAGGGCCAGGCACCCTAGTGACGTATGAAGGGCCAGGTACCCTAGTGACGTATGAAGGGCCCGGTACCCTAGTGACGTATGAAGGGCCAGGTACCCTAGTGACGTACTCACACGTTCTGGTTGTTGTCACAGATGACCAAGTAACTCCTTGTTATATTTCTCCACGTCAGAGCATGTATATAAATGATTTCATTCCTGTTTTAAAAATTACGAACTTTACGTTCTTCTAATGACAAAAATGTGTATACATATTTTTGAAGAACTGACGTTTTATGTTCTTTTTTCATTTTGTTCGGCTGAATTCTCAAAATACTTGGGGTCCATTAACTTTTTGAAAGTGGTGTAATGGGGGAACGAAGTAGATTCTTGAAAGTGTACAAACCATTGGAGGTGCCGTGGACATGAAGAGAGGAGTTGCCTCACCTTTGAAGGTGAAGGAGAAGCACCCTGCGTCAAGCGGCTGCTTCATCTGGTCGCAGGCCGGAACAGGGACGCACGCCGCTGTCACAACATATTGATTGGTGCTAGAATGTGCTTCAAGTCTTATCATTCAGCAATTTTAATATTTATAACAGACCTACTGAATATTATCATGTGGCAGCATTAAGCATCTTCAGTTGTATGATGATAAAAATGTGGATATCTCTCATTAGCTAAATAACAGTCCACTCTCAATACTAGGAGGTCTTTGTACTCTGACAACAGATCTGGCTACTCTCACTAACAACAGGTCTGGCAACTCTCACTAACAACAGATCTGGCTACTCTCACTAACAACAGATCTGGCTACTCTCACTAACAACAGGTCTGGCTACTCTCACTAACAACAGATCTGGCAACTCTCACTAACAACAGATCTGGCTACTCTCACTAACAACAGGTCTGGCTACTCTCACTAACAACAGGTCTGGCTACTCTCACTAACAACAGATCTGGCAACTCTCACTAACAACAGATCTGGCTACTCTCACTAACAACAGATCTGGCTACTCTCACTAACAACAGGTCTGGCTACTCTCACTAACAACAGATCTGGCTACTCTCACTAACAACAGATCTGGCTACTCTCACTAACAACAGATCTGGCTACTCTCACTAACAACAGATCTGGCTACTCTCACTAACAACAGATCTGGCTACTCTCACTAACAACAGATCTGGCTACTCTCACTAACAACAGATCTGGCTACTCTCACTAACAACAGATCTGGCTACTCTCACTAACAACAGGTCTGGCTACTCTCACTAACAACAGATCTGGCAACTCTCACTAACAACAGATCTGGCTACTCTCACTAACAACAGATCTGGCTACTCTCACTAACAACAGGTCTGGCTACTCTCACTAACAACAGATCTGGCTACTCTCACTAACAACAGATCTGGCTACTCTCACTAACAACAGATCTGGCTACTCTCACTAACAACAGATCTGGCTACTCTCACTAACAACAGATCTGGCTACTCTCACTAACAACAGATCTGGCTACTCTCACTAACAACAGACCTGGCTATTCTCACTAACAACAGATCTGGCTACTCTCACTAACAACAGATTTGGCACTAATTAACAGCATGAGGTACACCCGGCTACTGGGTTTACCTCATCACCTCACGGGTAAACTATACTCTACGTGAAGGTTGGTGTGTAATGTATTGTGATAACCTTGTTGAGGTTGAGAGTCCTCAATCCAACACCAAGTGTACACTTATTTTTCTAACATCAGCGTGTACTCACCAAGCACTTGAGTGCCAGCAACATGTTGGAAATTTTAAACACTTTATTACTAATATTCAGTACTTTAAGGAACCATTCCTACACTGTCTAATATAATTTATTAACTCTACTAACACATTGCTTATCCAAAATGAGTTTAGTTTATTAACGTGCAATAGCGCGTCATTTCCCCAGAAATTTTAGTCAGTTGCATCACCTTACATGATGAAAGATAATTGCTTTAAGTTCTCTTTATTTCACATTCTTTAATGAGAATTATTATTTTCTAATCATATTGTCACGAATATGCTCAGCGAATTAAAGCTGATAAAAGTTTATCTTCGTTTTAAATAATATTGTTTATTAGCAGGAAATAATTTATGTAATTTCGAATTGTCATCCAGCATTCACATATAACGGAATTTATATCCAGCACTCTCTCATATTGAGCAACGTTTATCTAATAATTAACAAATGAGAATTTTTTTTGTGTGTCAAAAAGACTAATAATTCTATACAGTTTGTGATACACCTTCGTACTATTAATTCGGGAAATTAAATAAAACATAGAAAATATTAAATGCGCCGTAGCACGACTGCGCATGCGCAAGCTACCCCGAGAAAAAGAAGAGAACGCCAAGCGATGCCATATTTTGAGGAGAGTGTCTGGAAGCTGACCAAACAATCGTCTTCATAGAGAGCCACCAGCAAGACGGACACCAGCAAGACGAGGCAGCTTCATTACTTCACAGACACCATGATTGGCACATTAGTTTGTTCCTTATTTCGTTTTTTGTAGCTGCATTAAACTTTTTATATAGGACAATGTGTCGTTAGGATGCGGGACCACAACATCAAACCTGTGAGTCGCTTTCCCCTCAGCTATTCACATTAATTTCCTATGAATACTTGAGAAATGATATATTCTCAAATAGATTTTACATGTGAATCGTCTTTCAGTTGGAGTACCAACACAAGCGAGATGATGATATCTTTCACGACGATCACGTGTTCCCGGAGTAACCCATTCTAGCAGGTTGCACGGTGATGAGTTTAGGAGCCTACGGGATGTGTACTACTCTTTAAACTTACAGCTAAGCTGTCAATGTTGTTTGTAGTTAGTGTTAAGTAGCATCAATTGATATATTAATAACATAGGTCTATTATTATTTATCCATGAGATTTATATATGATGCGCATAAGCATCTCATTATTTTGTACTTGAAATTAATTAATTTCTCTGTAGTAATTAACCCCCCAAAGTGTGTGGAGGGATTTGGCTCTATATTTACAGTAAACTACATTTCATTATTCTATATTATTAAATTTCAGTTACATTGCTAATAAGAGATCCATAGGCACTGGTTCTCCAATTTTATTTCCTTTTTCTAATGGATGGTCCGTCGAATAATTTATGATAATTATTATTAATATTTTGGAGCCAGATTTTCCCACACGGCAAATCAGCATGTCCTCACCCAGCGCTTGAGTGCCAGCGGCACATCAGCATGTACTCACCCAGTGCTTGAGTGCCAGCGGCACTTCAGAATGTACTCACCCAGTGCTTGAGTGCCAGCGTCACATCAGCATGTACTCACCCAGTGCTTGAGTGCCAGCGGCACTTCAGCATGTACTCACCCAGCGCTTGATTGCCAAAGACAACCGCCATCACCAGGAGAGTCAACAAGTTCAATCCCGCCATGATCCTCACCTGCCTGTACAGGACACAATATCACAATAATATCACGACATAACTACAACATCACAACACAAACATCACAACAACTCAACATCATTACAACTTCACAAACAACATCACCACTACAACATCACAACAACACAACATCACATCACAACAACAACAACATCACAACAATATCACAACATTACAACATCACTACAACGTCACAACAACATCACAACAGCATCACAACGATATCAAAACATCATCACTACAACTGCATCACTACATCAACACAAAAAGATCACAACAATATCACAACATCACAATAACATCACAATAACATCACAACAAAAACACAACATCACAACAACATTACAACATCACAGCAACATTACATCACTACAACCTCACAACATCACATCAGCATCACAACAAGATCACAACATCACAACAACATCACTACAACAACATCACTATAACATCACAACAAGATCACAACATTACAACATCAAAACAACAACACAACAATATGACAACATCACAATAACATTACTACAACATCACAACAACATCACAACATCACTACAACATCACAAGAAGATCACAACATCACTACAACATCACAAGAAGATCACAACATCACTACAACATCACAAGAACACAAAATCACTACAACATCACAACAACATCACTATAACACCACAACAACATCACAACAACTTCATTATAACATCACAACAACATCACAATACCATTACAACAACATCACAACATCACTACAACACCACAACATCACTACAACATCACAGCAACATTACAACATCACAACAGCATCACAACATCACGTCACATCATCACAACAAGATCACAACAATATCACAACATCACAAATACATCACAGCATCACTACAACGTCACAACAAGATCACATCAACATTACAACATCACAACAGCATCACATCACAACAACATCAAAATCACAACAATTTCACAACATCACAACTTCACAACAACATCAAAAAATCACTACAACGTCACAGCAACATCACTACCGGTATAGCCAGTTTCCTAAACAGGTTATTTCCTATATTGGAGAAAACGTCTGAAATATGTTTTAATTCCTTCTTATTTCCATATAAGAAACTACGCAGGCACTGTCCTGCGTAGTTTCAACGGTATAGGTTAAGTAATAATTGTAATTAAGAAGCAATAAAATCCTTATCTTAACATACTAAGAAGGTTAGTTGAGGTCGGTGTTTTCTATGAAGCTTTTCAAGTTAAACTAAAATATTCAAAATCAATTAGTATGTCACATATGCACTTATTAAATAAGCCGATATTGACTATAAGCAAGTGCAAGAACGGGTTGGACAGTAACTATATGTCATATAACTACACCTGCTACAGTGGATTTTCATGTAAGAAACAACACATAATAAGTCACATAACTGCACTTACTTCAGTGGTTACGTTATGACATATATTGTTAATATGTATTATAACTATACTGTTACACTGGATATATAATGTTCACATCTTTATGTCTTTTCTTCAGTATTTAGAAAAATGGACGAGAAAAGTTTAATATATTCAACACCTTCTCTAAAATATATAATATATATCAATATTGAAATATTATTTGGTTAATGAAATATAATAAGAGAACACTCTGGCTAACAATTATTGGTTACTGTGAAGAAGGGAACAACAGCTGTTCTTAGTAGACCCTCAGCTCTCCTCATAAGAACAACAGCTGTTCTTAGGAGATCTATATATCTCCTCATAAGAACAACAGCTGTTCTTAGGAGACCTATATCTCTCCTCATAAGAACAACAGCTGTTCTTAGGAGACCTATATCTCTCCTCATAAGAAACACAGCTGTTCTTAGGAGACCTATATCTCTCCTCATAAGAACAACAGCTGTTCTTAGGAGACCTGAACAACAGCTGTTCTTTGGAGACCTATATCTCCCCTCATAAGAACAACAGCTGTTCTTAGGAGACCCATATCTCCCCTCATACGAACAACAGCTGTTCTTAGGAGATCTATATCTCCCCTCATAAGAACAACAGCTGTTCTTAGGAGATCTATATCTCCCCTCATAAGAACAACAGCTGTTCTTAGGTGACCTATATCTCCCCTCATAAGAACAACAGCTGTTCTTAGGAGACCTATATCTCCCCTCATAAGAACAACAGCTGTTCTTAGGAGACCCATATCTCCCCTCATAAGAACAACAGCTGTTCTTAGGACACCCATATCTCCCCTCATAAGAACAACAGCTGTTCTTAGGAGACCCATAGCTCCCCTCATAAGAATTAGAGCGTCCTCTCGGGGAAACCAGAATTCCACTCAACAGAAAACAAAAAAAAAATATCCTTAAGGCAATTGGAACTCACCTCACAAAAATCAGACATCCCCTCAAGAGAACCAAAGCTCCCTTGGGAGAACCAGACCTCCCTTAGGAGAACCAGAGCTCCCTCAGGAGAATCAGAGCTCCTACGGGAGAACCAGACCTCCCTCAGGACCACCAGAGCTCTCTCAAGAGAACCAGGCCTCCTTCAGGAGAACCAGAGCTCTCTCAGGAGAACCAGAGCTCCCTCAGGACAACCCGAGCTCTCTCAAGAGAACCAGACCTCCTTCAGGAGAACCAGAACTATCTCAGGAGAACCAGATCTTCCTCAGGAGATCCAGAACGCCCTCAAGAGAACCAGACCTCCGTTACGAAAACCAGAGCTCCCTCAGAAGAAGCAGACATGCAACAGGAGAACCAGAGCTCCCTAACGAGAACCGGAACTCCCTCCATAGAACCGAAGCTCAAACAGGGGGAGGAGAGCTCCCATAGGAGGAGAGCTCCTACAAGAGAAGGAGAACTCCCACAGGAGGAGAGCTCCCACAGGAGAAGGAGAGATCCCACAGGGGAAGGAGAGCTCCCACAGAGGAAGGAGAGCTCCCACAGACGGAGAGCTCCCACAGGAGAAGGAGAGCTCCCACAGAAGAAGGAGAGCTCCCACAGGAGAAGGAGAGCTCCCACAGGGGAAGGAGAGCTCCCACAGGAGAAGGAGAGCTCCCACAGGAGGAGAGATCCCACAGGGGAAGGAGAGCTCCCACAGGAGAAGGAGAGCTCCCACAGGAGACGGAGAGCTCCCACAGACGAAGGAGAGCTCCCACAGGAGAAGGAGAGCTCCCACAGGAGAAGGAGAGCTCCCACAGGAGAAGAAGAGCTCCCACAGGAGAAGGAGAGCTCCCACAGAGGAAGGAGAGCTCCCACAGGAGAAGGAGAGCTCCCACAGGAGAAGGAGAGCTCCCACAGGGGAAGGAGAGCTCCCACAGGGGAAGGAGAGCTCCCAGAGAGGAAGGAGAGCTCCCACAGGAGAAGGAGAGCTCCCACAGAGGAAGGAGAGCTCCCACAGGAGAAGGAGAGCTCCCACAGGAGGAGAGATCCCACAAGGGAAGGAGAGCTCCCACAGGAGAAGGAGAGCTCCCACAGGAGAAGGAGAGCTCCCACAGGGGAAGGAGAGCTCCCACAGGGGAAGGAGAGCTCCCACAGGGGAAGGAGAGCTCCCACAGGAGGAGAGATCCCACAGGGGAAGGAGAGCTCCCACAGGGGAAGGAGAGGTCCCACAGGGGAAGGAGAGCTCCCACAGAGGAAGGAGAGCTCCCACAGGAGAAGGAGAGCTCCCACAGGGGAAGGAGAGCTCCCACAGGAGAAGGAGAGCTCCCACAGGGGAAGGAGAGCTCCCACAGGAGAAGGAGAGGTCCCACAGACGAAGGAGAGCTCCCACAAGAGAAGGAGAGCTCCCACAGGAGGAGAGATCCCACAGGGGAAGGAGAGGTCCCACAGGGGAAGGAGAGCTCCCACAGAGGAAGGAGAGATCCCACAGGAGAAGGAGAGCTCCCACAGGAGAAGGAGAGCTCCCACAGGGGAAGGAGAGCTCCCACAGGAGGAAAGATTTCACAGAGGAAGGAGAGCTCCCACAGGGGAAGGAGGGCTCCCATAGGAGAAGGAGAGGTCCCACAGGGGAAGGAGAGGTCCCACAGGGGAAGGAGAGGTCCCACAGGGGAAGGAGAGCTCCCACAGGGGAAGGAGAGGTCCCACAGGGGAAGGAGAGCTACCACAGGAGAAGGAGAGGTCCCACAGGGGAAGGAGAGCTCCCACAGGGGAAGGAGAGCTCCCACAGGGGAAGGAGAGCTCCCACAGGGGAAGGAGAGCTCCCACAGAAGGAGAGCTCCCACAGGGGAAGGAGAGCTCCCACAGGAAGACAGATCCCACAGGGGAAGGAGAGCTCCCACAGGGAAGGAGAGCTCCCACAGGAGAAGGAGAGCTCCCACAGGAGGAGAGGTCCCACACGAGAAGGAGAGCTCCCACAGGAGAAGGAGAGCTCCCACAGGAAGAGAGATCCCACAGGGGAAGGAGAGCTCCCACAGGAGAAGGAGAGCTCCCACAGGAGAAGGAGAGCTCCCACAGGGGAAGGAGAGCTCCCACAGGGGAAGGAGAGCTCCCACAGGAGAAGGAGAGCTCCCACAGGAGGAGAGATCCCACAGGGGAAGGAGAGCTCCCACAGGAGAAGGAGAGCTCCCACAGGAGAAGGAGAGCTCCCACAGGGGAAGGAGAGCTCCCACAGGGGAAGGAGAGCTCCCACAGGGGAAGGAGAGCTCCCACAGGAGGAGAGATCCCACAGGGGAAGGAGAGCTCCCACAGAGGAAGGAGAGGTCCCATAGGGGAAGGAGAGCTCCCACAGGGGAAGGAGAGGTCCCACAGGGGAAGGAGAGCTCCCACAGGGGAAGGAGAGCTCCCACAGGGGAAGGAGAGCTCCCACAGGGGAAGGAGAGCTCCCACAGGAGGAGAGCTCCCACAGGGGAAGGAGAGCTCCCACAGGAGGACAGATCCCACAGGGGAAGGAGAGCTCCCACAGGGAAGGAGAGCTCCCACAGGAGAAGGAGAGCTCCCACAGGAGGAGAGGTCCCACACGAGAAGGAGAGCTCCCACAGGAGAAGGAGAGCTCCCACAGGAGGAGAGATCCCACAGGGGAAGGAGAGCTCCCACAGGAGAAGGAGAGCTCCCACAGGAGAAGGAGAGCTCCCACAGGGGAAGGAGAGCTCCCACAGGGGAAGGAGAGCTCCCACATGAGAAGGAGAGCTCCCACAGGAGGAGAGATCCCACAGGGGAAGGAGAGCTCCCACAGGAGAAGGAGAGCTCCCACAGGAGAAGGAGAGCTCCCACAGGGGAAGGAGAGCTCCCACAGGGGAAGGAGAGCTCCCACAGGGGAAGGAGAGCTCCCACAGGAGGAGAGATCCCACAGGGGAAGGAGAGCTCCCACAGGGGAAGGAGAGGTCCCACAGGGGAAGGAGAGCTCCCACAGAGGAAGGAGAGCTCCCACAGGAGAAGGAGAGCTCCCACAGGGGAAGGAGAGCTCCCACAGGAGAAGGAGAGCTCCCACAGGGGAAGGAGAGCTCCCACAGGAGAAGGAGAGGTCCCACAGACGAAGGAGAGCTCCCACAAGAGAAGGAGAGCTCCCACAGGAGAAGGAGAGGTCCCACAGGGGAAGGAGAGCTCCCACAGAGGAAGGAGAGCTCCCACAGGAGAAGGAGAGCTCCCACAGGAGAAGGAGAGCTCCCACAGGGGAAGGAGAGCTCCCACAGGGGAAGGAGAGCTCCCACAGGAGGAAAGATCCCACAGAGGAAGGAGAGCTCCCACAGGGGAAGGAGGGCTCCCATAGGAGAAGGAGAGGTCCCACAGGGGAAGGAGAGGTCCCACAGGGGAAGGAGAGCTCCCACAGGAGAAGGAGAGGTCCCACAGGGGAAGGAGAGCTCCCACAGGGGAAGGAGAGGTCCCACAGGGGAAGGAGAGCTCCCACAGGGGAAGGAGAGGTCCCACAGGGGAAGGAGAGCTCCCACAGGAGAAGGAGAGGTCCCACAGGGGAAGGAGAGCTCCCACAGGGGAAGGAGAGCTCCCACAGGGGAAGGAGAGCTCCCACAGGGGAAGGAGAGCTCCCACAGGAGGAGAGCTCCCACAGGGGAAGGAGAGCTCCCACAGGAGGACAGATCCCACAGGGGAAGGAGACCTCCCACAGGGGAAGGAGAGCTCCCACAGGAGAAGGAGAGCTCCCACAGGAGGAGAGGTCCCACACGAGAAGGAGAGCTCCCACAGGAGAAGGAGAGGTCCCACAGTGGAAGGAGAGCTCCCACAGGAGAAGGAGAGGTCCCACAGGGGAAGGAGAGGTCCCACAGGGGAAGGAGAGCTCCCACAGAGGAAGGAGAGCTCCCACAGAGGAAGGAGAGCTCCCACAGGAGAAGGAGAGGTCCCACAGGGGAAGGAGAGGTCCCACAGGGGAAGGAGAGCTCCCACAGGAGAAGGAGAGGTCCCACAGGAGAAGGAGAGCTCCCACAGGGGAAGGTCGAGAGCTCCCACAGGGGAAGGAGAGCTCCCACAGGAGGAGAGATCCCACAGGGGAAGGAGAGCTCTCACAGGAGAAGGAGAGGTCCCACAGGGGAAGGAGAGCTCCCACAGGGGAAGGAGAGCTCCCACAGGAGGAGAGATCCCACAGGGGAAGGAGAGCTCCCACAGGGAAGGAGAGCTCCCACAGGGGAAGGAGAGCTCCCACAGGAGAAGGAGAGCTCCCAAAGGAGAAGGAGAGCTCCCACAGGGGAAGGAGAGCTCCCACAGGGGAAGGATAGCTCCCACAGGAAAGGAGAGCTCCCACAGGGGAATAAGAGCTCCCATAGGAGAAGGAGAGCTCCCACAGGAGAAGGAGAGCTCCCACAGGGGAAGGAGAGCTCCCACAGGGGAAGGAGAGCTCTCACAGGGGAAGGAGAGGTCCCACAGGGGAAGGAGAGCTCCCACAGGAGAAGGAGAGCTCCCACAGGGGAAGGAGAGCTCTCACAGGGGAAGGAGAGGTCCCACAGGGGAAGGAGAGCTCCCACAGGAGGAGAGCTCCCACAGGGGAAAAAGAGCTCCCACAGGAGGAGAGCTCCCACAGAGGAAGGAGAGCTCCCACAGGGGAAGGAGAGCTCCCACAGGAGAAGGAGAGCTCTCACAGGGAAGGAGAGCTCCCACAAGGGAAGGAGAGCTCCCACAGGGGAAGGAGAGCTCCCACAGGGGAAGGAGAGCTCCCACAGGAGAAGGAGAGCTCCCACAGGGGAAGGAGAGCTCCCAAAGGGGAAGGAGAGCTCTCACAGGGGAAGGAGAGCTCCCACAGGGGAAGGAGAGCTCCCACAGGGGAAGGAGAGCTCTCACAGGGGAAGGAGAGCTCCCACAGGGGAAGGAGAGCTCCCACAGGGGAAGGAGAGCTCCCACAGGGGAAGGAGAGCTCCCACAGGAGAAGGAGAGCTCCCACAGGAGGAGAGATCCCACAGGGGAAGGAGAGCTCCCACAAGAGAAGGAGAGATCCCACAGGGGAAGGAGAGCTCCCACAGAGGAAGGAGAGCTCCCACAGAAGGAGAGCTCCCACAGGAGGAGAGATCCCACAGGGGAAGGAGAGCTCCCACAGGGGAAGGAGAGGTCCCACAGGGGAAGGAGAGCTCCCACAGAGGAAGGAGAGCTCCCACAGGAGAAGGAGAGCTCCCACAGGGGAAGGAGAGCTCCCACAGGAGAAGGAGAGCTCCCACAGGGGAAGGAGAGCTCCCACAGGAGAAGGAGAGGTCCCACAGACGAAGGAGAGCTCCCACAAGAGAAGGAGAGCTCCCACAGGAGAAGGAGAGCTCCCACAGGAGGAGAGATCCCACAGGGGAAGGAGAGGTCCCACAGGGGAAGGAGAGCTCCCACAGAGGAAGGAGAGCTCCCACAGGAGAAGGAGAGCTCCCACAGAAGGAGAGCTCCCACAGGGGAAGGAGAGCTCCCACAGGAGGAAAGATTCCACAGAGGAAGGAGAGCTCCCACAGGGGAAGGAGGGCTCCCATAGGAGAAGGAGAGCTCCCACAGGGGAAGAAGAGGTCCCACAGGGGAAGGAGAGCTCCCACAGGAGGAGAGGTCCCACAGGGGAAGGAGAGGTCCCACAGGGGAAGGAGAGGTCCCACAGGGGAAGGAGAGCTCCCACAGGGGAAGGAGAGGTCCCACAGGGGAAGGAGAGCTCCCACAGGAGAAGGAGAGGTCCCACAGGGGAAGGAGAGCTCCCACAGGGGAAGGAGAGCTCCCACAGGGGAAGGAGAGCTCCCACAGGGGAAGGAGAGCTCCCACAGGAGGAGAGCTCCCACAGGGGAAGGAGAGCTCCCACAGGAGGACAGATCCCACAGGGGAAGGAGAGCTCCCACAGGGGAAGGAGAGCTCCCACAGGAGAAGGAGAGCTCCCACAGGAGGAGAGGTCCCACACGAGAAGGAGAGCTCCCACAGGAGAAGGAGAGCTCCCACAGGAGGAGAGATCCCACAGGGGAAGGAGAGCTCCCACAGGAGAAGGAGAGCTCCCACAGGAGAAGGAGAGTTCCCACAGGGGAAGGAGAGCTCCCAAAGGGGAAGGAGAGCTCCCACAGGAGAAGGAGAGCTCCCACAGGAGGAGAGATCCCACAGGGGAAGGAGAGCTCCCACAGGAGAAGGAGAGCTCCCACAGGAGAAGGAGAGCTCCCACAGGGGAAGGAGAGCTCCCACAGGGGAAGGAGAGCTCCCACAGGGGAAGGAGAGCTCCCACAGGAGGAGAGATCCCACAGGGGAAGGAGAGCTCCCACAGGGGAAGGAGAGGTCCCACAGGGGAAGGAGAGCTCCCACAGAGGAAGGAGAGCTCCCACAGGAGAAGGAGAGCTCCCACAGGGGAAGGAGAGCTCCCACAGGAGAAGGAGAGCTCCCACAGGGGAAGGAGAGCTCCCACAGGAGGAGAGGTCCCACAGACGAAGGAGAGCTCCCACAAGAGAAGGAGAGCTCCCACAGGAGAAGGAGAGCTCCCACAGGAGGAGAGATCCCACAGGGGAAGGAGAGGTCCCACAGGGGAAGGAGAGCTCCCACAGAGGAAGGAGAGCTCCCACAGGAGAAGGAGAGCTCCCACAGGAGAAGGAGAGCTCCCACAGGGGAAGGAGAGCTCCCACAGGGGAAGGAGAGCTCCCACAGGAGGAAAGATCCCACAGAGGAAGGAGAGCTCCCACAGGGGAAGGAGGGCTCCCATAGGAGAAGGAGAGGTCCCACAGGGGAAGGAGAGGTCCCACAGGGGAAGGAGAGCTCCCACAGGAGAAGGAGAGGTCCCACAGGGGAAGGAGAGGTCCCACAGGGGAAGGAGAGCTCCCACAGGGGAAGGAGAGGTCCCACAGGGGAAGGAGAGCTCCCACAGGAGAAGGAGAGGTCCCACAGGGGAAGGAGAGCTCCCACAGGGGAAGGAGAGCTCCCACAGGGGAAGGAGAGCTCCCACAGGGGAAGGAGAGCTCCCACAGGAGGAGAGCTCCCACAGGGGAAGGAGAGCTCCCACAGGAGGACAGATCCCACAGGGGAAGGAGACCTCCCACAGGGGAAGGAGAGCTCCCACAGGAGAAGGAGAGCTCCCACAGGAGGAGAGGTCCCACACGAGAAGGAGAGCTCCCACAGGAGAAGGAGAGGTCCCACAGTGGAAGGAGAGCTCCCACAGGAGAAGGAGAGGTCCCACAGGGGAAGGAGAGGTCCCACAGGGGAAGGAGAGCTCCCACAGAGGAAGGAGAGCTCCCACAGAGGAAGGAGAGCTCCCACAGGAGAAGGAGAGGTCCCACAGGGGAAGGAGAGGTCCCACAGGGGAAGGAGAGCTCCCACAGGAGAAGGAGAGGTCCCACAGGAGAAGGAGAGCTCCCACAGGGGAAGGAGAGCTCCCACAGGGGAAGGAGAGCTCCCACAGGAGGAGAGATCCCACAGGGGAAGGAGAGCTCTCACAGGAGAAGGAGAGGTCCCACAGGGGAAGGAGAGCTCCCACAGGGGAAGGAGAGCTCCCACAGGAGGAGAGATCCCACAGGGGAAGGAGAGCTCCCACAGGGAAGGAGAGCTCCCACAGGGGAAGGAGAGCTCCCACAGGAGAAGGAGAGCTCCCAAAGGAGAAGGAGAGCTCCCACAGGGGAAGGAGAGCTCCCACAGGGGAAGGAGAGCTCCCACAGGAGGAGAGATCCCACAGGGGAAGGAGAGCTCCCACAGGGGAAGGAGAGCTCCCACAGGGGAAGGAGAGCTCCCACAGGGGAAGGAGAGCTCCCACAGGAGAAGGAGAGGTCCCACAGGGGAAGGAGAGGTCCCACATGGGAAGGATAGCTCCCACAGGAGAAGGAGAGCTCCCACAGGGGAAGGAGAGGTCCCACAGTGGAAGGAGAGCTCCCACAGGGGAAGGATAGCTCCCACAGGAAAGGAGAGCTCCCACAGGGGAAGAAGAGCTCCCATAGGAGAAGGAGAGCTCCCACAGGAGAAGGAGAGCTCCCACAGGGGAAGGAGAGCTCTCACAGGGGAAGGAGAGGTCCCACAGGGGAAGGAGAGCTCCCACAGGAGGAGAGCTCCCACAGGGGAAAAAGAGCTCCCACAGGAGGAGAGCTCCCACAGGGGAAGGAGAGCTCCCACAGGGGAAGGAGAGCTCCCACAGGAGAAGGAGAGCTCTCACAGGGAAGGAGAGCTCCCACAAGGGAAGGAGAGCTCCCACAGGGGAAGGAGAGCTCCCACAGGGGAAGGAGAGCTCCCACAGGAGAAGGAGAGCTCCCACAGGGGAAGGAGAGCTCCCAAAGGGGAAGGATAGCTCTCACAGGGGAAGGAGAGCTCCCACAGGGGAAGGAGAGCTCCCACAGGGGAAGGAGAGCTCCCACAGGGGAAGGAGAGCTCCCACAGGGGAAGGAGAGCTCCCACAGGGGAAGGAGAGCTCCCACAGGGGAAGGAGAGCTCTCACAGGGGAAGGAGAGCTCCCACAGGGGAAGGAGAGCTCCCACAGGGGAAGGAGAGCTCCCACAGGGGAAGGAGAGCTCCCACAGGAGAAGGAGAGCTCCCACAGGGGAAGGAGAGCTCTCACAGGAGAAGGAGAGCTCCCACAGGGGAAGGAGAGCTCTCACAGGGGAAGGAGAGCTCCCACAGGGGAAGGAGAGCTCCCACAGGGGAAGGAGAGCTCCCACAGGAGAAGGAGAGCTCCCACAGGGGAAGGAGAGTTCCCACAGGGGAAGGAGAGCTCCCACAGGGGAAGGAGAGCTCTCACAGGGGAAGGAGAGCTCCCAAAGGGGAAGGAGAGCTCCCACAGGGAAGGAGAGCTCCCACAGGGGAAGGAGAGCTCCCACAGGGAAAGGAGAGCTCCCACAGGAGGAGAGCTCCCACAGGGAAAGGAGAGCTCCCACAAGAGAAGGAGAGCTCTCATAGGAGAAGGAGAGCTCTCACATGAGAAGGAGAGCTCTCACAGGAGGAGAGCTCTCACAGGAGAGCTCCCACAGGAGAAGGAGAGCTCCCACAGGGGAATTAATGCTTCATCTATAAAAATAGGGTACCCTCAGGAGAACTAGGGCTCCATCTGGAAAAACAGAGTACGCTCATGAGAAGTAGAGCTCTATATGGAGAACTAGAGCTGCCTAAGGTGAACTAGTGTTTCATCTGGAGAACTAGAGCTAACACAAGAAAATCAGAGCTCCCTCTGGAAAACTAGAGCTCCCTCAAGATAACTAGAGCGCCTTCAGGCGTATCAGAGCTCCGTCGGGAGAACAAGAGCCACCTCTGGAGATCAGAGCTTCCTAAAGAGAACCAAGGCTCTCACAGGAGAGCAAGAGCTAATTCAGGAGAACCAGATATACAATCATGAAAAACATAGCTTGCCCCAGGAGAACCATAGCTCCATGATAAAAGTCAGAGCCCACTCAGGAGAACCGTAGATCCCTATGGAGAACATGAGCTGCTTTAGGAGAACAAGAGCTTCTCTCACCTCAGCATACCAGAGCTGCCTCAGTATAACCACAGCTCCGCCGAGAGAACGAGAACTCGCTCAGAAGAAATGCAGCTCCCCTGAGGACTATGGGAACTCCCGTCAAGAGAATCAGTGCTTCGACAGGAGAACGGAGCTCCCTCGAGAGAGCTAGAGTCCCCCTCATTAGAAGTAGAGTCCCCTCATAAGAACTAGAGCGTCCTCAGAGAGCGAGAGCTTCCTTGTGATAATTAATTCCTGCTTGACAGTTCTGGGAGTTCCTCTACTCCCCAAGCCCGGCCCGAGGCCAGGCTTGACTTGTTAGTTTGGTCTACTAGGCTGTTGCTTGGTGCGGCCCGCAGGCCCACATATCCACCACAGCCCGGTTGGTCCAGCCCTTTTTTTTTAGAAAAAAGTCTAGTTTTCTCTAGAAAATGTCCACGGTTGTTCCGGCAATATTTCTGATGCTCGCTGGTAGGACGTTGAACAACCGCGGACCTCTGATGTTTATACAGTGTTCTTTGATTGTGCCTATGGCACCTCTGCTCTTCACTGGTTCTATTCTGCATTTTCTTCCATATCGTTCACTGCAGTACGTTGTTATTTTACTGTGTAGATTTGGGACCTGACCCTCCAGTATTTTCCATGAATATATTATTTGGTATTTCTCTCGTCTCCTTTCTAATGAGTACATTTGGGGAGCTTTGAGACGACCCCAATAATTTAGGTGCTTTATCGCGTCTAAGCGTGGCGTATATGTTCTCTAGATTCTCTCTATTTCAGCAATCTCTCCTACTCTGAAGGGGGAAGTGAGTACTGAGCAGTACTCGAGACGGGACAACACAAGTGAATTGAAGAGTACAACCATTGTGATGGGATCCCTGGATTTGAAAGTTCTCGTAATCCATCCTATCATTTTTCTGGCTGACGCAATATTTGCTTGGTTATGCTCCCTAAACATTAGGTCGTCGGACATCATTATTCGCAAATCCTTGACATGCGGTTTTCCTACTATGGGCACATTTGATTTTGTTCAAAACACATTTGTGTTTTGTTCCCTGTATTATGTTTCAGATCCGCATTTTTGCCGTGCCTGAGTACATGTAATTTATCACTGCTAAACATCATGTTATTTTATGCTGCTCAGTCGAAAACTTTGTTAATATCTGCTTGTAGTTTTTCAATGTCTTCAGCCGAGGTAATTTTCATACTGATTTTGTGTCATCTGCAAAGGACGACACAAAGCGGTGACTTGCATTTTTGTCTATATCTGATATGAGAATAAGGAACAGCAGTGGTGCAATTACTCTACCTTTAGTTACAGAGCTTTTAACTGCGCTTGGACTCGATTTTATTTGATTGACTGTTACTCTTTGTGTTCTGTTCGACAGGAAATGAGTATCCAGTGTCCTACTTTACCAGTTATTCCCATTGATCTCATTTTGTGTGCTATCACTCTATGGTCACATCTGTCGAATGCCTATGCAAAGTCTGTGTATACAACATCTGCATTCTCTTTTTCTTCTAATGCCTCAGTGATTTTGTCGTAATGGTCAAGTAGCTGTGAGTGGCATGATCTTCCTGCTCTAAATCCATGTTGGCCTGGATTGTGGAGGTCATTGGTTTCCATGAAACTTGTGACCTGACTCCTGATCACTCTCTCAAATACTTTTATTATGTGGGACGTTAGCGCAACTGGTCTATAATTCTTTGTGAATGCTTAGCTTCCTTCCTTATGTATAGGGGCTATGTCTGCTGCTTTAATCGCATCTGGTATTTTCCCCGTGTCCAAGCTCTTCCTCCACACTATACTGAGTGCCTGTGCTACTGGCACTTTGCAGTTCTTTATAAATATTGATTTCCATGAGTCTGGACCAGGGGCTGAGTGCATGGGCATATTGTCCATTTCTCTTTCAAAATCTGTTACGCTCGTGTTGATATCAGTTATATTTACAGGGGTTTGGATATCATGCATAAAGTTGTCCGGATCTTCCACTTTCATACTGTGTACCGGAGTGCTAAACATGTCCTCATACTGCTTTTTTAGGATTTCGCTAATTTCTTTGTCATCCTCAGTGTATGAACCTTCACTAATTCGAATAGGTCCAATACTGGTAGTGGTTTTTGCTTTTGATTTAGCGTATGTGAAGAAATATTTTGGGTTTTTCTTTCTTTCTTGAATTGCTTTCTGTTCTAGTTGCCTTTCTTCAGCCTGATATGAATGCTTCAGTCTCTGTTCGATTTCTTCAATCTCCCTGTTTAAATTATTCCTTCTTTGTATGGAAAGTCGTGTCTGCTTAAGCATTTCCGTTAATTTCTTCCTTCTTTTGTAATGTCGTCTGCGTTCTCTTTCTACATTGAACCTCTTTCTGGCATTCCTGAAAGGAACATGTTTCAGACAGATTTCATGTGCTTCAGAAGTCAGTTTATCTATTCCTTGTGTAGGATTTTTATTACTTAGAATATTTTCCCATTGAACGTTTGTTAGTTTCCTGTTTATTTTCTCTCGGTGTATCCTTATATTATTAAAATTGAATTTATTGAATAACCCTTCTCGCTTGTTGTTTCTCCTGGGCCTACTAACGTTATTAATGTTAGTTTGCACTTCAATGAGCTTGTGGTCCGAGTACGTAGTGTCTGAGACAGGAATGTCTCTGATTAGCTCATCATTGTTCGTGAATATCAGGTCCAGCATGTTTTCGTTCCGAGTTGGCTCTGTATTCTGCTGACTGAGCGAAAATTTGTTACAGAATCTCAGTAGTTCTCTGACCTGTGGTTGGTTATTTCCAGGTTGATTTCCTACTATAATGTTATTGTTTACTATTCTCCATTTTAAACGGGTAGATTGAAGTCTCCAAGGAAGATAATATCTGGTACTGGGTTTGATAGGTTAGAGCTCCCTCGTGAAAATTAGCGCTCCCTCAGGAGAACCAAGGCTCACCTCAGGAAGAGCCAAAGCTCCTTCAGGACCAGAGTTCCCTCTGGAGAACCATAGCTCTCTCATGAGATACAAAGCTCCCTGTGGAGATTTAAAGCTTCCTCAGGAGAATCACAGCCTCCTAAGGAGAATCAGAACTCCCCTCAGAAGAACCAGGGCTCCCTTCACGAGCTTCCCTTCAGAGCTTCCCTCAGGGCTCCCCTCAGGGATTTCCCTCAGGGCAACCGGAGCACACCTCAGAAGAACCAGGGGCCGGATTCAGGAAGGTACTTACAAAGGTTTTTCCTCTTAGCTAAGAACGAATTCCTTCTTAGCGCCTTCGTGGCGGCTACGTCCGTATTCAATTAACTACCCTAAGTGGAAAAACCTTCGTAAGTTCATTCCGGGATTTAAGTGTGGTTTCGACCACTCGTAGCTTTACGTAAACTGGATATAAGTCATTTTTTCTCTACTACATAACACTGGGATCGATTTATGATATTGGAACATGACCAAAATATTATAGCTGGTGAATCTAGTGAAGAGGAATCCTTCGTGTTAGTTATATATGCATTCTCTGCTTGAAACTTGAAGTAAATATGTGTTTGATGATAGTAGAATTAGTTTTATAATAGCTGATATTATACCAGTAGTTATTAAGTAAATAAACACTGGTGAACATGAAATATGAGAGAAGGTGATGAGCCCTGCCTGATGGGATCATTTACTATCACCAAATGCCCCTGTTCACCTAGTAGTAAGGGTGTACCTTAGCTATACATACCCATTTCTAATTTATTTAGTTTGGTTTTATTTTGAAATTAAATCTGGGTGAGACATAAAATAAAAATATGCTGCACAAATGATGTTAGGTAAGGAGAAGGGTAAAAATGTCACAAACTTTATTCATTGAATACTTAAAGCTATAATTATGACTATATACTGTAGATTATTAAAAAAGAGAGAGGGAAGTAGGGGTCCAAAACCTCTTCCTGTTATACAATTTGGGTGTGGAACAAGTAATTATCAAAAGAAGGCACCATGCCGGGAAGGCTATGTAGCAGTAAGGCAGTGAGGTGAGGCAGCTACTTATTTGAGAAATGCTTATTTTATTTACCTTATAAGCTGAGGCAACTTATTTTATTTGAGGAATACTCAGCTGATTCCTCTACATTTAGCATGGAACAAATTTGTGTCCAAGACCTCTTCCTGTTACTCAATTTGGCTGTGTGTAACCAAACTAGAAGTGCTCTACAAATCAAGGGACCCGGAATGTGGAATGAGCTCCCGAATCATGTCAAAGGCTGTACCTCTCTCAACCAGTTTAAGAGTTAAACCAAGTACTGCCTAATTAACTCCATGTAACCTAACTTACCTCCTAAATGTCAACCCATGTCTTGCTATTTTTTAAACAACGCTGTTTACCAACATGTGCAATTGCTGAGTTATGCTATGCTAACCCCCCTTTTTGTATTTTTTATTCCTTCTTTCAACACAATTTATACCTAATCCCGATTACTAAGTTTGTCTGTGTTTTTTCCCCCCACACCTTGCCCGAAATGCTATGAGTATTACTGGCTTTAGGTATTGTATGAACTAGCTCTGTCTATAAATCCAACATTATGTTTGTAAATCAACTGTATGTACTTTTCCTGAATAAAATGTATTTATTATTTATTTTTTAATCAGTAAGTATTAAAAGAAGGCACCAAGCTGGGAAGGCTATGTAGCACCATTGTGTGTAACAATAAACCAATTTTTTTTTAACAAATAATGCACCTGTATGGTAAAACAAATCCTGTCAGCTGTAAAAATATTGATGCAGTTATTTAAATGAAAAATATAATGAAAGAAATATTACTGGTTTATTTTTATCCTATCTTTTTGTACTGTACAGTATATCCAAGGAAGTGAAAAATTGAGACATAATGCACAATTTAATGAATCATTAGCATGGATTAGCAGTTCAAAAGAAATATGACTTGTATTACATATCAACATGAGATCTTAATGATCCATGGTCAACATGATTTAATAAGGATAATACAGTACTGTATTTGTAATAATACAAACTATAATTTAAAATCTTTATTACTGATTTTTTTATTAAGAAGATTAGGTATACACAGCAATGTGCTGCTACCCTAATCTATATGGAATATTACAGTGTAGATAAAAAACTAGCTATAAGTTTATCTAATACTCCCATCTCACAGGATGGTTAGACATACTGTACATGGAATCAATTTAGAAAATACCAGCCTCAATACAAAAAACAAATCAACTCTGACTAAACAACTCTAAGCAATTTTCACAAGAGGTAAGCACTGAATCATGGAAACATTATATTATAATTACTCTTACCAGTTTCTACAAAACTCTTCTCAAACAATGTATTTTTAAACATGTTTAGGTATACACAGCAATGTGCTGCTTTCCTATTCTGTATAAAGGACCACACAGTGTAGATCAAAAACCAGCTACCAGCTCACCCAACATCCTCACCTCACAGGATGGCCAGTCATACATGGAATTAGGAGAGAACAAAATACTTAATGCTGATCTATTAGCCTCCACTGGCAAAATCTGGGTGCAGCACAAGAATATCTTCCAATATTCCTGAGTGTATGAAGTAATTACAGAGCTCAAAATACCTCATACCATTTGGTATGAAGTCACTGATAACAGGACAATCACAGATATAGTGTTGGAGAGTATGTTCTCTCAAGTAGGACTGAAAACAGATGTTTTTTTTCCACCAAGAGGGCTATAAACCCATGGAACCGCCTACCCGCTAAAGCCGTAACTGCCAAATTCCAGCTAAAAACTATCATTAAGACAATTGGCGGGCCCTTTAACAAGCCGCAGGCTTTCTGTCCTCTTCGAGGCCACTAGATAGTTAGTGGCCCTTGGGTAAATTCAGTAAATATATACAATAATTGTCAGCGCATCTTCCGAGCAACAAGGACAGCTACACAGTATCTCTTAGAATTACGTAGGTAAACAACAAATGTAACATATTTGTTTACTACAATGTCGGTGCTGGCTGTAGAAGTTGAAAAAACATTGTTTTACTTCGAAATATACTAATTTTATAAGAAAATTCGACGTAAATAGGCGGCAGTAGAGCTCCGATAAGCCAGCGCTAAATCTTCAATATGAAGAATGTTGCTGCTCTCTGATTGGCCAAACGAAACACAGTAGTGACCTCTATCGGCACGCAGGTGAACCAACAATTTTCTTCCTAAGTATACCTTATTGAATCTAAGTATACCTTATTGAATCGCACCTAAGCATCTTCTTAGGGCGCACTTAGGAACCTTCGTAGCAAACCCACTTACGAAGAAATACACAGAGCTTCCTGAATCTAGGTCCAGTTGTATGATGATAGAATATGGTATGTTAGTGTAGCATGCTGTAGTGTGCCTGAGTTGCGTTATATTGTATGAGGCTTTTTGCAAGTTTATTCATGTTGGTTTCTCCGTGTGGGGGTATGACCATATTTGGATGTGGCCAGTGTGGGAACTTGATGTCATGCGAGTGGTTATAGTTCAACCTTGATTAATTCTGATTATTGTTTGCCAGTAAATTATATTGAGCAATGTAACAGTATTAAATACTATTAAGATTAATAATGATTTGAATATTAGTACTACATTTTGTTAGTAGAATTTCCACAATAGTTTATGTGGATGTTTAGTTGATATTGTGGTAGGACGCCCGCCCTGGGAACCGACGCTTTGTCAGAGGCGTGGCAGCGTTGGTCGAGAGGAGACATGTTTTAAGTTAAGTCCCAGGTTATTGTTATTTTAGCTAAATATTCGGTTAATTCTCTGGTTAGATGATTGTGTATTATCCCATTGAATAATTAATGTGCTGGTGATAATGGTCATTGCTCAATAAGGATTTTTATTTATATTATTGCATGCTAAAGAATGTTTCTGACTATTATATTCACCATTTAATTGTTATGTTTGTCACCCTTAGCGTAGATACATTGTTTTCCCAATTTATGCAGTGTTTTTCCTTTACCCCCTAGACACCTGTTGGTAAGGCCGATATAATATATATTGATCACTGCGGGAAAAGAACCGTACTAAGTCTCAAGGGTTTTAACAAATCAGGGCCACTGTCCGGGAGATGAAAGATTAATTCCCTGTAATATTTGTACAATTGACAGTGCTAATTATTAATAGCAATTGCCTTCCTAGGTACTCTGTGATTATCTAGTGACACCTAATCAAGCCTGTGAAATTATCTGTTCAATCTGAGCTGCTATGAAAACTTCTCAACGCTTCACGATTTGAGGTAAGTGTTCAGCTTGTGTCAGGGGCCAAGCATAATTTTCAGTGTTGTTTCAAGTGTTAAGTTGTGATAATTGAGCCAACGATGGAGGATCAGGTTGCTGCGCTGGTGGAACAGCCAAATTTTAGTAAAATTAAAGACTTAAAGAAGTCTGGTTTGTTATTGCTGGCTGATAAATTGAACCTAGTAATTTCCAGTAAAATGTTGAAGGCTCAAGTGTTAAGAGTTATTGTCACACACTTGGTGGAGGAGGAGAGACTTGAAGAAGAGTGTTTAGGAGAGTTAGAAGAAGAGTCAAGTGACAAGGTGGCAATCTTAAAGTTGGAGATGGAGACTAAATTAGAAATGGCTAGGCTGGCAGCAGACAAGCAGAGGTTGGAGTTGCAGAACCAGCAAAAACACCTCGAGTTGGAGGCTCAGTTACGACTAGCAGAACAACAAACTAAACAAACCGAGCAGCAGACTAAACAATTAGAAATTCAGCAAAGTATTGCTAAAAATATTAACAGGTTGGAACAGCAGAGAATTGCAGCAGGGCTAGGTAACACTAGTAATAATCCAGAGAGTACAAGTAGTTCTTCCAAGTACAGTAAACATGTAGAATTACCTAAGTTTAATGAAGAAGTTCCAGAAATATTTTTCTTGCATTTTAAGAAATTAGCAGTCTGCATGAACTTGCCTGTAGATCAATGGGTTAGCATTTTACAAGGACAATTTAGGGGTAAAGCTCAAGAGGTATTTGCATCTTTGCCTGCTGAGAATTCTTTCGATTTTAAATTTGTTCAACAAAGTATTTTAAATGCCTACCAGCAGATCCCAGAGGCACATAGAATAAAATTCAGAAGTTTAAAAAGAGCACAAGACCAGACTATTTCTGACTTTGTAAGGGTAAAATTAAATCACTTTGACTGATGGATTAAAGCACTTAATATTACAGAGTTTGAGACTTTGAGAGACCTCATAGTAACTGAGGAAGTATTGGGATGTCTACCAGAGAAATTAGCTTTGTTTATGGCTGAAAATAAACAAACCACTGATCTTATAAAACTAGCCAAGCTAGCTGATGAGCATGAACTACTTACTAAAGTTCCTTTTAGAGCACCAATTAATCAGTTTAATGCTAAAACTAATCATTATGCTCATAAAAATCATGTTTTCCAGACTCGACCAGCTACTTCACCTTCTCCCCTTAACCCTTCTCCTGTAAAGCCTAAATCTGAGACACAACAGACAGGGTTGTCAACCTCAAGTAATGTAGTGATTAAGCCTGCAGTGGGTTCGGCTTTTTCGACCACTGGTAGATATTGCACGCATTGCAGGAGAAGAGATCATGTGGTAAATTCCTGTTATGCTTTGCACCCTGAGTTGAGATCAACTGGTCTGATTATGAGTAGGGGTTTGCAAGCCTTTAATGCCAATGTTGCTCCAATCATGCCCAAGTGGATGACTAATTTTGATCCATACCTACATAGGGGAACCCTATTATATACTAGTGGAACCTGAAAACCAGTTCAGTTGTTAAGGGACACTGGTGCTTCCCAGTCTTTAATTTCTCGCCGTGTTCTTACTGATGTTAGCACAGAAGACATTGGAGAGGTAGTGTTATTGCAGGGAATGGGAGGTCATATGCAGCGTGTACCATTAATTAAGGTTAACCTGAATTCTTCTATTACACCAGGTTTGTGCACTGTAGCAGTCAGTGAGCAGTTGCCCATTCCAGGGATTGATAACATTGTAGGTAATGATTTTGACAAGTGTCAAGTTAGTGGGACCGATTGTCCTGTTATGTATACTAAACCTAGTGCAGTACTGACTCAAGCAGATGCGGATGATGGTGTCATTTATCCAGCCTGTATTGTGACCAGATCCATGGGTAAGCAGAATGTGGTAAGTCCTGCTACTACCAAGGTGGATGTTGTCGAGGCCAGGACCCCTTCAGACAGAGAGGTGGAGGTGGACCTTGAAGATACATTTTTAGCTCACGTGGATGTCGAGAGTGAGGCCGGTGCCAAAGCCCTCATTTATTCTGACCCAGATGGTCTGGAAGAGGTGGCCCAGGTACCAGTTCCTTGCCCGCTCGCTCCAGCTGTAGAGTTCCAGACCTTGCGTAAGTTACAGAGTACTAATCCCAGTCTTGCTGAGCGTTATGCAGAAGCAGCCGACTCCAGTGATACTTTGGAGGAGAGTACGGGTTGTTATTTCAAGGATCTATGTCTGTTGAGAAGATGGAGACCATCAGGAACTCCCTCATCAGATGATTGGGAGTCTAGAACCCAGCTCGTTGTGCCAACAGAGTATAGGGAGCAGGTATTGCAAGCTGCCCATGATGACCTGATGGGAGGCCATCAAGGCATTACCAGTATGTATCATAAGATCTGTAAACTTTTTTATTGGCCAAAACTTAAAAAAGATGTGGTCAGATATTGCCACAATTGTGTTGTGTGTCAAACTGTTGGTAAGCCTAATCAGACTGTGTCATGAGCACCATTATACCCTATTGTAGTGCCAGAGGAGCCTTTTACTCATGTGGTACTGGATTGTGTCGGACCTTTACCCCGTACCAAATCCGGAAATCTGTATATGTTTACAATTTTATGTATGACCACCAAGTTCCCTGAAGCATATGCATTACGTACCATTAGAGCTTCTACCATTATAAGGCAGTTGGAATTATTTTTCTCATTATTTGGTATACCCTGTGTAATTCAAACTGATAATGGGAGTAATTTTTGTTCCACCACCTGTAAACATTTTTGTAATTCATTTGGTATAAAGCACAATTTTTCCAGTCCTTACCATCCTCAGAGTCAGGGGGGAATCGAGCGGTTCCACCAAACTCTCAAGAAAATGTTGAAGGCAATTGGGGAAGATTCACCCAGACATTGGGATGATAATTTACCATTTGTTTTGTTTGCGGCTAGAAATGGATTGCACAGTGCACTTCATTCGAGCTTGTATTCGGACATCAGGTGAGAGGACCTTTAAAATTGTTATATGAAAATATGTTAGGAGATGTTACAGCCAGACAGAGTGAGCGTTACTTGACGGATGTAAAGAGCAAGCTGTCCAGAACGCGGGAGTTGGCCTTACGGCATCTAAGTGAACAACAACAGGTAATGAAGCAGAAACATGACCAGAGGTTCAAGGCCAAACTCAGAGTTTTTGAACCAGGAGATTTGGTATTGGTCTTGAAGCCTCGTATGGGTACGTCTATGTCTCATAAATTTGCTGGACCGTATCAAGTAGTAAAACGTCTTGGGGAAGTTACTTACAAAGTTTGCCATCCCAAGCAGAAACGTCAGACCATGAGTGTGCATGTAAACCGATTGAAGGCTTATTGTGGGCCTAGTATTGTGGCTTGTTGCGTTGCTGAGGAGGTAAATCCTGAAGAGTCGAGTGTTGCTGAGGAAGATGGTAATTCTTGTTTGTCTAATTCCTGCAGTTCCGGGGAAGAATTGTTGTCATTTGCAGGATGAGGAGAGAGCAGAGTTCCAGGACCTTTTGGAGATGTCTTGTAGCTTGTTTGGGGAGGTCCCCACTCAGACGTCTCTCATTACTCACGACATTAACCTGACAAATGTAACTCCAATTCGGCTACACCGTTATCGAGTGACACCCGAGAAACGTCGTATCATCCAGGAGGAGGTTGATTATCTTCTTCGACATGGGTTCATTAGACCCAGTCAGAGTTCCTGGAGTTCACCATGTCTATTAGTACCAAAACCAGAAGATAAGTGGAGACTAGTAGTGGATTATAGAAAATTCCACCAGGTAACTGTAGTTGATGTATATCCTTTACCTTTGTTGGAGGACTGTGTCGATACTATAGGTCATGCTAAATTTGTAACTAAATTGGACATATCTAAGGGATATCACCAGATACCTCTTACAGATTTTGCCTGGGAAGTGACAGCATTTATCACTCCTGATGGAGCTTACGAGTTTAATGTAATGCCTTTTGGTTTAAGGAATGCTCCAGCCAATTTTCAGAAATTAATGAATTCTTTGTTCAAGGATGTGCCAGATTGTAGGGCATATTTGGATGACATTGTGATTTTCAGTAAGAATTGGGTAGATCATATGTCTAGTTTAAAGAAATTGTTTAATGTGTTACAACAAGCTAATTTGACTGTCAATATGAAGAAATGTAGTTGGGCTAAAGGAACTATAGTGTATTTAGGACATGAGGTCGGACAAGGAAGGATAGTCCCATTGCACGACAAGATCCAGGCAGTCGTGGAGTACCCAGTCCTAACAAATAAGAAGTCTGTACAGAGATTTATTGGAATGTGTGCGTATTATAGGAGATATTGTAAAAACTTTTCCATTGTTGCTGCACTCATAACAAACCTTTTAAGGAAACCGGTAAAATTTAAGTGGACGCAGGAGTGTCAGAACTCTTTTCAGAAGTTAAAAGGAATTCTCTCTCTACTTCACCTGTGCTAGCTAGTCCACAGTATGATAAACCTTTTATTCTGCACATAGACGCTTCAGATCTAGGAGCAGGTGCTGTCTTGTTCCAAGTAGGACCATGTGAGTTAGAACATCCTGTTTAATATTTCTCTCGTATGTTTGATAGGACACAAATTAATTACTCTGTAGTTGAGAAAGAAGCACTTTGTTTAATATTGGCAGTGAAGAAATTTGAGACATTTGTCAGGAAATCAAGTGGTACTATATACAGATCATAATCCATTGACATTTATCAACTCTATGAAGTGTAAAAACCAAAGAATACTTAGATGGTCATTGAATCTGCAAGATTTCAATATTGTAATTCGTCATATTCCTGGGAGGCAAAATGTTATTGCTGATGCCTTATCCAGAGGATTTCCTGTTGCAGTGCCATAATATGTAGTGTTCTTTATTCATAAGATGTATGTAAATTTTGTATTTTTTTTACTGTGTGAAATTTCATTGCTTTGTACTTTGATTTGAGTTGAAGTATTTTCATGTTGTATTTTCTTGTTATATTTCATGCAGTCAAAAAAAATGAAATCAACCTTCAGTTAATTTCATTTTTTTCTTAGGGGACGGGAGGGATATTACGAATCTTACTAGGATTATAACATTACTCTTGTGACGGTGTTCCCCCCTTATATTTCTCCCACGCCTGCTATAAGAGTCATGTCCACTTTACCCGAGCGTTCTCTACGTTGCAGGCATCAGTTTGATATATGTGGGAGAGTGTAGTGTTCTCGCAGCGGCGAGAAAATTGTTAAAGAAGAGTATTTTGGCCTGTGGTATAGGCCCTTTAGGAAGCCAATATGGCGCTGGCCCCTCCGTTTTGCCGCCAAAACTGTGTGACGTCAGTGGCACCAGATTGGTCACCGACAGCGAAGTGGCACGGGGAGCCAATGAAAACCTCCCTTGGCAAGTATGACGTCACGAAGGCAGGGGGGTCCGGTCATCCCACCGCGGTAGCGCCATCAGTCTAACACGACACGCCAAGGTGGACGGATGTGTGAAGGTTGATCCTGTCAGTTTGACAGTTGAACTCAGATCCCGTGGACCTTACACGTCACCCGTAGTCTGCAAGTACGCCGAGAGGTCTTCCTTCATTCCATGTGTGGACCGAAGAGGGAATTGACGAAATATTGAGCATCAAGTGCTCCAGGGTCGGGTGCTGTGCAGGTGAAGTCTAGGCAGTATCGTCTGGGACGTCTGATAGCTTCACAGTGGCGACGTAGCGGCTGGGCCAATCCACTGAGAAGCAGTTAAAAGAAGATACTAATTGGGAATTCGGATGACTACAGCCAAGACGTAGGTTGGCAGCCGTAGTTGGGAGGAGAAGTTGACGGCCGGGAGACCGACTCCAACTCTACAAGACGTGGAGGAGGAGCACGAACCCGCGGAGGACAGAACACGGAGACGACGCGTTTATTTTGGGACGTTGATTGGGTTCCTGGAGGACACGACAGGGTGTGTGTGGGGGCGTTCCCTACACGAGGCGAGAGCCTGGACCAGGAGCTACAACTCAACTCTCACCGGAGGATAGGCGGAAGTAGGTGATTCTAGTTTCCCTCCCAATTCCCCTTTAGTCAGCTATATTATTTAGCCAGAGTATTTTGTACGTCGTGAGCAAGGCTCACCAATGTCACGGTAGGACACAGTTGTGAGAAGTGGGGTCGTAGATGTTACCTATCGTACGTTACGGCTCGTGACCCTACAGCAGCCAAGCTTTAATTACGTCTAGGGATACGAGACAACTGCTGTTCTCAATAGCGAATCACCAGTATAACCCCTTGATAAGTAATGAGCACAATAATAAATCTTCCTTAGGACTGAAGAATAGAGACAAAATCTTATATATATATATATTAAATAAATCTCAATAGCAAACAGATGATTATATGGTCACAATATATCACATTAAAAATATCACTGTATCTTCCAGACATTAAATTAAAATTATTATATGTATGGCTATGACAGAACAAAAATGTATAACTTAACTCCACAGATGCTAACTCCCTGGTTCCGGATCAGCTACTGAATACAATAACGCGGGAATCAAAACACATTGCCTTGCCCCGCGAACAAATTGCCAAAGTTACAATATTTATTATTTCAACAATGGAGCAATACATTGTGACAAGAGTAATCTTAAACTAACTTAATGAATAATTAATACATATTGATATACAAAAATAAGGTAAGTATTTCTTTACATAGTAATTAAAATATGCATACAGAAGGGAATAATGGCATGCACACCCAGCAACGGACGATCCCACGACAATTTGCCAGATACAGTTCACTCAATTATTATTCACCTCTGTTACCCACTTATGATCACATATAAATCATTAGTTCCCGTGGGAAAACTGAGCACACAAAGAAATAAAACAATCATTCCCACGATATGTTGGGCCTAACGCCAACACTGTAACATGAATGTACGTTTGCATAGAACATATAAGTATATCAATATACATGCTTGTAATTTACACACAATTATAAATGTACATATTAATTTATTTTCTTACGTATCTTATAGGAGTACGTAACACTTCCACCTCCAAGAAAAAAAATGCAATGGATTGAAGATCAATGGCATTTTTTCCGAAGTAAAAATGTTAAGTGAAAAGAAACATTTCATTTATGGTACATCAAAACTTCTTGACAAAGCATCAGCAATAACATTTTGCCTGCCTGGAATATGTTTAATTTCTACATTAAATTCCTGCAAAAACAATGACCAGCGCAGAATTCGTTGGTTCTTGACTTTCATCATATTTATAAAGATAAGGGGGTTGTGGTCTGTAAATACTAACACTTTGTTTCCTGATAAGTAAATATCAAACTTCTTAATTGACAATATAAGACCCAACGCCTCCTTTTCTACCACGGAATAATTCCTCTGAGCTGCATTAAATTTTCTAGAGTAATAATACACAGGATGCTCAATCTTGTCTAAACCAACTTGAATAAGCACAGCACCTATTCCAACATCTGACGCATCAATGTGTAATATAAATGGTTTATCAAATTGGGGACTAGCAAGAATAGGTGAGGTGGACAATATGCCCTTTAGGTTCTGAAAAGCATTCTGACTATCTTGTGTCCACTGAAACTTTACTTGCTTGCGTAACAAATTTGTCAAAGGAGCAGCTACTGTTGAAAAATTTCTACAATAACGCCTATAGTATGCACACATACCAATAAACCGTTGGACTCCTTTCTTATTGGTTAACACTGGGTAGTCCACAATGGCTTGAATCTTATCTTGTAAGGGGATAATCTTACCTTGTCCTACCTCGTGTCCAAGATAAGTTATCGTACCTCTTGCCCAACTACACTTATTCATATTTATGGTTAACTTTGCGTTTTTCAACACTGTAAACAAGTTCTTAAGGCCTAAGAGATGATCTGCCCAATTCTTACTGTACAAAACATTGTCATCAAGGTAGGCCCTACAATCTGGCACATCCTTGAGTAAGAAATTCATGAGTCTTTGAAAAGTAGCAGGTGCATTTCTCAAACCGAATGGCATGACATTAAATTCATACGCACCATCAGGTGTAACAAAAGCAGTAACCTCTCTAGCATACTCTGTTAATGGAATTTGGTAGTACCCTTTTGACAAATCAAGCTTACTTACATATTCGGCATGTCCTATGGACTCAATACATTCCTCCAACAAGGGTAAAGGAAAAACGTCCACTGCAGTGTTCTTGTTCAGTTTCCTATAATCCACGCACAATCTCCAGGTTCCATCTGGTTTTGGCACTAACAAACACGGAGAGCTCCAAGTACTTTGACTTGGCCGAATGAAATCATGCTGGAGCAGATATTCCACTTCTGCTTGTATAATTTTCCTCTTTTCGGGATTCACTCGGTACGGATGTTGTCGAATGGGGGTGCTGTCCAGGAGCTGAATGTCGTGTGTGATGAGGTGGGTCTGGGTAGGAACCTCCCCAAACAGAGATGTATGGTTGTCCAGCAGAACCTGGAACTCATCACGTTGTTCCTCCTGTAAATGACATAGCATCTCCCTGCCATTGGAACTGGAACTGAGAAGTTGAATATTAACATCATGTCTCTCACTACAATTATCCTCAGGTGGTAACTCTTCCCGACTAAAACAAGCTACTACACCAGGTCCAACATAAGCTTTTAATCTGTTAATGTGCACAGTCATTTGGGGTTCTGAAAGATTAGGGCTAAGTAGTTTATAAGTTAGGTCTCCCACCTTTTCTACCACTTGGTAGGGTCCGGCGAACTTATGGGACATGGAAGTCCCCATACGAGGTTTCAACACCAACACCAAATCTCCGACAGCAAAAGACCTGAGCTTAGCTTTGAACTTCTTGTCATATCTTACTTTCATGGCTTGTTGAGTCCATCCCAGATGTTCTTTCGCCAACTCACGAGCCCGACACAACTTGGCCTTGACCTCACTCAAGTACAATCCACTCTGATGAACAGAGACATCTCCCAACAACTTTTCTTGTAGCATTTTAAGAGGACCTCTTACTTGGTGACCAAACACTAGTTCAAAAGGTGAACAGCCCAATGACGCTTGTAGCCCTTCTCTAGCAGCAAACAACACAAAGGGGAGATTCTCATCCCAATTACGTGGATGAGTTTCTCCTGTTGTCCTCAGCATTTGTTTCAAAGTCTGGTGGAAACGTTCAAGCCCACCTTGGCTTTGTGGATGATATGGACTGGATAATTTGTGCCGAATCCCTCGGGATTCGCAAAAAGTTCTGAAAACTTTAGAAACAAAATTTCCCCCATTGTCACTCTGAATAACTCTAGGCATTCCAAACAACGAAAAGAATCTTTCAAGACACTTGATGAGATTATGAGCCTTGGTATTCCGTAGAGCATAAGCTTCAGGAAATCTAGTAGTCATACACATGAGAGTGAACAAAAACATGTTACCCGACTTAGTCTTAGGTAAAGGACCTACACAATCAATTACAACATGAGTAAATGGTTCATCAGGAACTACAATAGGTTGCAATGGTGCTCTAGGTACAGATTGATTTGGTTTACCAACAATTTGACAGGGTATACAGTTATGACAATATCTGACTACGTCTTTCTTTAACTTTGGCCAGAAAAAATATTTACTTATCTTATGGTACATATTCGTGATACCTTGATGACCTCCCATGGGGTCATCATGTGCAGCCTGCAGGACCTGCCTACGATAATCATTGGGGACAACGAGTTGGGTTCTAATCTCACAATCATCTGAAGAGGGAGTTCCCTTGGGTCTCCACCTTCTCATCAGAAGTCGATCCTTGAAGAAGAAACCCGTCCCTTCCTCCAATGCATCAACATTATCAGGAACCTCAGAAATACACTTAATTAAACTAGGATCAGTAGTCTGTACAACACTTAAGGGCAATGACTCAGACTCAGCAGCGAGCGGGCGAGAACCTAGTAGCTTGATCTCTTTTCCCGATTGATCAGAATAAAATGGAGTCATAGCTACTTCGGCCTCACTCTCGACAACTGGCGCACTGGAGACAAGCGGGCAAGGTACAGATAGTTCAGCCTCCTCACCTTCACTTTCCTTGTGATTTAGGTTCGGCGGGGCTTCTACTACGGCCTCACTCTCATCATCCAGTCGAGTCATAAAGGAATCCTCAAGATCCACCTCCCACTCCTTTACTGAAGGGGTCCTGGTCTTGGGAACAGCAACCTCAGTGAAGACAGGATTACTCTCACCTGTTTGTCCCATTGATCTAGTTACAACACAAGCAGGGTAAATAATATCATCATCTGCTACTGGTTGAGCTAATACATTATGGGGTTTAGTTATCATGATGGGACACTTGGGCCCTACAACCATTTGGTTGCCAAAATCATTACCTAGAATAATGTCTACCCCAGGAATGGGCAGTTGTTTACTTACACCAACATTACACCATCCTGAAGTATAGTTAGAATCAAGGTTAACTTGCAATAAGGACACTGGTTGCACACTACCGGCAATACCTTGGAGAAGCACAACTTCACCCAGATCTCGGGTGTCAACATCATCAAGTACCTTCTGGGTAATAAGAGACTGTGAAGCTCCAGTATCACGGAGTAATTGAACAGTCTTATGTCTACCATTATTACATAATAAGGTACCTGTGGAAATATATGGTTTAAATTCAGCCATCCAATTTGGACTGACTGTAATACATGAAGAATTAATAGGTTGCAATCCTTTACTCATAATAAGACCAGTTGGTCGTAGTTCAGGATGCAAGCTAAAACATGAAGAAATCACATGCCCCCTTCTCTTACAATGGGTACAATGCTTGACAGTGGACACACTGGTAGAACCAACTGCCGGTTTAGAATTAGCATTACTAGGCTTAGATAATCCTGGCAATGGAGTAACCATCTTAGGGTTAGTAAGAGAAGAGTTCACGGGAGTAACTGTCGCACCAGGAGGAGACTTATACTGATAAGGAGTTCGGTGAGCATTAAAATTTACTCTACGACTAGACTTAGGTGAAGTGGCCGTAAACGGGGCCTTAGTCAACAACTCATGCTCATCCGCGAGCTTTGACAGCTCATCAATATCTGTTACATTCTTTTGTTCTGCCATAAAAGTAGACAACTGGTCTGGGAGACATGACAATACTTCTTCCATTATAAGAAGATTCTTTAGAGCATCAAAATCAGTGACTGCAAGTGACTTTAACCATCTGTTGCAAAAGTTCGTCTTCTGACGAGTAAAATCTGCTATTGTCTGATCCCTTATCCTCCTTAGGTTTCTGAACTTTTGCCTGTGTGCCTCTGGATTTAACTGGTACGCATTTAGGATGCTTTTCTTTACAAATTCATAATCAAAACTATGAGCGTCAGGTAGGGATGTGAAAACCTCCTGACTACGCCCCTTAAATTGAGACTGCATAATGGCTACCCACTGATCCCTTGGCCAGTTCATACTGATGGCAATTTTATAAAAATGTGCAAAGAAAACCTCAGGATCCTCCTCACTGAACTTGGGCAACTCTATATACTTATTCATCCTGATGGGATTATTATCACTATTTATTGAAACATTACTAGTATTTCCATGCCCAGCTGCCATACGCTGTGATTCAAGCCTGAAGTTAGTGTTAGCCATTTGTTGTTGAATCTCTAATTGTTGCTTCTTTGTGGCTTCTATTTGCAACTGTGCCGCAATTTCTAAACGCCTAGTCTCAAGCTCCCTTTGCTGAGCTTCAGCCTCTAATATTTTCTGTTCCTTTTGAGCTTCAAGCTTAGCATTGGCTATTTGCGCTTCTAACTCAAGACGCTTTAACGTCATCTGATCACTCGACTCCTCTCTTAACTCCTCTAGAATTTCTTCATCTAACTCCTCATTCTCAACAAAATGCGTCACAATGACTTTCAATATTTGGGCTTTAACCATTCTGTTGTTGGCAGTCAAATCCAACTGATTTGCCATTTGTATTAACTCAGTCTTTTTAAGGTTCTGAATCCCTTCAAAGTCTGGGTGAGCCACCAACGCTGCAACTTTCTCCTCCATCGTTACTAACACTTGGCACTTGATTCACAACAATAATTAAAACAATGGCACTGCACTACACTTCACTGTAAAATTGTCACCACACTGAAAATTCGCTTGGCCTCACTGCACAAACAAAATATATAGGATGACTTACCTCAAAATCGTGAAACGTTGTTACTTGACACACAGGAAGGCTTGCTTGGCACATGGAATAGTTCTTAAGAAACACAGACACTTGACACACTGGTACCTAGGAAGGCAAGGTTAGATTAGCATAGTTAAGTTAAAGTGGGAACAATATTTCCCGGCACAGGCCCCATAACTCTTTGTTACCTATCGTACGTTACGGCTCGTGACCCTACAGCAGCCATGCTTTAATTACGTCTAGGGATACGAGACAACTGCTGTTCTCAATAGCGAATCACCAGTATAACCCCTTGATAAGTAATGAGCACAATAATAAATCTTCCTTAGGACTGAAGAATAGAGACAAAATCTTATATATATATATATTAAATAAATCTCAATAGCAAACAGATGATTATATGGTCACAATATATCACATTAAAAATATCACTGTATCTTCCAGACATTAAATTAAAATTATTATATGTTTGGCTATGACAGAACAAAAATGTATAACTTAACTCCACAGATGCTAACTCCCTGGTTCCGGATCAGCTACTGAATACAATAACGCGGGAATCAAAACACATTGCCTTGCCCCGCGAACAAATTGCCAAAGTTACAATATTTATTATTTCAACAATGGAGCAATACATTGTGACAAGAGTAATCTTAAACTAACTTAATGAATAATTAATACATATTGATATACAAAAATAAGGTAAGTATTTCTTTACATAGTAATTAAAATATGCATACAGAAGGGAATAATGGCATGCACACCCAGCAACGGACGATCCCACGACAATTTGCCAGATACAGTTCACTCAATTATTATTCACCTCTGTTACCCACTTATGATCACATATAAATCATTAGTTCCCATGGGAAAACTGAGCACACAAAGAAATAAAACAATCATTCCCACGATACGTTGGGCCTAACGCCAACACTGTAACATGAATGTACATTTGCATAGAACATATAAGTATATCAATATACATGCTTGTAATTTACACACAATTATAAATGTACATATTAATTTATTTTCTTACGTATCTTATAGGAGTACGTAACAGTAGAAAGCTCTCACAGGATATATTTGTCGTGTGGATGCACCCGTATTATAATTGAAGAGTTTGCTGTGTTAGTTGATAATTTCTTTCATGTGAAATTTATGGTATAATTTATGCCAGAGAATATATATATATATAAAGTGAACCAGTTATTGGTGTTAGGCTATGTGCCCAGTATTGATATTATTACTATTATTGATATCTATGATTTATCTATATATATATACATGCTTGTGTGTTGAATAATTTCTCATGTGTGCAGTGATCAATTGAATATTCGCCTACGAAAGGAATTACTGAGAACTCCAGTATTATATCTTGTTGCATTCGTTATCATTATGTGAAGTACAGTGTGTTACGCCATGATAGTGAATTATTATGTTCATTAATGTAGAAATATTTGATTGAGCTCAAGCTCAGTGCAGTGATCATTTGCGTTCTATTGTTATTGTTGCAAATATTGTGTTGTGTGTCAATACAGTGATTCTCGAGAATTTAAAGAAACAGGCGCCTCATGCCAGACAAACAAATAAATGAACATTCGCGCGGTGAGAATCGCTCAGTTGATTTTGACATTTGACGCGAAGGGGAGAGTGTGTTGCCATATAGATGTGCCCAAATTATAAGTGAAGAGAGAGTGACTTCTGCATTGTACTTGTTCGCCTGTGGATATATGAATATGATATCTTGAATTTTAAGTAAAATACAAAATTCCTTCTCGTTTGCATTACTCCTCCATAATTCTTGCTGCTACTTAACCACCGAAAAGGTGAGAGTGATAGAGATACATACCTGCCTGATATTAGATTTATTTAGTGTGTTCTTACCACTGTTATCACAATTTCACCAAACCACTGCCGTGTTACTGGACACAGGAAACACCAGTTGGCGACCTTGCAGAGAGTATTAGAGCCCTTGTCGGGGCGGGCACACAGCGGAGAGAGCAAACAGTGTCTTCACTCATCTCTAACTACTAAGGCCGGTTGGGGATCGACTGGGGTACTCTCCTGGCGTACAGTGGCGCCGCGAGGATGGAGTGAAGACCCGCAGGGCTACGGTGAGTAACGGTTATTGCTAATAGTGCGACCGTTGAGAGGATATCTTGTATACTGTTGCTCACCCTCTTATGGTGAACCCTGACACTCTTGATGCTTATATACTTTATTGTCTTGTTCTATAATTAGTATAGTATCCAGTTGGATGATATTAGATTATTGTATGTTATATATTGTAGCATGCTGTAGTGTGCCTGAGTTGCATTATATTGTATGAGGCTTTTGTGCAAGTATTTTCATGTTGGTTTCTCCATGTGGGGGGATGACCATATTTGGATGTGGCCAGTGTGGGAACTTGATGTCAAGCGAGTGAGTATAGTTCAACCTTGACTAATTCTTATTATTGTTTGCCAGTAAATTGTATTGACTAATGTAACAGTATGTAATACTCTTAAGATTAAAAATGATTTGAATATTAGTACTACATTTTGTTAGCAGAATTTCCACAGTAGTTTATGTGGATGTTTAATTGATATTATGGTAAGACGCCTGCCCTGGGATCCGACGCTGGGCAGAGGCGTGGCAGTTTTGGTCGAGAGGAGACATGGTTTAAGTTAAGTCAGTGGTTACTGTTATATTTTGCCAGAAGAAAGTGAGGAAAGAAGACCATTGAGTGCAACCAGGAAAAGAGTAGTGCTCAGAACCTTGGGGAACACCGTTGTATTGCTGAAAACAGGCAGAGAGAGTGGTACTATGCCTCACTCTAAACGAGTGACCAGAGAGGAAACTTTGAAGGGGAAGTGGGAGACTACCACGAAGGCCACAGGAATGAAGTTGGGATAGAATATGGTATCTCCAGGTGGGGTAGTATGCCTTTTGCAGGTCAAAAAGAACAGCAACAACGGAGATCTTCACAGAAAAAGCAGTACGAATGTAGACCTCCAATTTCACCACATCAGTCGTGCTGCGGCACTTGCGAAGACCAAATTGAGAAGGGGAGAGGTGGTGATATTGTTCTAAGAACCACATCAGTTGGACATTGGCCATACGTTCAAAAGAGCTTGCAACTCGTGAGGACAATGGGGGCGGAAGTCCTTCGGGGATGTCCTCCGAGACCCAGGTTTCCGAATAGTGAGTACAACCGCATCGAGCCAATCCTCAGGGACTGACGACGACTCCCAGACACGGTTATACATATTTAGTAAATACTTAGACGCGCATGGAGGTAGATGGCGAAGCATCTCATAATAAATGTCATCTGAGCCTGCTGCCGAAGAACCGCAGAGGGCGGGAGCAGACAGAAGTTTGGAGAGAAAAGGGATCGTTATAGGGAAGTCGGAGATGAGTACGGAATTCTAAGGGATGAGATTCAATAATGGGCTTACGAAGATTAGAAGGATTGAGGAAAATGAGAAACGGAGCTAATAGTCGAAAAATGGAAACCTAGTTCGGTAGAAACTTCGGTCATATTTTGGCCTTGTCCTGCCTTCTCCAGCGAGTCATTAAGCTATCCATTCTGAAGGACGGCGACCACAACTGTACGGCGCAGTCCAAGGTGAGCCTCATCAGTGTCAGACATAACTGAAAAATGACATGGTCGGGTGCTCATGATTCTTACTATAAATCCCAGCACTCTGGCTGCTTATTTCCTGCATTAATGTACTGCTGTTTTGGCCATGCTGGCTATGACTCCTAGGGCATGTCCATAACTGTATTGTTGATCACGTATACAGCACCCTTGTCTTTCCATACGTAAAGGAATTTACATTTCTCAATATTAAAATGCTTTTGTCATTTTAAGAGCCACTGCTGGACTTTGTTAAGTTTCTGTTAAAATCGTCCAAGTATTCTTTTGCATCCACTACACACCCCACCTTTGTTACCTAAAGTCTTGCTTACATTACTTTCCACTGCAGTATCCAAGCACTCTTCCATCACTTCCAGCATTCCTTTGCCTCTCAGTTACCTGTTTTTAATGTTCAGTCTATTCCCCGAGGTTAAACCCTCCAGTGATCTGCTCCGAGGATATTACCAGGTGGGGAGGTTGACAGGGCGTTAATGTGTCAAATGATAATGCAGGTATCCTAAGTCCAGCTCAGCATGGACAGAAACCTCCCGTAGAGCAAAATATTCACCACCTGGGAATCCACAACCATCAATAGCCTACCGTTTATGAACAGTTTTCCTACGTGCTCAGTTCTCCTCAAGTTCTCTTTCAAAACTGAAAAGGAGTACGACGTTTCAGGTATTTCTTTATGGTTATGATGCCATCTTTCCTTGTGGGCCGGGTTTTCACTATTGTCCACGACTTTCACAACTATCTTGCTGGATATAATCATCTCTCGTATTGTCAGTCTGACCTCGGGTTGGATTTTTTTTATTTGGCAGGGAAATTCCTGTGCCTCAGCCCGCACATGAATTTCCTTTTATTAGGGAGGCAAAGGATTGTGGCTGGCCCACTAGGTGTTGCTTGGTTCTGTTTTATTTAGGTGGAGTGTGAGTATTTATTACTCGTATGGTCGCTTCAGTAAGATTTTGCCCCCATGTGTTTAACACCTTCTTCTGCTCTGTTGAATCTAAGTTCAAATCTTAATGGGTTTGTAACTGTGCACTGTGTTAGATAATGTTTTAGTGGTCTGTCGGGGATTTCTCCACATTGCTGACATTTCTTTTCATCTTCTGGGAGTTGGAGGTGATGACATACGCCGTTATTGATAGAGTAATTGTTCGGCTGGACACTGAGATACGTTCACAATTGCGCAACTTACAGGTAAAAGCATGAATCAATTGCATAAACAGAGGATACATAAATCATTTGGTGAAGCCTGATAACCCAACCCGCACACATGAAAAGGACGGAGAGTGACAATGTTTTGGTCCATCCGGGAACTTATCAAGACGCACAGGGTGGACCTAAACGTCCTCATATTTCTTTACTCATCATATGTGTGAGTTGGGGATATTAATTTTTTATCAGAGAATAAGTCACATTTGTTAATGTGAATTATTCTCTGCATACAGCCTAATTAACCTTTTGTCCGGCAATATAGTAATCGACAAGTAGCTAATGTGTCAAATAGCATTACTAAAATTAATATTTTTGCTATTTTAAAAACTGGAAATGGGTAGAGTATTTATATCCAATAATATTGACTCGAGTATACAGTAGTCAATATAAATGGGTATAAATACTATAATAAATAAACAGTGAATGAGCTGAAGAGCAAATTGATTCATGACGGAGAGAAAACAGACAAGTATGGAATTTACTATAACACAAGGCATCTTCAACATTTATAATACTACGCTGATGTATACACAAAGCTTTAGTCCTTTGTGTATTGTGTATAGACAATGAGTTTGTTTACTTTAGTCTGGAATTATTCTCAGGACTTAAGTACACATACCTGACACGCTACCCATGTTAGTGACCTTGCAAGACCATACCATCCACATACCAAAATTGTTACAAAATGCACTGCTGTTATAGTAATAATAAGAGCATATGTTGTAATCTAGTAAACCTAGATTGATTGACAGGAAATAACACCAACACTTAACCATATTCTAAATAAATAAATACGGATAAAATGTCTAAATTGATAAGAGAGAATATCTGTCTGAGGCTGGCGGCCAGACAGTTGCGGTCAGTGTCATGCAACTTAACAGTGAATTGTGGTTGTATTGCGAGAGTCATAGGGTGGCTGGGGACGACCCATATGTTGGTCTTTAAGTAGGACAGGCTCCTCCTGCGACAACCAGCAACCTATGTCTGTCTTTAAGTAGGACAGGCTCCTCCTGCGACAACCAGCAACCTATGTCTGTCTTTAAGTAGGACAGGCTCCTCCTGCGACAACCAGCAACCTATGTCTGTCTTTAAGTAGGACAGGCTCCTCCTGCGACAACCAGCAACCTATGTCTGTCTTTAAGTAGGACAGGCTCCTCCTGCGACAACCAGCAACCTATGTCTGTCTTTAAGTAGGACAGGCTCCTCCTGCGACAACCAGCAACCTATGTCTGTCTTTAAGTAGGACAGGCTCCTCCTGCGACAACCAGCAACCTATGTCTGTCTTTAAGTAGGACAGGCTCCTCCTGCGACAACCAGCAACCTATGTCTGTCTTTAAGTAGGACAGGCTCCTCCTGCGACAACCAGCAACCTATGTCTGTCTTTAAGTAGGACAGGCTCCTCCTGCGACAACCAGCAACCTATGTCTGTCTTTAAGTAGGACAGGCTCCTCCTGCGACAACCAGCAACCTATGTCTGTCTTTAAGTAGGACAGGCTCCTCCTGCGACAACCAGCAACCTATGTCTGTCTTTAAGTAGGACAGGCTCCTCCTGCGACAACCAGCAACCTATGTCTGTCTTTAAGTAGGACAGGCTCCTCCTGCGACAAGCAACCTAGGTTTGTCTTTAAGTAGGACAGGCTCCTCCTGCGACAACCAACAACATATGTCTGTCTTTAAGTAGGACAGGCTCCTCCTGCGACAACCAACAACCTATGTCTGTCTTTAAGTAGGACAGGCTCCTCCTGCGACAACCAACAACCTATGTCTGTCTTTAAGTAGGACAGGCTCCTCCTGCGACAAGCAACCTAGGTCTGTCTTTAAGTAGGACTGGCTCGGCTGCCAACAGATGCCTCGGTTATTATCGACGTTGAGTCAACGTCGAATACATTGATTGAGCGTCGATAATGTTGATTTAGAGCAACTCGAGCAGGTTTTACCCTCTGCGAGAAAGAGCGGAAAGGTAGAATGGGAGGGACACTGAAGTAGGGAGGAAAATGGGGTAGGGAAGTAGAATGAGGAGACTAAGGTAGGGAGGGAGGTTGAATGTGAAAGTGAGGGAAGAAGGTAGAATGGGAGTGAGAGACAAACGGGCACAGACCTGGCCACTGAACGGTAATCCCTTCTGTAGGTCATAACAGGAATTCTTAATGAATGGATATAGTAAAACAAATAAATATGTCGGTAGAAAATGCAGGAACTGAGGAGCCGATTGTGTAATTCCTGTTTTAAAAAACTTTAGGTTGGATAGAATATATTTTGTGTTTGTAAACAGTGTGTAAAGTTAGTCAGAAATATAGAAAGTTAAACATTCTAATTTATATTTACCTACCTCTTCCTGCTGTTTCTCAATCTTCATTTTTTCTCACTGCAATATATATAAATAATTGTTAAGAGTTTATTTATTAAAATATTTACTTTTAAATTGTGCGGTCAAATAGTTGGCTTAATTGTAATAGTGATGTCATTAAGTGATGGAGTCTCTTTATGAGAATATCCCAAACACTCACACCAACACTATTAAGAAACATCAAGACTGCAGAACATCACAAGGTGATGTACTGCAGTCTTGTACTGTATGTACAAGGACATACAGTCCTTCTTCAGTACCGGTACCTTCAATTATATTTTGTTTAGATTTTAAATAAATGACAACGAAGTCTATATTTTACGAATACTTTTGTAGCAAATGGAATAAAGGAGGGTCTTGAGGCTACATAATTCCGTATTTCGTCAGTGAAGATCTTCATAGTTCCTTAATGTTACTGACACTTTTAATGAGAGCTGTTCCCGACATATAATACAATGATGAAATCTATTCCTGATATTGAATACCATGATAGTCAATCACAAGGTCTGGTATATAGTCTGGTCAAGGTCTGGTCAATCTCTTTCTGCGATTGACTAAAATGATGGAGGCTAATCCTAAGCTTAACAACCCCGATGGAGTTTGTTCCTAAGATTGACGATGATGCTGGAGGCTGTTACTAAGATCGACTACCATGATGAAAGTTCCACCTAAGATTGATTACCATGATGAAAGCTATACCTAAGATTGTCTACCATGACGGAAAGCAATACCTAAGATTGACTACCATGACGAAAGCTATAACTTAGATTGACTACCATGATGAAAGCTATACCTTAGACTGACTACCATGATGAAAGTTATACCTAAGATTGACTACCATGATGAAAGCTATACCTTAGACTGACTACCATGATGAAAGCTATACCTAACATTGACTACCATGATGAAAGTTATACCTAAGAATGACTACCATGATGAAAGCTATACCTAAGATTGACTACCATGATGAAAGCTGCACCTAAGATTGAATATCATGATGAAAGCTATACCTAAGAATGACTACCATGATGAAAGTTGTACCTAAGATTGACTACCATGATGAAAGCTGTACCTAAGATTGACTACCATGACGAAAGCTATACCTTAGACTGACTACCATGATGAAAGCTATACCTAAGAATGACTACCATGAGAAAATCAAGTGGAGAGATGAGATGACAAACCAGGTATTAGGGAACTCCCAGCCCCGCATCTTACCCCGGTACCACAACTTGGTGTCAGTTATACTCCCTGGGATTCCACTCAATTATGTAGCTACAGTGGAGATTGATTACACGGTGATGAAAGAAATGTTGCATATCCTGATGTCTGGATTTGTTTTCTTGACTCATATTGACGCATCACCGACAGAAATGAGATGAACATGGGGAGCCGGTCGGCCGAGCAGACAGCACACTGGTCTTGTGATCCTGTGGTCCTGGGTTCGATCCCAGGCGCCGGCGAGAAACAAGCAGAGTTTCACTCTATGCCCCTGTTACCTAGCAGTAAAATAGGTACCTGGGTGTTAGTCAGTAGTCACGGGCTGCTTCCTGGGGGTGGAGGCCTGGTCGAGGACCGGGCCGCGGGGACACTAAAGCCCCGAAATCATCTCAAGATAACCTCAAGATAACAGATAAGTAACACATTCCTGGACTCATTATCCGACTATTTCTTGGACTTTCTTGGATTGTTTGTCTAGACGTTATAAGACTTAAGATTTTTAACATTGATGTTACTGGCATTCATTATGCAATTATGTTAAAAACATTAACAATAGCAGTTAGCAAGGAACAATCAGTATGTCCATTTACTATATACGCAGAAGCGAGTCAATAGATGCGATTAAATAATCCTCGTCATAATGACAGATTTTTCAAAATGGAAAAGTTTAATGTGTAGCGCTCTGCGATGGACGGATTCCTCGGTGTTACCTCGGTGGTAACTTAGGACAAGGTTATGGGGAAAGTATACATGGCTAGTAACTTCAGGACAAGATTATGGGGAAAGTATACATGGCTGGTAACTTCAGGACAAGATTATGGGGAAAGTATACATGGCTGGTAACTTCAGGACAAGATTATGGGGAAAGTATACATGGCTGGTAACTTCAGGACAAGATTATGGGGAAAGTATACATTGTTAGTAACTACAGAACAAGGTTATGGGGAAAGTATACATTGTTAGTAACTTCAGAACAAGGTTATGGGGAAAGTATTCATTTGTTCATATTTACCACAATGTCACTGGTGTATGGTGGGCCAGAAAAAATGTGATCTTATAAATCTGTATAAATAAAAATGGAAATGTTCGTTTGTTCAAAATCGCTAATCTCCGAAACTACTTCACTGATTGCTTTAAAATTTTCACACAACATTCCATTCGCATCCGAGCGGGTTTTTATATACATACTATACAGATGTCACATCTGTGACGGGAAAAAAAACACGTTTTTTTTGAAAAGCTGTGTTTTTCGTGTTTTTTAAAAGTGAGGGAAATCTTCGAAACCTCTTTTCCGATTGCTTTGAAATTTTGAAACAACATTGCATTCGAATAGGTGAGTGTTTCTATATACCTACTCTATACATACCTCATCTGTGACAGGAAAAAAGACATGCTTTTTTTGAAAAGCAGCGCCATCTGTAGGACGTATGAGCAACACACACTGTAATCTCCGAAAGTTCTTTACTGATTGCTATGAAATTTTGACACAACGTTCCTTTCGAATACGTGCGTGTTTTGATACACCTACTATTTACATGCAACACTTGTGACAGGTAAAAACATGCACGTTTTGAAAAACAGCGCAATCTGTTGCATGTAAGAGCAACATACGATATACAACATATGTTACGACTCAATTTCAATGTTTCCGATTGCATTGATATATTGAATTTTCACAGATTTTCATTTATTTTCATTTTTTTTTTTTATTTTTGTTTAATTATTTTGTCTGACACTCCATTGGAATTGAGCTGTGGGGGTTTTTACCATACCGTTTATTTAATGGGTATAGCTTATTTGTTTCTTTTTTAATTTTTTTCATCCTGTTTTTGTAACTGTTCTTATTATTTTTCAGTGCAATTGGTGGTGAAATTGAGCTGTGTCGATTGATCGGCATTTGAATTGAAATATTTCGTTAGTATTTTTTGTTTTTGTTTTGAAAACAAGAAAATGGGCAACACGTTTATTTCACTGTTGCAAATGTGCAAAAAACAGCTATGAATCCACCGGCTACAACGTTAACTGCTTTCTTCACATTATGTCAAAATGACGCGTTTGTGAAAACACTGCTGTATTCGGAAGTGCCTACGAATTTACATGGAATGCTAGTAGAAAATCATTTGAACGACGTAAGTGAGGAGAGCGAGTCGACGGACAACCTGGCATATTCAAACAAACTATGATAAGCAGACTGTACTCCATGAATTCCAATCAAGATGAATGCTTCTTTCTTCACAAGCTGTTGGTAAATGTGCCCGGTCCAACGTCTTTCCAGGGTAAAGATAAATTGAGATTTGTCAGCGGCGTAACACATGCCACTTTCCGTAGTGCATGTCAAGCTCTGAATTTATTGGAGAACGACCGACACTGGGATGTATGCATTAATGACACGTCCAACACGTCACATACAAATCAAATTCGTGCATTGTTTGCAATTATATTGACCACTGGCTCTCCTTCATCTCCAACAGAGTATGGGAGAAACACAAATCGCACATGGCTGAAGATATTGTCCGTCGAATACGCGAGGAAAATTCAAATATAATCATGAATTTTACAGCAGGTATCTATAACGAAGCGTTGACAATGATTGAAGATTTGTGCTTACAAATCGCAAACAAAGTTCTCATTCAATTGGGAATACCATCACCAAATCGATCTGCTGCTGCTCCGTTCAATGTAAAATTGTGTTGTGAACAAAGTTACAACACGGGTGATCTGTTATCGTATGTGATATCAAATATTCTTAAGCTAATGCTTGAGCGAAAGGCATTTACGATCAAATAATTTAAACTCTCAATAATGGGTTTGGAGAAATCTTCTTAGATGCGCCAGGAGAGAACTGTAAAATCTTTCTAATTAGATTGATTTTGGCAGCATTTCGATCCAAAAATGGCATAACCTTAGTTCTTGTATCGTCCAGAATAGCTGCAACATTGCTACCAGGTGGAAGAACTGCTACTTCGGCTTTGAAATTACCACTGAACATGCAATTCATTGAAACTGCCACGTGCAACATTTATAAAGCATCCGGCATCAGTAAATTATTGCAGAAATGTAAACTTATTGTTTGGGATAAATGCACAATGGCTGTTAAAGATGGGAGTCTGTACTATGGGGGGATCTAGTATAACATGGATGTAGGGGCAGTAGTTAGCATTAAGAGTTATCAAATATGGGAGATCTAAAAGGCCCGGCCCCCAAGTGAAATATCCACAGTGAATATTAATTGGCTACACCATGTCAGTCAAGAGGTTGATCATAGATCTCCTACACAGGAAGAATTAATACTCCTTTACTAACTTACTTATTTATTAACCCCTTAACAACCCCCCATATACATTCACACCAATAACAATAATAATAATTACTTTACCACACTATCTTACGTTAAAAGCCTTGGTCCACATAAGCAGGATACAAGGTTTACACTGACAACAAGCTAGGGTAAAGTACTACTAGTGAAGCACTTGAAGCTTGGGCAGCTTAGGGGGTAGTGAGCCTACGTGGTACCTTAACACTACACAACACTAATGGGTACCCAAAACACTGGCAAGTACTACCCCAAGGTCTCCAGCTTGCTTACAAACAGCTTACAAACCCAGAGTAGGCACACTTAAAAAACACAGGACTTAACTTAATGGTACAGGAACTTAAGGTAAGGGAAATAAGTAAGAGGAAAGGTAGAGGAGTGCAGAGCAGCTCAGAAAAGTCTTGATCCCCACGAACGCCAGTCAGAGAAGAGAGATCGTCTCCACTCTCCTCCCTCAGTTCACTCGCTGCCAGCAGACTACTCAACTAATCGTACAGCACTCCTATCCCAAGTTTACTCAGGTTTACTTTACAAATGATTAGAAAGTATTAGTAAACATAGTTGGTGCCTATTTTATTATTTAATAATCAACCCCAAGCTCAGTCTTTATATGCTCTTTGAGAAACAAGAATAGTCTTACGTCTGGCAGGGAAGATACAAACAAAAGCACCTCGCCATGCATTCCCCTACTAAAAGGTAGTTTATTTTACTCAATTTTGACCTCTGGTTTCCTCTCAGGAACCCAGGGTCGTAACAATAGCCCACAAAAAAATCGCTCCTGATCTTGATCGATCATTGCAAGATTTGCGTGGGAACATCAGACCATTTGGGAACGCATTAATATTGCTTGCAGGAGAATTCATGCAAACATTACCTGTAATTCCTCAATCGACACCAGCGGACGAAATAAATGCTTGCCTGAAAACTCTACTTTGTGGCGCCACGTAAAGATGTTAAAATTAACTAAAAATATGCGTGTCCAACTGCAAAACGACTCATCAGCTGAGATATTCTCACATCAATTTCTGGAAATTGAGAACGGAAACGTGCCGGTTGATCTGATATCAGGACGAATTTCATTGCCTTATAACTTCTACAATTTAGTGACGTCAGAAGAAGAATTGGTTGAAAAGTATTTCCCAATATTCAAACCAATTATAAGAATCACGATTGGTTGAGTGAACGAGCTGTTCTTGCGGCCAAGAACAAAGACGTCTAAGAATTTAAATATATTATTCAATCTAACATACAAAGAAAGGCAGTCACATACAAGTCCGTCGGTACTGTGGTGGAAGCAGATGAAGCGGTTAATTATTCAGATTCAGATTCAGATTCAGATGTTTATTCAGGTAAGGTATATACATACAAGTGATGTTACATTAATGGATTGATATATAGATAGAGCTAGTACATACAATGCCTAAAGCCACTATTACGCAATGCGTTTCGGGCAAGAAAAACATAAATATCTAGAACTTAATACTAATTGAGCATAAAGAATAAAAAGTGTTGAGAACAAATACAAATAAAGATAAAAAAAGGGGGAACATGACTGAAAAAGCAGCACAAATACAATAGGTTGACAGTGTTGATTAAAAAAAAAAAAAAAAAAAAAGAAAATAACAGACATGGGTTGACAATAGAGGAGTGAGGTAGATTACAGGGAATTTATTAGGTAGTGTTTAGTTTTTATCTTAAACTGGTTGAGAGAGGTACAGTCTTTAACATGGTTGGGAAGGTCATTCCACATTCTGGGCCCCTTGATTTGCAGAGCATTTCTAGTTTGATTAAGACGTACTCTAGGAATATCAAAACTGTATTTATTTCTGGTGTGGTGCTCATGGGTTCTGTTACAACCTTCTATGAAGCTTTTAAGATCAGGATTGGCATTATAGTTTAGCGTTTTATATATGTATAATACACAAGAGAGAATGTGCAGTGACTTAATATCTAACATATTCAGAGATTTGAGTAGGGGTACCGAGTGATGTCTGGGGCCAGAGTTGGATATTGTTCTAATAGCAGCTTTGTGTTGGGTAATTAGAGGACGTAAGTGATTTTGGGTAGTAGAACCCCAAGCACAAATACCATAGTTGAGATAAGGATAGATAAGGGAGTAATAGAGAGTCACCAGGGCAGGGCGTGGTACATAATATCTGATCTTAGAAAGAATGCCCACAGTTTTTGAAACTTTTTTTGATATATTTAGAATGTGTCCCTGGAAATTCAGCTTGTGGTCAATGAGAATGCCAAGGAATTTGCCATCTAATTTGTTACAAATTTGGGTATTGTTTATTTTGAGATTTATATGACTAGAGGATTTATTGCCAAACAGAATATAGAAAGTTTTGTCAATGTTAAGGGTGAGTTTGTTGGCAGTTAGCCAAAGATGGACTTTATTTAGCTCAGTATTTACTGTGGCATTTAGAGCAAGAGGGTCAGGACTGGAGTAAATGAAGGTTGTGTCGTCAGCAAATAGAATTGGTTTGAGGTGTTGGGAGGCATTTGGAAGGTCATTAATGTAGATGAGAAAGAGGAGAGGGCCAAGTATGCTGCCCTGAGGAACACCAATGTTGATGGGTAGGGTGGGAGAAATTGTATTATTCACAGAAACATATTGGAGCCTGTCAGTAAGGTAGGACTCGAGGTATTGTAGGGAGTGTCCTCTGACTCCATAATGATGTAATTTAAGAAGAAGGTTATGGTGGTTGACAGTATCAAAAGCTTTACGCAGGTCCACAAATAACCCAACAGGGAACTCCTTTTTATCAAGAGCTGTATGAATCGAGTTAAGCATACTAATAAGTGCATCGTTATCCAACAGATAACTGTTAACTGTTGTGTTATCCAACAGAATTTTTTAATTCACTCGATCTGCCAGGGATACCACCACCGCACGAACTGCAATTGAAAATCGGCGTGCCAATTATCATATTACGAAATATCAACCAGCAAAAGCTTCGCAACAGCATGCGGCTCGCAGTATAAAATTATTCAGCAACGTCGTAGAAGCAACAATCTTGAAAGGACCTTTTAAAGGTGAAGATGTCCTCATTCCTCGCATTCCTATGGTTCCATCGGATTTGCCATTTTAATTTAAGAGATTGTAATTCCCAATTCGAGTGGCATTTGCAATCACCATCAACAAAGCTAAGGGCCAATCTTTAGAACTGTGCGGTTTAGATCTAGACACGGATTACTTCTCACATAAGAGAAGAAGGAGACGGCCAGCTCGGACCGGCCGGCCGAGCAGACAGCACGCTGGACATGTGATCCTGTGGTCCCGGGTTCGATCCCGGGCGTCGGCAAGAAACGATGGGTAGAGTCTCTTTCACCCTATGCCCCTGTTACCTAGCAGTAAATAGGTACCTGGGAGTTAGTCAGCTGTCATGGGCTGCTTCCTGGTGTGTGCGTGGGGGGGGGGGGAAATAGTAGTAGTAGAAACAGTTGATTGACAGTTGAGAGGCGGGCTGAAAGAGCAGAGCTCAACCCCCGCAAGCAAAACTAGGTGAATACATGGACAATTATATGTGGCATGTTCTAGAGTCAGCAATCAGACAATCTCTATATCTTCACAGACAGTGGAACACGAAAAAATATTGTATACCCACAAGCATTGTGAAATTAAACAAGTTAGAATCGTGCATTTTCATTGGGTTCCATTTAACCAGATTGAGCCACAACCAGGAACAACGCAACTGGTATGTACAGGACACCTTAATCCACTCGACCATCACGAACGGACATAAGGAGGTGATAGCCGAAGCTATTTGAACCATTTGCGGTGCTCCTGGCAGTAAGGGTTCAAGTCACTTCTAGGTTGTGAGTTTTCAGTTGCATATAGTCCTGGGGACCATTCAAGCTTGTTCGCATTTGTGTTCCTCACGTGTGCCCCAAAGAATGAGGTGATTTGATAAAATACTATGCCCAAGATTACCATCCGAGTGCTAGTGGGATATAGTAAATATAAATAAATATATATATATATATATATATATATATATATATATATATATATATATATATATATATATATATATATATATATATATATATATATATATATATATATATATATAAAGTACTCCCAGTAAACTGCATCGAGGCTGGTTCTTCCTCGAATAAAATTAATAACTCCAAATATATATATATATATATATATATATATATATATATATATATATATATATATATATATATATATATATATATATATATATATATATATATATTCTACAAAATAAAAAAAAGTAAAATTTAAAAACAAAACTAACTCAGAAAAAGTTATTATACAATATTTTTAACATGTGAAATATAAATATAACTTCCAAATCTATTACAACTGGCCGTTCCTCGGTGGCTTGATTGTCTTAGTTGTCAGTCTGGCTCTCAGGCGGCCGGGTCAAACCCCGCCCCAGACAGTCCCAGTGTTGTCTGTGTGGGATGACCTTGTTGCTGACCTTGGCTTAACTGTCTGGGTGGGATGTGGCTGCTGACCTTGGCTTAACTGTCTGGGTGGGATGTGGCTGCTGACCTTGGCTTAACTGTCTGGGTGGGATGTGGCTGCTGACCTTGGCTTAACTGTCTGGGTGGGATGTGGCTGCTGACCTTGGCTTAACTGTCTGGGTGGGATGTGGCTGCTGACCTCGGCTTAACTGTCTGGGTGGGATGTGGCTGCTGACCTTGGCTTAACTGTCTGGGTGGGATGTGGCTGCTGACCTCGGCTTAACTGTCTGGGTGGGATGTGACTGCTGACCTTCGCATAACTGTCTGGGTGAGATGTGACTGCTGACCTCGGCTTAACTGTCTGGGTGGGATGTGACTGCTGACCTTGGCTTAGCTGCCTGGGTGAGATGTGACTGCTGACCTTGGCTTAACTGTCGGGGTGGGATGTGACTGCTGACCTTGGCTTAACTGTCGGGGTGTGATGTGACTGCTGACCTTGGCTTAACTGTCTGGGTGGGATGTGGCTGCTGACCTTGGCTTAACTGTCTGGGTGGGATGTGGCTGCTGACCTTGGCTTAACTGTCTGGGTGGGATGTGGCTGCTGACCTCGGCTTAACTGTCTGGGTGGGATGTGGCTGCTGACCTTGGCTTAACTGTCTGGGTGGGATGTGGCTGCTGACCTCGGCTTAACTGTCTGGGTGGGATGTGACTGCTGACCTTCGCATAACTGTCTGGGTGAGATGTGACTGCTGACCTCGGCTTAACTGTCTGGGTGGGATGTGACTGCTGACCTTGGCTTAGCTGCCTGGGTGAGATGTGACTGCTGACCTTGGCTTAACTGTCGGGGTGGGATGTGACTGCTGACCTTGGCTTAACTGTCGGGGTGTGATGTGACTGCTGACCTTGGCTTAACTGCCTGGGTGGGATGTGACAGCTGACCTTGGCTTAACTGCCTGGGTGGGATGTGACTGCTGACCTTGGCCTGGGTGGGGTGTGACTGCTGATCTTGGCTTAACTGTCTGGGCGGGATGTGATTAATAATTCTAACCTTGGCTTAACTGTCTGGGTGGGATAGTATTTTATCAAATGTCTGGGACATTCAGGCTTCTTTCTTCTTCCTCTTCCTCTTTCTTTCTTCTTTCTTCCTCACGTGTGCCCCTAAGAATGAGGTGATTTGATAAAATATTATGCCCAAGATTACCATCAGAGTGCCGGCGGGCTGATGGACAAATAGCCATCAGCTTTTGTCCGGTCGTGAAGGTCGAGTAGATTAGGTGCCTTGTTCGCCAGTTGCAAAGTGCCCCTGGCAGTATGGGTTCGAGTCCCTTCTGGGGTGTGAGTTTTCAGTTATATATATATATATATATATATATATATATATATATATATATATATATATATATATATATATATATATATATATATATATATATATATATATATATAATATGACCGAAAAAGTAAGATTAATAATTCTAACACGAATTTTCTCAATCTTTCGTACATTACGCTTCACTGTTGGAGGTAAATCAAAAATTAATTCTCCAAAATTCATTTTTATTTCTAGTCTGACGCGACACGGGCGCGTTTCGTAAAACTTATTACATTTTCAAAGACTTTAGTTCACAAATACACAACTGAATAGAACTTACGTATCTCCGATTTTATATCTACATTTGAGTGAGGTGGGAGGGGTGATGTGGCATTAACACAAGACAGAACAAGAGGGGATATTAATAGGGTATTAAAAGTATCAACACAAGACAGAACACAAACAATGGGTATTGAATAGAAGTGTTTGTAGAAAGCCTATTGGTCCATATTTCTTGATGCTTCTATATTGGAGCGGAGTCTTGAGGTGGGTAGAATATAGTTGTGCAATAATTGGCTGTTGATTGCTGGTGTTGACTTCTTGATGTGTAGTGCCTCGCAAACGTCAAGCCGCCTGCTATCGCTGTATCTATCGATGATTTCTGTGTTGTTTACTAGGATTTCTCTGGCGATGGTTTGGTTGTGGGAAGAGATTATATGTTCCTTAATGGAGCCCTGTTGCTTATGCATCGTTAAACGCCTAGAAAGAGATGTTGTTGTCTTGCCTTTATACTGGGTTTTTTGGAGCTTACAGTCCCCAAGTGGGCATTTGAAGGCATAGACAACGTTAGTCTCTTTTAAAGCGTTCTGTTTTGTGTCTGGAGAGTTTCTCATGAGTAGGCTGGCCGTTTTTCTGGTTTTATAGTAAATCGTCAGTTGTATCCTCTGATTTTTGTCTGTAGGGATAACGTTTCTATTAACAATATCTTTCAGGACCCTTTCCTCCGTTTTATGAGCTGTGGAAAAGAAGTTCCTGTAAAATAGTCTAATAGGGGGTATAGGTGTTGTGTTAGTTGTCTCTTCAGAGGTTGCATGGCGTTTCACTTTCCTTCTTATGATGTCTTCGACGAAACCATTGGAGAAGCCGTTGTTGACTAGGACCTGCCTTACCCTACAGAGTTCTTCGTCGACTTGCTTCCATTCTGAGCTGTGGCTGAGAGCACGGTCGACATATGCGTTAACAACACTCCTTTTGTACCTGTCTGGGCAGTCGCTGTTGGCATTTAGGCACATTCCTATGTTCGTTTCCTTAGTGTAGACTGCAGTGTGGAAACCTCCGCTCTTTTCCATGACTGTTACATCTAGAAAGGGCAGCTTCCCATCCTTTTCCATCTAGTAAGTGAAACGCAGCACGGAACTCTGCTCAAATGCCTCCTTCAGCTCCTGCAGATGTCTGACATCAGGTACCTGTGTGAAAATGTCGTCAACATACCTGCAGTATATGGCCGGTTTCAAGTTCATGTCGACTAAGACTTTTTGCTCGATGGTACCCATGTAGAAGTTTGCAAACAGAACACCTAGGGGAGAACCCATGGCGACCCCATCTACTTGCTTATACATGTGCCCATCCGGGCTCAAGAAGGGTGCCTCTTTAGTACAAGCTTGGAGTAGTTTCCTTAGAATATTTTCTGGAATGTCAAGAGGAGTACAGGCTGGATCACGATACACTCTGTCGGCTATCATCCCGATTGTCTCGTCCACAGGTACGTTGGTAAACAGCGATTCTACGTCCAACGAGGCTCTTATCCCTGTGGCCTGTGTGCCCCGCAGTAAGTCAACAAATTCCTTTGGAGACTTCAGGCTGAAGGCGCAATGGACATAAGGAGTCAGCAGGCCGTTGAGTCGCTTCACCAGTCTGTACGTGGGTGTGGGTATCTGGCTAATGATTGGCCGAAGTGGGTTTCCAGGCTTGTGTGTCTTGACATTTCCATACGCATATCCAGGTTTATATTCCCCAATAATCTTTGGCAGGTGGAGTCCTGATTTCTTGGCATTCACAGTTTACTGTGAACTTAGCGTTCACAGTAAACTGTGAACGCCAAGAAATCAGGACTCCACCTGCCAAAGATTATTGAGGAATATAAACCTGGATATGCGTATGGAAATGTCAAGACACACAAGCCTGGAAACCCACTTCGGCCAATCATTAGCCAGATACCCACACCCACGTACTGACTGGCAAAGCGACTCAACGGCCTGCTGACTCCTTATGTCCCTTGCGCCTTCAGCCTGAAGTCGCCAAAGGAATTTGTTGACTTACTGCGGGGCACACGGGCCACAGGAATAAGAGCCTCGTTGGACGTAGAATCGCTGTTCACCAACGTACCTGTGGACGAGACAATCGGGATGATAGCCGACAGAGTGTATCGTGATCCAGCCTGTACTCCTCATGACATACCAGAAAATATCCTAAGGAAACTACTCCAAGCTTGTACTAAAGAGGCACCCTTCTTGAGCCCGGATGGGCACATGTATAAGCAAGTAGATGGGGTCGCCATGGGTTCTCCCCTAGGTGTCCTGTTTGCAAACTTCTACATGGGTACCATCGAGCAAAAAGTCTTAGTCGACATGAACTTGAAACCGGCCATATACTGCAGGTATGTTGACGAAATTTTTACACAGGTACCTGATGTCAGACATCTGTAGGAGCTGAAGGAGGCATTTGAGCAGAGTTCCGTGCTGCATTTCACTTACGAGATGGAAAAGGATGGGAAGCTGCCCTTTCTAGATGTAACAGTCATGGAAAAGAGCGGTTTCCACACTGCAGTCTACACTAAGGAAACGAACATAGGAATGTGCCTAAATGCCAAAAGCGACTGCCCAGATAGGTACAACAGGAGTGTTGTTAACGCATATGTCGACCGTGCTCTCAGCCACAGCTCAGAATGGAAGCAAGTCGACGAAGAACTCTGTAGGGTAAGGCAGGTCCTAGTCAACAACGGCTTCTCCAATGGTTTCGTCGAAGACATCATAAGAAGGAAAGTGAAACGCCATGCAACCTCTGAAGAGACAACTAACACAACACCTATACCCCCTATTAGACTATTTTACAGGAACTTCTTTTCCACAGCTCATAAAACGGAGGAAAGGGTCCTGAAAGATATTGTTAATAGAAACGTTATCCCTACAAACAAAAATCAGAGGATACAACTGACGATTTACTATAAAACCAGAAAAACGGCCAGCCTACTCATGAGAAACTCTCCAGACACAAAGCAAAACACTTTAAAAGAGACCAACGTCGTCTATGCCTTCAAATGCCCTCTTGGGGACTGTAAGCTCCAAAAAACCCAGTATATAGGCAAGACAACAACATCTCTTTCTAGGCGTTTAACGATGCATAAGCAACAGGGCTCCATTAAGGAACATTTAATCTCTTCCCACAACCAAACCATCGCCAGAGAAATCCTAGTAAACAACACAGAAATCATCGATAGATACAGCGATAGCAGACGGCTTGACGTTTGCGAGGCACTACACATTAAGAAGTCAACACCAACAATCAACAGCCAATTAATGCACAACTATATTCTACCCACCTCAAGACTCCGCTCCAATATAAAAGCATCAAGAAATATTTACCAATAGGCTTTCTACAATCACTTCCATTCAATACCCATTGTTTCGCGTTCTGTCTTGTGTTGATGAATTTAATACCCTATTTATTTATTTATTTATTTATTTATATATATACAAGAAGGTACATTGGGTTTGTGAGCATACATTGGATAGTACAGTATTTACATTCTTGTAAAGCCACTAGTACGCGCAGCGTTTCGGGCAGGTCCTTAATCTAGCAGATAATTTTAAGTTGGAAATTTCAATCAGAATTGATAAATGATAAAGATACATTACAAGAGAAAAATGAGATGAGAGAGATAAGTAAGTATATTAAAGCACATTGTTATATTAAAGCTCTGATTGATTACATTGACAGCTTGATTAGTAATTTAAACAAGATTAATAGACACCATACAGCAGATTGACAGCACATATGAGACAGCAATGATCACATTGCTGATCGCATCGCATCGCATCGCAGCATCACAATGATCACTATTAATACCACCTCACCCCATCCACCTCACTCAAATGTAGATATAAACAAATCGGAGATGTGTAAGTTCTATTCAGTTGTGTATGTGTAAACTAAAGTCTTTGAAAATGTAATAAGTTTTACGAAACGTGCTCAAGTGTCGCGTCAGACTAGAAATAAAAATTAATTTTGGAGAATTGATTTTTGAATTACCACCAGCAGTGAAAGGAAATGTACGAAAGATTGAGAAAATTCGTGTTAGAATTATTAATCTTACTTTTTCGGTCATATTTAATAATATATGTCTACAGGAAAGACTGCTACCAAAATATACTAATATATATATATATATATATATATATATATATATATATATATATATATATATATATATATATTTACAGGGCTTACTGTGCACTATACAGTGTACAATTGAAAAGCTGAAAGGTTGCTATTTAACAGAGGCCGCAGCTCCTTTATATATAAGGATTCCATTACTCTCAAATCTGACTGGCCATTCATACAAGTGTCCAGAATTTTAAAATCAGATTCCAGCAGAGAATGATCAAACTCATAACAATGGTTTCTAATCTCCGAAAATGCTGGTTTAGACAATGGTATATAAAGGATTATCTTTCAGGACTGGATTACCATTGTCTAAACCAGCATTTTCGGAGATTAGAAACCATTGTTATGAGTTTGATCATTCTCTGCTGGAATCTGATTTTAAAATTCTGGACACTTGTATGAATGGCCAGTCAGATTTGAGAGTAATGGAATCCTTATATATAAAGGAGCTGCGGCCTCTGTTAAATAGCAACCTTTCAATTGTACACTGTATAGTGCACAGTAGGCCCTGTAATTTGATTTATAGTTCATTCTGGTAGTTTAATTTTATTATAATTTTGTTTAGTTTACAATGTCTTTGCCCTTTCTTACTTATTTCAAGTCTTGACATTGTACATTAATATAATCTTTTATTTAGGATACATAATACATCTTTTGGTATTTAATTTTATTTAATATTTGAGTTTTTTATAAGATTTTGGTTAGTACTTTATAATTGTCGTTTATTCTGTTTGTATTTTATATACATTTTTTGTAGATTTGTAGTCATTATATAAATATTTGTTATGTGTTTAGTATCTATGTGTTAGGTATCAAGTTTCATTTCTGATCACTTCACATAAGTTTAATAGAATGGTTTGTTTTAGTAGTTATAAAATTCATCTTCTAGTTTAATGGATTTTTAAATTAGCTTCAATATATATGACAGTTAATGTTTTATTTGTATTGATCACTTTAAGTGTGCTTAAGTGTTTTGTTTTTTAAGCATTTTCCTTTCTTTGATAGGCAATTATATTCAGTATGAGTTCTTTGTTTACCAGTTATTTGATTGTGATTTCTGTTTTTTCTTTTAGATCTGATGATGAATACGAGAAGTATTCTAAACGTTATGCATTTTAAAGTAAAGAATCTGAAACAAGATGTTCAGTATATCCCTGGTTTTCCTATTCATCTTAAAATTAAGATTCCCGAATGAACATCGATCATAAATATATATATATATATATATATATATATATATATATATATATATATATATATATATATATATATATATATATATATATATATATATATATATATATATATATAGGAGGTACCACCTCTGGTGCAATTATAGGGACCCACAGCCTCAGAGAAGGGAACACAGAGCATCCAGGGAAAAACTTGCCATTTAACTCTGAATACGTAAGAGTGTTCACTTCTTCTACCACCCCCCTTTTTTTATGGTGTACACTTTATTATGCAAGGTTATACAGTTACATATCTGATTTTATACAAAAAATTAATATTAAGAGGACACAAAAAAAAGTTCGCTTCCTAGAGGCTGTAGATTTCCTCGAACTCCTCCAACGCCGGACAGGAACCGAGGATGCAACGAGCATTCCCCCTCTGGATCGCGACACTGAGGCACTGAAAGAGAAAACTTTCTGCTCTAGGGTCTCTTGTGGTGTCAATGAGCTTAGAACCAAGATCCTTAAGAAACCTTCTTGCACTCGCTCCCCATGGGCCTAGGGTCTCGGACACTATTGGAACAAAGTTGTACCGATGATCTAATTGCCTGTACTTGGCTGACTTGTCTCTTTCTCTGCATGTCGCCGCGGCTCCTGCTGTGCCGGCAGAGAGGTTGATGTATGTGGTTGCCAGGGTGGATACACAAGTATAGTCCCATGCCAATTGTCTGCCACCCTTCCACGGTCGCAGTGTGATTCCGTCTGGTCGGCCGGCAAAGCTAACCGAGTCACGGTTCAGTAGGTTGCGGGGATCTCTCTCTGCTGGACACTGAGCAGAGGCAAGGCTTCTTTTAATGATGTCATTGACTTCGTCGTGTCTAGTGTGCCAACCACCAGATTTTCCACAGTGCAGGCCATGCAATCCATATTCGTCAGCATCTGCCTCGCCACAAATACACCTGTGAACAGTGTGGATAGGGGCAGCAAGACGGAGAGCAACTGCAATACAGAGCTCCTTCGGATCAAGACGTGTGCCTGTCGCAGACATAGGGACTGCCAAAAGGAAGTCCCCTGCATGGGGAGCCTGCACAGCTGTGAGGCGTGCACGATCACTGGGGGTTGTTGCTGCCTCCAGCAAAGCTGTGGCTTCTTTGTCTACAATTGGGCTGTCCCAACTAGATTGTTACTTGGCTTTCGGCATAGCTGGTCTGAGTGCTGGGTCTGCCATGGCACCCCATTTCGTGTAGAATTCCGTGTAGTGGGGGTCCTGTACCCCCGTTACATCACTCAGGGTGTCAGGTAGAATTTCCTTAACCAGGTCATCTGATGCTCAGGAGGAAGACAGGAAGGCTGGGACAGCAATTTGGGTAACCGAGCGGACACCCAAGCCACCGAGCCTAATAGGAAGAGTGGCTTGTTTCCACTGGCATTCGTTGAGGGAGAAGTTAACAACTTTTTCCAGCATGGTCTTCAGTAAGAGGTCATACTCTTCAAGCTTTCGGCTGTCGTAAGATGGGGCGCACCTCAGAAAGTAGGTTAACCTCGGAAGGGATAGGCATTTGGTGAGGAGATAAAAAGCATCGTGGCATCGATGTCACCTATTCTGTCTTCCATCCTCCTAAGGCCTGCGATTTTCTTGTCAAGGATCTCGGCTCCAGGCAAGGCAGACCTTATTCTAGCTACGATGTCTGGGTTGGAGGAGACTACTTCACACTTGGAAGGGTTCAGGACAAGACCCAGGCTTACTTCTTGCTCCCTTATTTTCCTGATATCTGACAAGAGATGGTCTATGTTGCCAGCTATAGTGCCATCATCCAAAAACCAGATGTTGAACTCGCTGGACAAGCTTTCGGAGATTTCTTTTAAGACTAAGCAGAAATGAAGGGGAGCAAGAGGATCACCTTGCTGAACACCTTCACATGATCTGATTTCATGTTCACCAAAGAGCAGTTTTGACTCACCACTGTAGCACGATAGTATGAACGGGTAGAGGGGCTGGAAATAGCGATGTACGGCACAAAGTACTGCATCTCTTCTGACCATGTTGAAGGCATTCTTAAAGTCCAGAATATATATATATATATATATATATATATATATATATATATATATATATATATATATATATATATATATATATATATTTATATTATTTGGCACTAATAGTGCCAAAAAATGGTAATTTAATATATTTAAGATAGCTTTCTACTGTAGTAATCCTACACGATGGGTGAAACTTCTTATTTAAGAAATTCCTTATAAAGGTATAAACCATATGCAAAGGATAACCATTATTTGAAAAAAAATTAACAAGAAAATTAATTTCTTTATCAAAGTTCTTCAAATTTCAACATAAAACAAAGGCCCTATTCAGTAGTGTTAATTGCATTTTTTTGCAATAATTGCAATTGTTAATTGCATTGCATAATTGCAGATATTTTTAAGAAAAATGCAATTAACACTCATATATATATAATTGCTGTACCAGCGTTCCTGTCCTCTTCAGTGGGGTCTGACAACTTGGTGAAGGAAATCCTACCTGAGCACCTAGTTCAACAGGCAGGGGTGCATGATCCCAGCTTCACAGACTGCACAACCAAATGGGTCTCTCTCGCAGGACCAGCACCCCAACCACCGCCTTCTGAAGCCCATAAGCAATCCAGCTGGGATCGCCCCATTGCCGACCAAGAAGCTGCAACTTTGCTAAAAGCTGCGACAACACCACATGACACTGCCCGACTTAGAGCTGTACCAGCTCCCCATGCAGGTGATTTCCTATTAGCAACCCCAATGTCAGCAACCGGCACCCGTCTCACACCGCAGGCCCTCCGAATTGCCGTGGCTCTCCGCCTCACTGCCCCAATCCACACCGAATACAGGTGTATTTGCGGCGAGGCAGAGGCCGACAGATATGGACGGCATGGCCTTCTTTGCCAAAGGACGGGAGGATGGCATGCAAGACACGGTGAGGTTAATGACATTATTAAGAGAAGCCTTACCACAGCCGGTTGTCCAGCAGAGAGAGAGCCCCGTTACCTAATTTCCCGCAACTCTGATGAGCCTGTCGGTCGCCCAGACGGAATTACGGTGAACCCCTGGAAGAATGGTAGACAGTTGGTGTGGGACTACACTTGCGTTTCAACTTTAGCCAATACCTATGTTGACTTCAGTGCTACACAAGCAGGAGGAGCTGCCAATCACCGGGAAGCGGCCAAGTCACGTAAATACAGAGACCTTGAGCACCACTACAATTTTGTCCCCATTGCCTCAGAGACACTTGGTGCCTGGGGTAAAAGTGCTGCTAGCTTTTTGAAAGAGTTGGGGTCTAAGCTAATCGAAACAACTAGAGACCCTAGAGCTGCCAGTTTTCTTATTCAGCGCCTTAGTGTGGCAATCCAGAGAGGAAATGCTCACTGCATCCACGGTTCCTGCCCGCCATCTGAGGAGCTGGAGGAGCTTTTCAACTTGTGACAAGCAGCCTTGTACCCTGCATGTAATCAATATTGTAACTTTTTTTGTGTAATGACATTTTCAAATAAAGTTAGATAAATATACACACTTAACAAAAGAATAGGGGTGGTAGGAGAAGAAAATATCAAAGTGTTCAGTGAGAATTGACACCAATTGACACCAAGTGCCCTCGACAACCATTCATTCCCAACGCTCTTTCTTGGAAGAATGCCACATATGATCGGGATTCCTCCCTTGCTCCTAACTAATTCTATGGCTTTGTTAAATTTCTGTATCAGTTCCTCACTCCTAACTCGTCCAACATCATTACCCCCTGCACTAATACAAGTAATGGGTTTGTTCCCATTTCCCGTCATAATATCTTTCATGTTGTCAACAATATCTTCAATTCCAACTCCTGGATTGCAAACACTTAACCTGTTCCCCCCTATCTCTGGCACAAAACGTCCTGTCTGAATACCTAACCTGGGAATCTCCTATAACCAATATTCACTTAGGTACCTCCTTAACTTTCTGAGCACTTTGAGTGGCCTGTGATTCGTTGCTCCTCGTTGACTTCCCTTTCGAAAGAACTGCAGGCTCACCACAGCACTCGTCTTCCAACACGACAAATGAATTTGAAGTCCTAAGGGCGTCTGTAGGCGGCCTTGTCAAGGTCTTCTTAAGGCCCCTGTCCTTAACGACTTTCCACTACTAGGTCTTTTAAATATTGTCTCCTCCTTCGTTTCTTCTCGATGTTTCAGCTGTCATACCTCCTCCCGTAGGGAATCCATCTCTGCGCTCAGAGTTCCACCTAAATCCATCAGTTCCTTCAATAATCCTTCCATTATTGCTAAAATAATATTACAGCAATCGGAGCTCCAGCTAACACAACCAGTCACTGTGACTGCGCCTGACTGACTGATAGGAACGTTATCCCTACAGACAAAAATCAGAAAATACAATTGACAATTTATTATAAAACCAAAAAAACGGCCAATCTACTCATAAAAACTCTCCAGACACCAAGCAGAACGCCTTTAAGAAGACCAACGTCGTCTATGCCTTTAAATGCCCACTTGGGGACTGTAAGCCCCAAAGAACTCAGTATATAGGCAAGACAACAACGTCTCTTTCCAGGCAATTAACAATGCATAAGCAACATGGCTCCATCAAGGAACATATAATCTCTTCTCACAACCAGACCATCACCAGAGAAATCTTAACAAATAACACAGAAATCCTCGATAGGTACAGTGATAGCAGGCGGGATGACATCAGCGAGGCACTACACATCAAAAAGTCAACACCAGCATTCAACAGCTAATTAATGCACAACTATATTCTACCTACTTCAAGACCCTGAACCAATATGGAAGCAACAAGAGGAAGTATGCGCCAATAGGCCTTTTGCAGTTCTCATATCCAATTTATACCTATTGTTTCGTGTTCTATCTTGTGTTTGTCATACGTTTGTTCACCTCACTCAAAATTTTGTACCATATCACCTCACCCAAAATCAGTATTAGTTAGATGAATCTGTGTGTAAATTAAGTCTTTGAAAATGTAATAAGCATTACGAAACGCGTTCAGGCGTCAGACCTTAAAAAAATGAATTTTGGAGAATTGATATTTTTATTACCACCGACAGTGAAGAAAAACATAAGAAATATTGAGATAATTCGTGATAGCATTACTAATCTTACCTTTTTGGTCATATTCAACAACATATGTTTGCAAGAAAGACAGCTACCGAAATATACCAATATATATTATATATATATATATATATATATATATATATATATATATATATATATATATATATATATATATATATATATATATATATATATAATATATATATATATATATATATATATATATATATATATATATATATATATATATATAAATATATATATATATATATATATATATATATATATATATATATATATATATATATATAATATATATTGGTATATTTTGGTAGCTGTCTTTCTTGCAAACATATGTTGCTGAATATGACCAAAAAGGTAAGATTAGTAATGCTAACACGAATTTTCTCAATATTTCTTATGTTTTTCTATTTCTTATGTTTTGTTTTTTTTATCCCGCCTGCTATCACTGTACCTATCGAGGATTTCTGTGTTATTTGTTAAGATTTCTCTGGTGATGGTCTGGTTGTGAGAAGAGATTATATGTTTAATTTTTAATTTTAATTTAATTAATTTTAACTCTAATAAAAAAAATTGACCTCATACATAATGAAATGGGTAGCTTTATCATTTCATAAGAAAAAAATTAGAGAAAATATATTAATTCAGGAAAACTTGGCGTATTAGGAAAATCGGGCCTTGCATAGTAGGCTGAGAAGTGCGTTCTGGCTATTAGGTACGACATATATATATATATATATATATATATATATATATATATATATATATATATATATATATATATATATATATATATATATATATATATATATATATATATATATATATATATGTCGTACCTAATAGCCAGAACGCACTTGTCAGCCTACTATGCAAGGCCCGATTTGCCTAATAAGCCAAGTTTTCCTGAAGTAATATATTTTCTCCAATTTTTTTCTTATACAACGATAAAGCTACCCATTTTATTATGTATGAGGTCGATTTTTTTTATTGGAGTTAAAACTAACGTAGATATATGACCGAACCTAACCAACCCTACCTAACCTAACCGAACCTATCTTTATAGGTTAGGTTAGGTTAGGTAGCTGAAAAAGTTAGGTTAGGTTAGGTTAGGTAGGTTAGGTAGTCGAAAAACAGTTAATTCATGAAAACTTGGCTTATTAGGCAAATTGGGCCTTGCATAGTAGGCTGACAAGTGCGTTCTGGCTACTAGGTACGACATATATATATATATATATATATATATATATATATATATATATATATATATATATATATATATATATATATATATATATATATATATATATATATATATATAAATGGTTTAGATTCAGGTTTGAGTTGCAACATTTGCAAATTTGCCGATGATACAAATATCGGTACAGAAATTAATATGGAAGAAGACTCACTATCCCTCCAAGTTGATCTAAATAGGGTTTTGAAATGGTCAAAAGATTGGCAGATGCATTTTAAGGTTGATAAATATAAAGTTTTGAGGATAGGTAATGATGATAGAGTTAAAAGATACTGGCTGGATGGTATTGAGATTGCGAAGTAGGATTGCGAAAGGGATCTGGGAGTTATCTTGAGTTTATCTTGAGATGATTTCGAGGCTTTAGTGTTCCCGCGGCCCGGTCCTCGACCAAGCCTTTACCCCAAGGAAGCAGCCTGTGACAGCTTACTAACACCCAGGTACCTATTTTACTGCTAGGTAACAAGGGGCAAAGGGGGAAAGAAACTCTGCCCATTGTTTCTCGCTGGCGCCTGGGATCGAACCCAGGACCACAGGAACACAGGATGGACTTAGACATCATGCCTCCAGCAAACAATGTCCAACATGCCTCCAGAAAGCACATACTGTCCAACATGCCCCCCAGCAAACACTTACTGTCCAACATACCTCCAGCAAACACTTACTGTCCAACATGCCTCCAGCAAACACTTACTGTCCAACATGCCTCCAGCAAACACGTACTGTCCAACATACCTCCAGCAAACTCTTACTGTCCTACATGCCTCCAGCAAACACATACTGTTCAACGTGCCCCAGCAAACACTTACTGTCCAACATGCCCCCAGCAAACACTTACTGTCCAACATACCTCCAGCAAACACTTACTTTCCATTATGCCCCCTGCAAACACTTACTGTCGAACATGCCTCCAGCAAACCCTTTATGTCCAACATGCCTACAGCAAACACTGTCCAACATGCCCCCAGCAAAAACTTACTGTCAATCATGCTTCCAGCATACACCTACTGTCCAACATGCCTCCAGCAAACATTTACTGTCAAACATGCCTCCAACAAACATTTACTGTCCGAGATGCCTCCAGCAAACACTTACTGTCCAACATGCCTCCAGCAAACACTTACTGTCCAACATGCATCTAGCAAACACTTACTGTCAATCATGCTTCCAGTATACACCTACTGTCCAACATGCCTCCAGCAAACACTTACTGTCCAAGATGCCTCCAGGAAACACTTACTGTCCAACATGCCTCCAGCAAACACTGTCCAACATGCCTCCAGCAAACACTTACTGTACAACATGCCTCCAGCAAACACATACTGTCCAACATGCCCCCTGCAAATACTTGCTGTCCAACATGCCTCCAGCAAACACTTACTGTCCATCATGCCTCCAGCAAACACTTACTGTTCAACATTCCTCCAGCAAACACTTACTGTCCAAAATGCCTCCAGCAAACACTTACTGTCCAAGATGCCTCCAGCAAACACTTACTGTCCAACATGCCTCCAGCAAACACATACTGTCCAACATGCCCCCAGCAAATACTTGCTGTCCAACATGCCACCAGCAAACACTTACTGTCCAACATGCCCCCAGCAAACACTTACTCTCCAATATGCCTCCAGCAAACACAGTCCAACATGCCTGAAGTAAACACTTACTGTCCATCATGCCTCCAGCAAACTTTTTCTGTCCAAATTACCTCCAGCAAACACTTACTGTCCAACATGCCTCCAGCAAACACTTACTGTCCAACATGCCTCCAGCAAACAAATGCTGTCCAACATGCCCCCAGCAAACACTCACTGTCCAACATGCCTCCAGCAAACACTTAAGGCCAACATTCCTCCAGCAAACACTTACTGTCCAAGATGCCTCCAGCAAACACTTACTGACCAAAATGCCTCCATCAAACACTCACTGTCCAACATGCCTTCCTGCAAACAATTACTGTTCAACATGCCCCAGCAAACACTGTCCAACATGCTCCCAGCAAAGACTTACTCTTCAACATGCCTCCAGCAAAGACTTACTTTCCAAAATGTCTTCAGCAAACACATACTGAACAACATGCCCCCAGCAAACACTTGCTGTCCAACATGCCTCCAGCAAACACTTACTGTCCAAAACGCCTCCATCAAACACTTACTGTCCAACATGCCTCCTGCAAACACTTGCTCTCCAACATGCCCCCAGTAAACACCTACTGTCGAACATGCCTCCAGCGAACACTTTCTGTCCAACATGCCTCCAGCAAACACTGTCCAACATGCCCTTAGCAAACACTTACTGTCCAACATGCCTTCAGCAAACACTTACTGTCCAACATGCCTCCAGCATACACTTACTGTCCAACATGCCTCCAGCAAACACTGTCCAAGATGCCTCCAGCAAACACTTACTGTCCTACATGCCTCCAGCAAACACTTACTGTCCAACATGCCTCCAGCAAACACTGTCCAACATGCCTTCAGCAAACACTTACTGTCCAACATGCCTCCAGCAAACACTGTCCAACATGCCCCCAGCAAACACTTACTGTCCAACATGCCTCCAGCAAACACTTACTGTCTAACATGCCTCTAGCAAACACTTACTGTCCAACATGCCCCCAGCAAACACTTACTGTCCAACATGCCTCCAGCAAACACTTACTGTCAAACATGCCTCCAACAAACATTTACTGTCCGAGATGCCTCCAGCAAACACTTACTGTCAAACATGCCTCCAGGAAACACTTACTGTCCAACATGCCTCCAGCAAACACTGTCCAACATGCCCCCAGCAAACACTTACTGTCCTACATGCCTCCAGCAAACACTTACTGTCCAACATGCCTCCAACAAACATTTACTGTCCGAGATGCCTCCAGCAAACACTTACTGTCAAACATGCCTCCAGCATACACCTACTGTCCAATATGCCTCCAGCAAACACTTACTGTCCAAGATGCCTTCAGGAAACACTTACTGTCCAACATGCCTCCAGCAAACACTGTCCAACATGCTTCCAGCAAACACTTACTGTCCAACATGCCTCCAGCAAACACTTACTGTCCAACATGCCTCCAGCAAACACTGTTCAAAATGCCCCAGCAAACACTAACTGTCCAATATGCCTGCAGCAAACACAGTCCAACATACCTGACGTAAACACAGTCCAACATGCCTGACGTAAACTCTTACTGTCCAACATGCCTCCAGCAAACACTTGCTGTCCATCATGCCTCCAGCAAACACTTTCTGTCCAAAATACCTCCAGCAAACTCTTACTGTCCAACATGCCTCCAGCAAACACTAACTGTCCTACATGCCTCCAGCAAACAAATGCTGTCCAACATGCCCCCAGCAAACACTTACTATCCAACATGGATCCAGCAAGTACTTAGTGTCCAACATGCCTCCAGCAAACACTTACTGTCCAAGATGCCTCCAGCAAACACTTACTGACCAACATGCCTTCCAGCAAACAATTACTGTTCAATATGCCCCAGCAAACACTGTCCAACATGCTCCGAGCAAAGACTTACTCTTCAACATGCCTTCAGCAAACACTTACTTTCCAAAATGCCTCCAGCAAACACATACTGTCCAACATGCCCCCAGCAAACACTAGCTGTCCAACATGCCTCCAGCAAACACTTACTATCCAAAACGCCTCCATCAAACACTTACTGTCCAACATGCCTCCTGCAAACACTTGCTCTCCAACATGCCCCCAGTAATCACTTACTGTCGAGCATGCCTCCAGCAAACACTTTCTGTCCAACATGCCTCCAGCAAACACTTACTTTCCAATATGCCCCCTGCAAACATTTACTGTCGAACATGCCTCCAGCAAACCCTTTCTGTCCAACATGCCTCCAACAAACACTTACTATCCAACATGCCTCCAGCAAACACTTACTGTCCAACATGCCTCCAGCAAACACTTACTGTCCAACATGCCTCCAGCAAACACTTACTTTCCAATATGCCCCCTGCAAACATTTACTGTCGAACATGCCTCCAGCAAACCCTTTCTGTCCAACATGCCTCCAACAAACACTTACTATCCAACATGCCTCCAGCAAACACTTACTGTCCAACATGCCTCCAGCAAACACTTACTGTCCAACATGCCTCCAGCAAACACTTACTGTTCAACATGCCCCAGCAAACACTTACTGTCCAATATGCCTCCAGCAAACACAGTCCAACATGCCTGAAGTAAACTCTCACTGTCTAACATGCCTCCAGCAAACACTTGCTGTCCATCTTGCCTCCAGCAAACACTTTCTGTCCAAAATATCTCCAGCAAGCACATACAGTCCAACATGCCTCCAGCAAACACTTACTGTCCAACATGCCTCCAGCAAACAAATGCTGTCCAACATGCCCCCAGCAAACACTAACTGTCCAACATGCCTCCAGCAAACAAATGCTGACCAACATGCCTCCAGCAAACACTTACTGTCCAAAATGCCCCTAGCAAACACTTACTGGCCAACATGCCTCCAGCAAACGCATACTGTCAAACATGCCCCCAGCAAACACTAGCTGTCCAACATGCCTCCAGCAAACACTTGCTGTCTAAAACGCCTCCATCAAACACTTACTGTCCAACATGCCTCCTGCAAACACTTACTCTCCAACATGCGCCCAGTAAACGCTTACTGTCGAACATGCCTCCAGCAAACACTTTCTGTCCAACATGCCTCCAGCAAACACTGTCCAACATGCCTTTAGCAAACACTTACTGTTCAACAGGCCTCCAGCAAACACTTACTGTCCAACATGCCTCCAGCATACACTTACTGTCCAACATGCCTCCAGCAAACACTTACTGTCCAAGATGCCTCCAGCAAACACTTACTGTCTAACATACCTCCAGCAAACACTGTCCAACATGCCCTCAGCAAACACTTGCTGTCCAACATGCCTCCAGTAAACACTGTCCAACATGCCCCCAGCAAACACTTACTGTCCAACATGCATCCAGCAAACACTTACTGTCCAACATGCCCCCAGCAAACACTTACTGTCCAACATGCCTCCAGCAAACACTTACTTTCCAATATGCCCCATGCAAACACTTACTGTCCAACATGCCTACAGCAAACACTGTCCAACATGCCCCCAGCAAACACTTACTGTCCTACATGCCTCCAGCAAACACTTACTGTCCAACATGCCTACAACAAACATTTACTGTCCGAGATGTCTCCAAAAAAACACTTACTGTCCATTATGCCTCCAGCAAATACTGTCCAACATGCCCCCAGCAAACACTTACTGTCCAACATGCCTCCAGCAAACACTTACTGTCCAACATACCTCCAGCAAACACGTACTTTCCAACATGCCTCCAGCAAACACTTACTGTCCAAAACGACGACAGCGAGCACTTACTGTCCAAGACGACGAGAGTGAACACTTACTGTCCAACACGACGACTACGAACACTTACTGTCCAACACGACGACAACGAACACTTACTGTCCAACATGCCTCCTGCAAACACCTACTGTCCAACATGCCTTCTAGAAACACTTACTGTCCAACACGACGACAACGAACACTTACTGCCCCACATGCCCCAGCAAACACTTACTGTACAACATGCCTCCTGCAAACACTTACTCTCCAAAATGGCCCCAGCAAACACTTTCTGTCCAACATGCCCCCAGCAAACACTTACTGTCCAACATGCCTCCAGCAAACACTGGCCAATATGCCCCCAGCAAACACTTACTGTCGAACATGCGTCAAGCAAACACTTACTGTTCAACATGCCCCAGCAAACACTTACTGTCCAACATGCCTCCAGCAAACAATGTCCAACATGCCCCCAGCAAACACTTACTGTCCAACATGCCTGCAGCAAACACTTACTGTCCACCATGCCTCCAGCAAACACTTACTGTCCAACATGCCCCCAGCAAGCACTTACTGTCCAACATGCCTCCAGCAAACACTTACTTTCCAATATGCCCCCTGCAAACACTTACTGTCGAACATGCCTCCAGCAAACCCTTTCTGTCCAACATGCCTACAGCAAACACTGTCCAACATGCCCCCAGCAAACACTTACTGTCCAATATGCCTCCAGCAAACACTTACTGTCCAACATACCTCCAGCAAACACGTATTTTCCAACATGCCTCCAGCAAACACTTACTGTCCAACACGACGACAGCAAACACTTACTGTCCAAGACGACGACAGCGAACACTTTCTGTCCAACACGACGACTGCGAACACTTACTGTCCAACACGACGACAACGAACACTTACTGTCGAACATGCCTCCAGCAAACACTTTCTGTCCAACATGCCTCCAGCAAACACTGTCCAACATGCCTTTAGCAAACACTTACTGTTCAACAGGCCTCCAGCAAACACTTACTGTCCAACATGCCTCCAGCATACACTTACTGTCCAACATGCCTCCAGCAAACACTTACTGTCCAACATGCCTCCAGCAAACACTTACTGTCTAACATACCTCCAGCAAACACTGTCCAACATGCCCTCAGCAAACACTTGCTGTCCAACATGCCTCCAGTAAACACTGTCCAACATGCCCCCAGCAAACACTTACTGTGTAACATGCATCCAGCAAACACTTACTGTCCAACATGCCTCCAGCAAACACTTACTGTCCAACATGCCCCCAGCAAACACTTACTGTCCAACATGCCTCCAGCAAACACTTACTTTCCAATATGCCCCATGCAAACACTTACTGTCCAACATGCCTACAGCAAACACTGTCCAACATGCCCCCAGTAAACACTTACTGTCCTACATGCCTCCAGCAAACACTTACTGTCCAACATGCCTACAACAAACATTTACTGTCCGAGATGTCTCCAAAAAACACTTACTGTCCATTATGCCTCCAGCAAATACTGTCCAACATGCCCCCAGCAAACACTTACTGTCCAACATGCCTCCAGCAAACACTTACTGTCCAACATACCTCCAGCAAACACGTACTTTCCAACATGCCTCCAGCAAACACTTACTGTCCAACACGACGACAGCGAGCACTTACTGTCCAAGACGACGAGAGTGAACACTTACTGTCCAACACGACGACTACGAACACTTACTGTCCAACACGACGACAACGAACACTTACTGTCCAACATGCCTCCTGCAAACACCTACTGTCTAACATGCCTTCTAGAAACACTTACTGTCCAACACGACGACAACGAACACTTTCTGCCCCACATGCCCCCAGCAAACACTTACTGTACAACACTCCTCCTGCAAACACTTACTCTCCAAAATGGCCCCAGCAAATACTTACTGTCCAACATGCCCCCAGCAAACACTTACTGTCAAACATGCCTCCAGCAAACACTGGCCAATATGCCCCCAGCAAACACTTACTGTCGAACATGCGTCAAGCAAACTCTTACTGTTCAACATGCCCCCAGCAAACACTTACTGTCCAACATGCCTCCAGGAAACAATGTCCAACATGCCCCCAGCAAACACTTACTGTCCAACATGCCTGCAGCAAACACTTACTGTCCAACATGCCTCCAGCAAACACTTACTGTCCAACATGCCCCCAGCAAGTACTTACTGTCCAACATGCCTCCAGCAAACACTTACTTTCCAATATGCCCCCTGCAAACACTTACTGTCGAACATGCCTCCAGCAAACCCTTTCTGTCCAACATGCCTACAGCAAACACTGTCCAACATGCCCCCAGCAAACACTTATTGTCCATTTATGCCTCCAGCAAATACTGTCTAACATGCCCCCAGCAAACACTTACTGTCCAATATGCCTCCAGCAAACACTTACTGTCCAACATACCTCCAGCAAACACGTAATTTCCAACATGCCTCCAGCAAACACTTACTGTCCAACACGACGACAGCGAACACTTACTGTCCAAGACGACGACAGCGAACACTTTCTGTCCAACACGACGACTGCGAACAAATACTGTCCAACACGACGACAACGAACACTTACTGTCCAACATGCCTCCTGCAAATACTTACTGTCCAACATGCCTCCTGCAAACACTTACTGTCCAACATGCGTCCTGCAAACACTTACTGTCCAACACAACGACAACGAACACTTACTGTCCCACATGCCCCCAGTAAACACTTACTGTACAACAAGCCTCCGGCAAACACTTACTCTCCAAAATGGCCCCAGCAAACACTTACTGTCCAACATGCGTCCAGCAAACACTTACTGTCCAACATACCTCCAGCAAACACTGTCCAACATGCCCTCAGCAAACACTTGCTGTCCAACATGCCTCCAGCAAACACTGTCCAACATGCCCCCAGCGAACACTTACTGTCCAACATGCATCCAGCAAACACTTACTGTCCAACATGCCTCCAGCAAACACTTACTGTCCAACATGCCTGCAGCAAACACTTACTGTCCAACGTGCCTCCAGCAAACACGTACTTTCCAATATGCCCCAAGCAACCACTTACTGTCCAACATGCCTACAGCAAACACTGTCCAACATGCCCCCAGCAAACACTTTCTGTCCTAAATACCTCCAGCAAACACTTACTGTCCAACATGCCTACAACAAACATTTACTGTCCGAGATGCCTCCAAAAAACACTTACTGTCCATTATGCCTCCAGCAAATACTCTCCAACATGCCTCCAGCAAACACTTACTGTCCAACATGCCTACAACAAACATTTACTGTCCGAGTAGCCTCCAAAAAACACTTACTGTCCAATATGCCTCCAGCAAAAACTTACTGTCCAACATACCTCCAGCAAACACGTACTTTCCAACATGCCTCCAGCAAACACTTACCGTCCAACACGACGACAGCGAGCACTTACTGTCCAAGACGACGAGAGTGAACACTTACTGTCCAACACGACGACTACGAACACTTACTGTCCAACACGACGACAACGAACACTTACTGTCCAACATGCCTCCTGCAAACACCTACTGTCCAACATGCCTCCTAGAAACACTTACTGTCCAACACGACGACAACGAACACTTACTGACCCACATGCCCCCAGCAAACACTTACTGTACAACATGCCTCCTGCAAACACTTACTCTCCAAAATGGCCCCAGCAAACACTTACTGTCCAACATGCCCCCAGCAAACACTTACTGTCCAACATGCCTCCAGCAAACACTCGCCAATATGCCCCCAGCAAACACTTACTGTCGAACATGCGTCAAGCAAACACTTACTGTCCAACATGCCCCCAGCAAACACTTACTGTCCAACATGCCTCCAGCAAACACTCGCCAATATTCCCCCAGCAAACACTTACTGTCGAACATGCGTCAAGCAAACACTTTCTGTCCAACATGCCCCCAGAAAACACTTACTTTCCAACATGCCTCCAGCAAACACTTACTGTCAAACATGCCCCCAGCAAACACTTACTGTCCAATATGCCTCCAGCAAACACTTACTTTCCAATATGCCCCCTGCAAACACTTACTGTCCTACATGCCTCCATCAAACACTTACTGTCCAACATGCCTTCCTGCAAACAATTACTGTTCAACATGCCCCAGCAAACACTGTCCAACATGCCTCCAACAAACACTTACTGTCCAAAACGCCTCCATCAAACACTTACTGTCCAACATGCCTCCTGCAAACACTTGCTCTCCAACATGCCCCCAGTAAACACCTACTGTCGAACATGCCTCCAGCAAACACTTGCTGTCCAAGATGCCTCCAGCAAACATTTACAGTCCAACATGCCTCCAGCAAACACTTACTGTCCAACATGCCTCCAGCAAACACTGTCCAACATGCCTTCAGCAAACACTTACTGTCCAACATGCCTCCAGCAAACACTGTCCAACATGCCCCCAGCAAACACTTACTGTCTAACATGCCTCCAGCAAACACTTACTGTCCAACATGCCCCCAGCAAACACTTACTGTCCAACATGCCTCCAGCAAACACTTACTGTCCAACATGCCTCCAACAAACATTTACTGTCCGAGATGCCTCCAGCAAACACTTACTGTCAAAAATGCCTCCAGGAAACACTTTCTGTCCAACATGCCTCCAGCAAACACTGTCCAACATGCCCCCAGCAAACACTTACTGTCCTACATGCCTCCAGCAAACACTTACTGTCCAACATGCCTCCAGGAAATACTTACTGTCCAACATGCCTCCAGCAAACACTGTCCAACATGCCCCCAGCAAACACTTACTGTCCTACATGCCTCCAGCAAACACTTACAGTCCAACATGCCTCCAGCAAATACTTACTGTCCAACATGCCTCCAGCAAACACTGTCCAACATGCCTTCAGCAAACACTTACTGTCCAACATGCCTCCAGCAAACACTGTCCAACATGCCCTTAGCAAACACTTACTGTCCAACATGCCTTCAGCAAACACTTACTGTCCAACATGCCTCCAGCATACACTTACTGTCCAACATGCCTCCAGCAAACACTTACTGTCCAAGATGCCTCCAGCAAACACTTACAGTCCAACATGCCTCCAGCAAACACTTACTGTCCAACATGCCTCCAGCAAACACTGTCCAACATGCCTTCAGCAAACACTTACTGTCCAACATGCCTCCAGCAAACACTGTCCAACATGCCCCCAGCAAACACTTACTGTCTAACATGCCTCCAGCAAACACTTACTGTCCAACATGCCCCCAGCAAACACTTACTGTCCAACATGCCTCCAGCAAACACTTACTGTCCAACATGCCTCCAACAAACATTTACTGTCCGAGATGCCTCCAGCAAACACTTACTGTCAAACATGCCTCCAGGAAACACTTTCTGTCCAACATGCCTCCAGCAAACACTGTCCAACATGCCCCCAGCAAACACTTACTGTCCTACATGCCTCCAGCAAACACTTACTGGCCAACATGCCTCCAACAAACATTTACTGTCCGAGATGCCTCCAGGAAACACTTACTGTCCAACATGCCTCCAGCAAACCATGTCCAACATGCCTCCAGCAAACATTTACTGTACAACATGCCTCCAGCCAACACATACTGTCCAACATGCCCCCAGCAAATACTTGCTGTCCAACATGCCCCCAGCAAACACTTACTGTCCAACATGGATCCAGCAAGTACTAGGTGTCCAACATGCCTCCAGCAAACACTTACTGTCCAAGATGCCTCCAGCAAACACTTACTGACCAACATGCCTTCCAGCAAACAATTACTGTTCAACATTCCCCAGCAAACACTGTCCAACATGCTCCCAGCAAAGACTTACTCTTCAACATGCCTCCAGCAAACACTTACTTTCCAAAATGCCTCCAGCAAACACATCCTGTCCAACATGCCCCCAGCAAACATAGCTGTTCAACATGCCTCCAGCAAACACTTACTGTCCAAATCGCCTCCATCAAACACTTACTGTCCAACAAGCCTCCTGCAAACACTTTCTCTCCAACATGCCCCCAGTAAACACTTACTGTCGAACATGCCTCCAGCAAACACTTTCTGTCCAACATGCCTCCAGGAAACACTGTCCAACATGCCCTTAGCAAACACTTACTGTCCAACAGGCCTCCAGCAAACACTTACTGTCCAACATGCCCCTAGCATACACTTTCTGTCCAACATGCCTACAGCAAACACTTACTGTCCAAGATGCCTCCAGCAAACACTTACTGTCCAATATGCCTCCAGCAAACACTGTCCAACATGCCTTCAGCAAACACTTACTGTCCAACATCCCTCCAGCAAACACTGTCCAACATGCCCCCAGCAAACACTTACTGTCCAACATGCCTCCAGCAAACACTTACTGTCTAACATGCCTCCAGCAAACACTTACTGTCCAACATGCCCCCAGCAAACACTTACTGTCCAACATGCCTCCAGCAAACACTTACTTTCCAATATGCCCCCTGCAAACACTTACTGTAGAACATGCCTCCAGCAAACCCTTTCTGCCCAACATGCCTCCAACAAACACTTACTGTCCAACATGCCTCCAGCAAACACTTACTGTCCAATATGCCTCCAGCAAACACAGTCCAACATGCTGAAGTAAACTCTTACTGTCCAACATGCCTCCAGCAAACACTTGCTGTCCATCATGCCTCCAGCAAACACTTTCTGTCCAAAATACCTCCAGCAAACACATACTGTCCAACATGCCTCCAGCAAACACTTACTGTCCAACATGCCTCTAGCAAACAAATGCTGTCCAACATGCCCCCAGCAAACACTAACTGTCCAACATGGATCCAGCAAACACTTAGTGTCCAACATGCCTCCAGCAAACACTTACTGTCCAAGATGCCTCCAGCAAATACTTACTGACTAACATGCCTCCAGCAAACACTTACTCCTCCAAAATGCCCCTAGCAAACACTTACTGGCCAACATGCCTCCAGCAAACACTTACTGGCCAACATGCCTCCAGCAAACGCATACTGTCAAACATGCCCCCAGCAAACACTAGCTGTCCAACATGCCTCCAGCAAACACTTGCTGTCTAAAACGCCTCCATCAAACACTTACTGTCCAACATGCCTCCTGCAAACACTTACTCTCCAACATGCGCCCAGTAAACACTTACTGTCGAACATGCCTCCAGCAAACACTTTCTGTTCAACATGCCTCCAGCAAACACTGTCCAACATGCCCCTAGCAAACACTTACTGTTCAACAGGCCTCCAGCAAACACTTACTGTCCAACATGCCTCCAGCATACACTTACTGTCCAACATGCCCCCAGCAAACACTTACTGTCCAACATGCCTCCAGCAAACACTTACTTTCCAATATGCCCCCTGCAAACACTTACTGTCGAACATGCCTCCAGCAAACCCTTTCTGTCCAACATGCCTCCAACAAACACTTACTGTCCAACATGCCTCCAGCAAACACTTACTGTCCAACATGCCTCCAGCAAACACTTACTGTCCAACATGCCTCCAGCAAACACTTACTGTTCAACATGCCCCAGCAAACACTTACTGTCCAATATGCCTCCAGCAAACACAGTCCAACATGCCTGAAGTAAACTCTTACTGTCCAACATGCCTCCAGCAAACACTTTCTGTCCAAAATACCTCCAGCAAACACATACTGTCCAACATGCCTCCAGCAAACACTTACTGTCCAACATGCCACCAGCAAAGAAATGCTGTCCAACATGCCCATCAGCAAACACTAACTGTCCAACATGGATCCAGCAAACAGTTAGTGTCCAACATGCCTCCAGCAAACACTTACTGTCCAAGTTGCCTCCAGCAAACACTTACTGACTAACATGCCTCCAGCAAACACTTACTGTCCAAAATGCCCCTAGCAAACACTTACTGGCCAACATGCCTCCAGCAAACGCATACTGTCAAACATGCCCCCAGCAAACACTAGCTGTCCAACATGCCTCCAGCAAACACTTGCTGTCTAAAACGCCTCCATCAAACACTTACTGTCCAACATGCCTCCTGCAAACACTTACTCTCCAACATGCGCCCAGTGAACACTTACTGTCGAACATGCCTCCAGCAAACACTGTCCAACATGCCCTTAGCAAACACTTACTGTTCAACAGGCCTCCAGCAAACACTTACTGTCCAACATGCCTCCAGCATACACTTACTGTCCAACGTGCCTCCAGCAAACACTTACTGTCCAAGATGCCTCAAGCAAACACTTACTGTCTAACATACCTCCAGCAAACACTGTCCAACATGCCCTCAGCAAACACTTGCTGTCCAACATGCCTCCAGTAAACACTGTCCAACATGCCCCCAGCAAACACTTACTGTCCAACATGCATCCAGCAAACACTTACTGTTCAACATGCCTCCAGCAAACACTTACTGTCCAACATGCCCCCAGCAAACACTTTCTGTCCAACATGCCTCCAGCAAACACTTACTTTCCAATATGCCCCCTGCAAACAATTACTGTCGAACATTCCTCCAGCAAACCCTTTCTGTCCAACATGCCTCCAACAAACACTTACTGTCCAACATGCCTCCAGCAAACACTTACTGTCCAACATGCCTCCAGCAAACACTTACTGTCGAACATGCCTCCAGCAAACACTTGCTGTCCATCATGCCTCCAGCAAACACTTTCTGTCCAAAATACCTCCAGCAAACACATACTGTTGAACATGCCTCCAGCAAACACTTACTGTCCAACATGCCTCCAGCAAACAAATGCTGTCCAACATGCCCCTAGCAAACACTAACTGTCCAACATGGATCCAGCAAACAGTTAGTGTCCAACATGCCTCCAGCAAACACTTACTGTCCAAGATGCCTCCAGCAAACACTTACTGACTAACATGCCTCCAGCAAACACTTACTGTCCAAAATGCCACTAGCAAACACTTACTGGCCAACATGCCTCCAGCAAACGCATACTGTCAAACATGCCCCCAGCAAACACTACCTGTCCAACATGCCTCCAGCAAACACTTGCTGTCTAAAACGCCTCCATCAAACACTTACTGTCCAATATGCCTCCTGCAAACACTTACTCTCCAACATGCGCCCAGTAAACACTTACTGTCGAACATGCCTCCAGCAAACACTTTCTGTCCAACATGCCTCCAGCAAACACTGTCCAACATGCCCTTAGCAAACACTTACTGTTCAACAGGCCTCCAGCAAACACTTACTGTCCAACATGCCTCCAGCAAACCCTTACTGTCACACATGCCTCCAGCAAACACTGTCCAACATGCCTCCAGCAAACACTTACTGTCCAACATGCCTCCAGCAAACATTGTCCAACATTCCCCCAGCAAACAATTACTGTCCAACATGCCTCTAGCAAACACTTACTGTCCAACATGCCTCCAGCAAACACTTACTGTCCAACATTCCCAGCAAACACTTAATGTGCAACATGCCTCCAGCAAACACTTACTGTCCAATATGACTCCAGCAAAATCTGTCCAACATGCCCGAAGTAAACACTTACTGTCCATTATGCCTCCAGCAAATACTGTCCAACTTGCCCCCAGCAAACACTTACTGTCCAACATACCACCAGCAAACACGTAATTTCCAACATGCCTCCAGCAAACACTTACTGTCCAACACGACGACAGCGAACACTTACTGTCCAAGACGACGACAGCGAACACTTACTGTCCAACACGACGACTACGATTACTTCATGTCCAACAAAACGACAACGAACACTTACTGTCCAACATTCCCCAGCAAACACTTAATGTCCAACATGCCTCCAGCAAACACTTACTGTCCAATATGACTCCAGCAAAATCTGTCCAACATGCCCGAAGTAAACACTTACTGTCCATTATGCCTCCAGCAAATACTGTCCAACTTGCCCCCAGCAAACACTTAATGTCCAACATGCCTCCAACAAACACTTACTGTCCAACATGCCTCCAGCAAACACTTACTGTCCAACATGCCTCCAGCAAACACTTACTGTCCAACATGCCTCCTGCAAACACTGTCCAACACAACGACTACGATCACTTACTGTCCCACATGCCCCCAGCAAACATTTACTGTACAACATGCCTCCTGCAAACACTTACTCTCCAAAATGGCCCCAGCAAACACTTACTGTCCAACATGCCCCCAATAAACACTTACTGTACAACATGCCTCCAGCAAACACTGTCCAACATGCCCCCAGCAAACACTTTCTGTCGAACATGCGTCCAGCAAACACTTACTGTCCAACATGCCCCCAGCAAACACTTACTGTCCAACATACCTCAAGCAAACACTGTCCAACATTCCCCCAGCAAACACTTACTGTCCAACATGCCTCCAGCAAACACTGTCCAACTTGCCTCCAGCAAACACTTACTGTCCAACATGCCTCTAGCAAACACATACTGTCCAACATGCCCCCAGCAAACACTTTCTCTCCAACATGCCTCCAGCAAACACTTACTGTCCAACATGCCTCCATCAAACACTTACTGTCCAACATGCATCAAGCAAACACTGTCCAACATGCCCCCAGCAAACACTTACTGTCCAACATGCCTCCAGCAAACACTTACTGTTCAACATGCCCCAGCAAACACTTAATGTCCAACATGCCCCCAGCAAACACTTACTATCCAACATGCCTCCAGCAAACACTTACTGTCCAACATGCCTCCAGCAAACACTTACTGTCTAAAATGCCTCCATCAAACACTTACTGTCCAACAAGCCTCCTGCAAACACTTACTGTCCAACATGCATCAAGCAAACACTGTCCAACATGCCCCCAGCAAACACTTACTGTCCAACATGCCTCCAGCAAACACTTACTGTTCAACATGCCCCAGCAAACACTTAATGTCCAACATGCCCCCAGCAAACACTTACTATCCAACATGCCCCCAGCAAACACTTACTGTCCAACATGCCTCCAGCAAACACTTACTGTTCAACATGCCCCAGCAAACATTTACTGTCCAACATGCCCCCAGGAAACACTTACTATCCAACATTTCTCCAGCAAACATTTACTCTCGAACTCGCCTCCAGCAAACACTTTCTGTCCAACATGCCTACAGCAAACACTGTCCAACATGCCCTCAACAAACACTTACTGTCCTACATGCCTCCAGCAATCACTTACTGTCCAACATGCCTCCAGCATACACCTACTTTCCAACATGCCTCCAGCAAACACACACTGTCCAACATGCCTCCAGCAAACACTTACTGTCCAACATGCCTCCAGCAAACACTTACTGTCCAACATGCCTCCAACAAACATTTACTGTCCGAGATGCCTCCAGCAAACACCTACTGTCAAACATGCCTCCAGGAAACACTTTCTGTCCAACATGCCTCCAGCAAACACTGTCCAACATGCCCCCAGCAAACACTTACAGTCCAACATGCCTCCAGCAAATACTTACTGTCCAACATGCCTCCAGCAAACACTTACTGTCCAACATGCCTCCAGCAAACACTGTCCAACATGCCCTTAGCAAACACTTACTGTCCAACATGCCTTCAGCAAACACTTACTGTCCAACATGCCTCCAGCATACACTTACTGTCCAACATGCCTCCAGCAAACACTTACTGTCCAAGATGCCTCCAGCAAACACTTACAGTCCAACATGCCTCCAGCAAACACTTACTGTCCAACATGCCTCCAGCAAACACTGTCCAACATGCCTTCAGCAAACACTTACTGTCCAACATGCCTCCAGCAAACACTGTCCAACATGCCCCCAGCAAACACTTACTGTCTAACTTGCCTCCAGCAAACACTTACTGTCCAACATGCCTCCAGCAAACACTTACAGTCCAACATGCCTCCAGCAAATACTTACTGTCCAACATGCCTCCAGCAAACACTTACTGTCCAACATGCCTCCAGCAAACACTGTCCAACATGCCCTTAGCAAACACTTACTGTCCAACATGCCTTCAGCAAACACTTACTGTCCAACATGCCTCCAGCATACACTTACTGTCCAACATGCCTCCAGCAAACACTTACTGTCCAAGATGCCTCCAGCAAACACTTACAGTCCAACATGCCTCCAGCAAACACTTACTGTCCAACATGCCTCCAGCAAACACTGTCAAACATGCCTTCAGCAAACACTTACTGTCCAACATGCCTCCAGCAAACACTGTCCAACATGCCCCCAGCAAACACTTACTGTCTAACTTGCCTCCAGCAAACACTTACTGTCCAACATGCCCCCAGCAAAAACTTACTGTCCAACATGCCTCCAGCAAACACTTACTGTACAACATGCCTCCAACAAACATTTACTGTCCGAGATGCCTCCAGCAAACACTTACTGTCAAACATGCCTCCAGGAAACACTTTCTGTCCAACATGCCTCCAGCAAACACTGTCCAACATGCCCCCAGCAAACACTTACTGTCCTTCATGCCTCCAGCAAACACTTACTGGCCAACATGCCTCCAACAAACATTTACTGTCCGAGATGCCTCCAGCAAACACTTACTGTCAAACATGCCTCCAGCATACACCTACTGTCCAACATGCCTCCAGCAAACACCTACGGTCCAAGATGCCTCCAGGAAACACTTACTGTCCAACATGCCTCCAGCAAACACTGTCCAACATGCCTCCAGCAAACATTTACTGTACAACATGCCTCCAGCCAACACATACTGTCCAACATGCCCCCAGCAAATACTTGCTGTCCAACATGCCCCCAGCAAACACTTACTGTCCAACATGGAACCAGCAAGTACTAGGTGTCCAACATGCCTCCAGCAAACACTTACTGTCCAAGATGCCTCCAGCAAACACTTACTGACCAACATGCCTTCCAGCAAACAATTACTGTTCAACATTCCCCAGCAAACACTGTCCAACATGCTCCCAGCAAAGACTTACTCTTCAACATGCCTCCAGCAAACACATACTGTCCAACATGCCTCCAGCAAACACTTACTGTCCAACATGCCTCTAGCAAACAAATGCTGTCCAACATGCCCCCAGCAAACACTAACTGTCCAACATGGATCCAGCAAACACTTAGTGTCCAACATGCCTCCAGCAAACACTTACTGTCCAAGATGCCTCCAGCAAATACTTACTGACTAACATGCCTCCAGCAAACACTTACTGTCCAAAATGCCCCTAGCAAACACTTACTGGCCAACATGCCTCCAGCAAACGCATACTGTCAAACATGCCCCCAGCAAACACTAGCTGTCCAACATGCCTCCAGCAAACACTTGCTGTCTAAAACGCCTCCATCAAACACTTACTGTCCAACATGCCTCCTGCAAACACTTACTCTCCAACATGCGCCCAGTAAACACTTACTGTCGAACATGCCTCCAGCAAACACTTTCTGTTCAACATGCCTCCAGCAAACACTGTCCAACATGCCCCTAGCAAACACTTACTGTTCAACAGGCCTCCAGCAAACACTTACTGTCCAACATGCCTCCAGCATACACTTACTGTCCAACATGCCCCCAGCAAACACTTACTGTCCAACATGCCTCCAGCAAACACTTACTTTCCAATATGCCCCCTGCAAACACTTACTCTCGAACATGCCTCCAGCAAACCTTTTCTGTCCAACATGCCTCCAACAAACACTTACTGTCCAACATGCCTCCAGCAAACACTTACTGTCCAACATGCCTCCAGCAAACACTTACTGTCCAACATGCCTCCAGCAAACACTTACTGTTCAACATGCCCCAGCAAACACTTACTGTCCAATATGCCTCCAGCAAACACAGTCCAACATGCCTGAAGTAAACTCTTACTGTCCAACATGCCTCCAGCAAACACTTGCTGTCCATCATGCCTCCAGCAAACACTTTCTGTCCAAAATACCTCCAGCAAACACATACTGTCCAACATGCCTCCAGCAAACACTTACTGTACAACATGCCACCAGCAAACAAATGCTGTCCAACATGCCCCCAGCAAACACTAACTGTCCAACATGGATCCAGCAAACAGTTAGTGTCCAACATGCCTCCAGCAAACACTTACTGTCCAAGTTGCCTCCAGCAAACACTTACTGACTAACATGCCTCCAGCAAACACTTACTGTCCAAAATGCCCCTAGCAAACACTTACTGGCCAACATGCCTCCAGCAAACGAATACTGTCAAACATGCCCCCAGCAAACACTAGCTGTCCAACATGCCTCCAGCAAACACCTGCTGTCTAAAACGCCTCCATCAAACACTTACTGTCCAACATGCCTCCTGCAAACACTTACTCTCCAACATGCGCCCAGTGAACACTTACTGTCGAACATGCCTCCAGCAAACACTGTCCAACATGCCCTTAGCAAACACTTACTGTTCAACAGGCCTCCAGCAAACACTTACTGTCCAACATGCCTCCAGCAAACACTGTCCAACATGCCCCCAGCAAACACTTACTGTCCAACATGCCTCCAGCAAACACTTACTGTCTAACATGCCTCCAGCAAACACTTACTGTCCAAAATGCCCCCAGCAAACACTTACTGTCCAACATGCCTCCAGCAAACACTTACTTTCCAATATGCCCCCTGCAAACACTTACTGTAGAACATGCCTCCAGCAAACCCTTTCTGACCAACATGCCTCCAACAAACACTTACTGTCCAACATGCCTCCAGCAAACACTTACTGTCCAATATGCCTCCAGCAAACACAGTCCAACATGCTGAAGTAAACTCTTACTGTCCAACATGCCTCCAGCAAACACTTGCTGTCCATCATGCCTCCAGCAAACACTTTCTGTCCAAAATACCTCCAGCAAACACATACTGTCCAACATGCCTCCAGCAAACACTTACTGTCCAACATGCCTCTAGCAAACAAATGCTGTCCAACATGCCCCCAGCAAACACTAACTGTCCAACATGGATCCAGCAAACACTTAGTGTCCAACATGCCTACAGCAAACACTTACTGTCCAAGATGCCTCCAGCAAACACTTACTGTCCAATATGCCTCCAGCAAACACTGTCCAACATGCCTTCAGCAAACACTTACTGTCCAACATCCCTCCAGCAAACACTGTCCAACATGCCCCCAGCAAACACTTACTGTCCAACATGCCTCCAGCAAACACTTACTGTCTAACATGCCTCCAGCAAACACTTACTGTCCAATATGCCTCCAGCAAACACTGTCCAACATGCCTTCAGCAAACACTTACTGTCCAACATCCCTCCAGCAAACACTGTCCAACATGCCCCCAGCAAACACTAACTGTCCAACATGCCTCCAGCAAACACTTACTGTCTAACATGCCTCCAGCAAACACTTACTGTCCAAAATGCCCCCAGCAAACACTTACTGTCCAACATGCCTCCAGCAAACACTTACTTTCCAATATGCCTCCTGCAAACACTTACTGTAGAACATGCCTCCAGCAAACCCTTTCTGACCAACATGCCTCCAACAAACACTTACTGTCCAACATGCCTCCAGCAAACACTTACTGTCCAATATGCCTCCAGCAAACACAGTCCAACATGCTGAAGTAAACTCTTACTGTCCAACATGCCTCCAGCAAACACTTGCTGTCCATCATGCCTCCAGCAAACACTTTCTGTCCAAAATACCTCCAGCAAACACATACTGTCCAACATGCCTCCAGCAAACACTTACTGTCCAACATGCCTCTAGCAAACAAATGCTGTCCAACATGCCCCCAGCAAACACTAACTGTCCAACATGGATCCAGCAAACACTTAGTGTCCAACATGCCTACAGCAAACACTTACTGTCCAAGATGCCTCCAGCAAACACTTACTGTCCAATATGCCTCCAGCAAACACTGTCCAACATGCCTTCAGCAAACACTTACTGTCCAACATCCCTCCAGCAAACACTGTCCAACATGCCCCCAGCAAACACTTACTGTCCAACATGCCTCCAGCAAACACTTACTGTCTAACATGCCTCCAGCAAACACTTACTGTCCAATATGCCTCCAGCAAACACTGTCCAACATGCCTTCAGCAAACACTTACTGTCCAACATCCCTCCAGCAAACACTGTCCAACATGCCCCCAGCAAACACTAACTGTACAACATGCCTCCAGCAAACACTTACTGTCTAACATGCCTCCAGCAAACACTTACTGTCCAAAATGCCCCCAGCAAACACTTACTGTCCAACATGCCTCCAGCAAACACTTACTTTCCAATATGCCCCCTGCAAACACTTACTGTAGAACATGCCTCCAGCAAACCCTTTCTGACCAACATGCCTCCAACAAACACTTACTGTCCAACATGCCTCCAGCAAACACTTACTGTCCAATATGCCTCCAGCAAACACAGTCCAACATGCTGAAGTAAACTCTTACTGTCCAACATGCCTCCAGCAAACACTTGCTGTCCATCATGCCTCCAGCAAACACTTTCTGTCCAAAATACCTCCAGCAAACACATACTGTCCAACATGCCTCCAGCAAACACTTACTGTCCAACATGCCTCTAGCAAACAAATGCTGTCCAACATGCCCCCAGCAAACACTAACTGTCCAACATGGATCCAGCAAACACTTAGTGTCCAACATGCCTCCAGCAAACACTTACTGTCCAAGATGCCTCCAGCAAATACTTACTGACTAACATGCCTCCAGCAAACACTTACTGTCCAAAATGCCCCTAGAAAACACTTACTGGCCAACATGCCTCCAGCAAACGCATACTGTCAAACATGCCCCCAGCAAACACTAGCTGTCCAACATGCCTCCAGCAAACACTTGCTGTCTAAAACGCCTCCATCAAACACTTACTGTCCAACATGCCTCCTGCAAACACTTACTCTCCAACATGCGCCCAGTAAACACTTACTGTCGAACATGCCTCCAGCAAACACTTTCTGTTCAACATGCCTCCAGCAAACACTGTCCAACATGCCCCTAGCAAACACTTACTGTTCAACAGGCCTCCAGCAAACACTTACTGTCCAACATGCCTCCAGCATACACTTACTGTCCAACATGCCCCCAGCAAACACTTACTGTCCAACATGCCTCCAGCAAACACTTACTTTCCAATATGCCCCCTGCAAACACTTACTCTCGAACATGCCTCCAGCAAACCCTTTCTGTCCAACATGCCTCCAACAAACACTTACTGTCCAACATGCCTCCAGCAAACACTTACTGTCCAACATGCCTCCAGCAAACACTTACTGTCCAACATGCCTCCAGCAAACACTTACTGTTCAACATGCCCCAGCAAACACTTACTGTCCAATATGCCTCCAGCAAACACAGTCCAATATGCCTGAAGTAAACTCTTACTGTCCAACATGCCTCCAGCAAACACTTGCTGTCCATCATGCCTCCAGCAAACACTTTCTGTCCAAAATACCTCCAGCAAACACATACTGTCCAACATGCCTCCAGCAAACACTTACTGTACAACATGCCACCAGCAAACAAATGCTGTCCAACATGCCCCCAGCAAACACTAACTGTCCAACATGGATCCAGCAAACAGTTAGTGTCCAACATGCCTCCAGCAAACACTTACTGTCCAAGTTGCCTCCAGCAAACACTTACTGACTAACATGCCTCCAGCAAACACTTACTGTCCAAAATGCCCCTAGCAAACACTTACTGGCCAACATGCCTCCAACAAACGAATACTGTCAAACATGCCCCCAGCAAACACTAGCTGTCCAACATGCCTCCAGCAAACACCTGCTGTCTAAAACGCCTCCATCAAACACTTACTGTCCAACATGCCTCCTGCAAACACTTACTCTCCAACATGCGCCCAGTGAACACTTACTGTCGAACATGCCTCCAGCAAACACTGTCCAACATGCCCTTAGCAAACACTTACTGTTCAACAGGCCTCCAGCAAACACTTACTGTCCAACATGCCTCCAGCATACACTTACTGTCCAACGTGCCTCCAGCAAACACTTACTGTCCAAGATGCCTTAAGCAAACACTTACTGTCTAACATACCTCCAGCAAACACTGTCCAACATGCCCTCAGCAAACACTTGCTGTCCAACATGCCTCCAGTAAACACTGTCCAACATGCCCCCAGCAAACACTTACTGTCCAACATGCATCCAGCAAACACTTACTGTTCAACATGCCTCCAGCAAACACTTACTGTCCAACATGCCCCCAGCAAACACTTACTGTCCAACATGCCTCCAGCAAACACTTACTTTCCAATATGCCCCCTGCAAACAATTACTGTCGAACATTCCTCAAGCAAACCCTTTCTGTCCAACATGCCTCCAACAAACACTTACTGTCCAACATGCCTCCAGCAAACACTTACTGTCCAACATGCCTCCAGCAAACACTTACTGTCGAACATGCCTCCAGCAAACACTTGCTGTCCATCATGCCTCCAGCAAACACTTTCTGTCCAAAATACCTCCAGCAAACACATACTGTCCAACATGCCTCCAGCAAACACTTACTGTCCAACATGCCACCAGCAAACAAATGCTGTCCAACATGCCCCTAGCAAACACTAACTGTCCAACATGGATCCAGCAAACAGTTAGTGTCCAACATGCCTCCAGCAAACACTTACTGTCCAAGATGCCTCCAGCAAACACTTACTGACTAACATGCCTCCAGCAAACACTTACTGTCCAAAATGCCCCTAGCAAACACTTACTGGCCAACATGCCTCCAGCAAACGCATACTGTCAAACATGCCCCCAGCAAACACTAGCTGTCCAACATGCCTCCAGCAAACACTTGCTGTCTAAAACGCCTCCATCAAACACTTACTGTCCAACATGCCTCCTGCAAACACTTACCCTCCAACATGCGCCCAGTAAACACTTACTGTCGAACATGCCTCCTGCAAACACTTTCTGTCCAACATGCCTCCAGCAAACACTGTCCAACATGCCCTTAGCAAACACTTACTGTTCAACAGGCCTCCAGCAAACACTTACTGTCCAACATGCCTCCAGCAAACCCTTACTGTCACACATGCCTCCAGCAAACACTGTCCAACATGCCTCCAGCAAACACTTACTGTCCAACATGCCTCCAGCAAACATTGTCCAACATTCCCCCAGCACACAATTACTGTCCAACATGCCTCTAGCAAACACTTACTGTCCAACATGCCTCCAGCAAACACTTACTGTCCAACATTCCCCAGCAAACACTTAATGTGCAACATGCCTCCAGCAAACACTTACTGTCCAATATGACTCCAGCAAAATCTGTCCAACATGCCCGAAGTAAACACTTACTGTCCATTATGCCTCCAGCAAATACTGTCCAACTTGCCCCCAGCAAACACTTACTGTCCAACATACCACCAGCAAACACGTAATTTCCAACATGCCTCCAGCAAACACTTACTGTCCAACACGACGACAGCGAACACTTACTGTCCAAGACGACGACAGCGAACACTTACTGTCCAACACGACGACTACGATTACTTCATGTCCAACAAAACGACAACGAACACTTACTGTCCAACATTCCCCAGCAAACACTTAATGTCCAACAAGCCTCCAGCAAACACTTACTGTCCAATATGACTCCAGCAAAATCTGTCCAACATGCCCGAAGTAAACACTTACTGTCCATTATGCCTCCAGCAAATACTGTCCAACTTGCCCCCAGCAAACACTTAATGTCCAACATGCCTCCAACAAACACTTACTGTCCAACATGCCTCCAGCAAACACTTACTGTCCAACATGCCTCCAGCAAACACTTACTGTCCAACATGCCTCCTGCAAACACTGTCCAACACAACGACAACGATCACTTACTGTCCCACATGCCCCCAGCAAACATTTACTGTACAACATGCCTCCTGCAAACACTTACTCTCCAAAATGGCCCCAGCAAACACTTACTGTCCAACATGCCCCCAATAAACACTTACTGTACAACATGCCTCCAGCAAACACTGTCCAACATGCCCCCAGCAAACACTTACTGTCGAACATGCGTCCAGCAAACACTTACTGTCCAACATGCCCCCAGCAAACACTTACTGTCCAACATACCTCAAGCAAACACTGTCCAACATTCCCCCAGCAAACACTTACTGTCCAACATGCCTCCAGCAAACACTGTCCAACTTGCCTCCAGCAAACACTTACTGTCCAACATGCCTCTAGCAAACACATACTGTCCAACATGCCCCCAGCAAACACTTTCTCTCCAACATGCCTCCAGCAAACACTTACTGTCCAACATGCCTCCATCAAACACTTACTGTCCAACATGCATCAAGCAAACACTGTCCAACATGCCCCCAGCAAACACTTACTGTCCAACATGCCTCCAGCAAACACTTACTTTCCAACATGCCCCCAGCAAACACTTAATGTCCAACATGCCTCCAGCAAACACTTACTGTTCAACATGCCCCAGCAAACACTTAATGTCCAACATGCCCCCAGCAAACACTTACTATCCAACATGCCTCCAGCAAACACTTACTGTCCAACATGCCTCCAGCAAACACTTACTGTCCAAAATGCCTCCATCAAACACTTACTGTCCAACAAGCCTCCTGCAAACACTTACTGTCCAACATGCATCATGCAAACACTGTCCAACATGCCCCCATCAAACACTTACTGTCCAACATGCCTCCAGCAAACACTTACTTTCCAACATGCCCCCAGCAAACACTTACTGTCCAACATGCCTCCAGCAAACACTTACTGTTCAACATGCCCCAGCAAACATTTACTGTCCAACATGCCCCCAGGAAACACTTACTATCCAACATTTCTCCAGCAAACATTTACTCTCGAACTCGCCTCCAGCAAACACTGTCCAACATGCCCTCAACAAACACTTACTGTCCTACATGCCTCCAGCAATCACTTACTGTCCAACATGCCTCCAGCATACACCTACTTTCCAACATGCCTCCAGCAAACACACACTGTCCAACATGCCTCCAGCAAACACTTACTGTCCAACATGCCTCCAGCAAACACTTTCTGCCCAACATACCTCCAGCAAACACTTACTGTCCAACATGCGTCCAGCAAACACTTACTGTCCAACATGCCTCCAGCAAACACATACTTTCCTACGTGCCCCCAGCAAACACTTACTGTCCAACATGCCTCCAGCAAACACTTACTGTCCAACATGCCTCCAGCAAACACTTACTGTCCAAGATGCCTCCAGCAAACACTTACTGTCCAACATGCCTCCAGCAAACACTGTCCAACATGCCTCCAGCAAACACTTACTGTCCAACATGCCTCCAGCAAACATTGTCCAACAAGCCCCCAGCAAACATTTACTGTCCAACATGCCTCTAGCAAACACTTACTGTCCATCATGCCTCCAGCATACACCTACTGTCCAACATGCCTACAGTAAACACTTACTGTCCAACATGCCTCCAGCAAACACTTACTATCCAACATGCCCCAGCAAACACTTAATGTCCAACATGCTTCCAGCAAACACTTACTGTCCAATATGCCTCCAGCAAAATCTGTCCAACATGCCCGAAGTAAACACTTACTTTCCAACATGCCTCCAGCAAACACTTGCTGTCCATCATGCCTCCAGCAAACACTTACTGTCCAACATGCCTCCAGCAAACACTGTCCAACATGCCTCCAGCAAACACTTACTGTCCAACATGCCTACAGCAAACACTTACTGTTCAACATGCCTCCAGCTAACACATGCTGTTCAACATGCCCCCAGCAAACACTTACTGTCCAACATGCCTCCAGCAAACACTGTCCTACATGCCCCAAGCAAACACTTACTGTTCAACATGCCCCAGCCAACACTCACTGTCCAACATGCCCCCAGCAAACACTTACTATCCAACATTTCTCCAGCAAACATTTACTGTCGAACACGCCTCCAGCAAACACTTTCTATCCAACATGCCTACAGCAAACACTGTCCAACAGGCCCCCACCAAACACTTACTGTTCAACATGCCTCCAGGAAACACTTACTGTCCAACATGCCTCCTGCAAACACTTACTGTCCAACACGACGACAGCGAACAGTTACTGTCCAACACGACAACAGCGAAAACTTACTGTCCAACACGACGACAACGAACACTTAATGTCCAACATGCCTCCTGCAAATACTTACTGTCCAACATGCCTCCTGCAAATACTTACTGTCCAACATGCCTCCTGCAAACACTTACTGTCCAACATGCCTCCTGCAAACACTTACTGTCCAACATGCCTCCTGTAAACACTTACTGTCCAACATGCCCCAGCAAACACTTAATGCCCAACATGCCTCCATCAAACACTTACTGTCCATTATGCCTCCAGCAAAATCTGTCCAACATGCCCGAAGTAAACACTTACTGTCCATTATGCTTCCAGCAAATACTGTCCAACATGCCCCCAGCAAACACTTACTGTCCAACATGCCTCCAGCAAACACTTACTGTCCAACATACCTCCAGCAAACACGTAATTTCCAACATGCCTCCAGCAAACACTTACTGTCCAACACGACGACAGCGAACACTTACTGTCCAAGACGACGACAGTGAACACTTACTATCCAACACGACGACTACGAACACTTCATGTCCAACACAACGACAACGAACACTTGCTGTCCAACATGCCTCCTGCAAACACTTACTCTCCAAAATGGCCCCAGCAAACACTTACTGTCCAACATGCCCCCAATAAACACTTACTGTACAACATGCCTCCAGCAAACACTGGCCAACATGCCCCCAGCAAACACTTACTGTCGAACATGCGTCCAGCAAACACTTACTGTCCAACATGCCCCCAGCAAACACTTACTGTTCAACATACCTCAAGCAAACACTGTCCAACATTCCCCCAGCAAACACTTACTGTCCAACATGCCTCCAGCAAACACTGTCCAACTTGCCTCCAGCAAACACTTACTGTCCAACATGCCTCTAGCAAACACATACTGTCCAACATGCCCCCAGCAAACACTTTCTCTCCAACATGCCTCCAGCAAACACTTACTGTCCAACATGCCTCCATCAAACACTTACTGTCCAACATGCATCAAGCAAACACTGTCCAACATGCCCCCAGCAAACACTTACTGTCCAACATGCCTCCAGCAAACACTTATTTTCCAACATGCCCCCAGCAAACACTTAATGTCCAACATGCCTCCAGCAAACACTTACTGTTCAACATGCCCCAGCAAACACTTAATGTCCAACATGCCCCCAGCAAACACTTACTATCCAACATGCCTCCAGCAAACACTTACTGTCCAACATGCCTCCAGCAAACACTTACTGTCCAAAATGCCTCCATCAAACACTTACTGTCCAACAAGCCTCCTGCAAACACTTACTGTCCAACATGCATCAAGCAAACACTGTCCAGCATGCCCCCATCAAACACTTACTGTCCAACATGCCTCCAGCAAACACTTACTTTCCAACATGCCCTCATCAAACACTTACTGTCCAACATGCCTCCTGCAAACACTTACTCTCCAACATGTGCCCAGTAAACACTTACTGTCGAACATGCCTCCAGCAAACACTTTCTGTTCAACATGCCTCCAGCAAACACTGTCCTACATGCCCCTAGCAAACACTTACTGTTCAACATGCCCCAGCCAACACTCACTGTCCAACATGCCCCCAGCAAACACTTACTATCCAACATTTCTCCAGCAAACATTTACTGTCGAACACGCCTCCAGCAAACACTTTCTATCCAACATGCCTACAGCAAACACTGTCCAACAGGCCCCCACCAAACACTTACTGTTCAACATGCCTCCAGGAAACACTTACTGTCCAACATGCCTCCTGCAAACACTTACTGTCCAACACGACGACAGCGAACAGTTACTGTCCAACACGACAACAGCGAAAACTTACTGTCCAACACGACGACAACGAACACTTAATGTCCAACATGCCTCCTGCAAATACTTACTGTCCAACATGCCTCCTGCAAACACTTACTGTCCAACATGCCTCCAGCAAACACTTTCCGTCCAACATGCCTCCTGCAAACACTTACTGTCCAACATGCCTCCTGTAAACACTTACTGTCCAACATGCCCCAGCAAACACTTAATGCCCAACATGCCTCCATCAAACACTTACTGTCCATTATGCCTCCAGCAAAATCTGTCCAACATGCCCGAAGTAAACACTTACTGTCCATTATGCTTCCAGCAAATACTGTCCAACATGCCCCCAGCAAACACTTACTGTCCAACATGCCTCCAGCAAACACTTACTGTCCAACATACCTCCAGCAAACACGTAATTTCCAACATGCCTCCAGCAAACACTTACTGTCCAACACGACGACAGCGAACACTTACTGTCCAAGACGACGACAGTGAACACTTACTATCCAACACGACGACTACGAACACTTCATGTCCAACACAACGACAACGAACACTTACTGTCCAACATGCCTCCTGCAAACACTTACTCTCCAAAATGACCCCAGCAAACACTTACTGTCCAACATGCCCCCAATAAACACTTACTGTACAACATGCCTCCAGCAAACACTGGCCAACATGCCCCCAGCAAACACTTACTGTCGAACATGCGTCCAGCAAACACTTACTGTCCAACATGCCCCCAGCAAACACTTACTGTCCAACATACCTCAAGCAAACACTGTCCAACATTCCCCCAGCAAACACTTACTGTCCAACATGCCTCTAGCAAACACATACTGTCCAACATGCCCCCAGCAAACACTTTCTCTCCAACATGCCTCCAGCAAACACTTACTGTCCAACATGCCTCCATCAAACACTTACTGTCCAACATGCATCAAGCAAACACTGTCCAACATGCCCCCAGCAAACACTTACTGTCCAACATGCCTCCAGCAAACACTTATTTTCCAACATGCCCCCAGCAAACACTTAATGTCCAACATGCCTCCAGCAAACACTTACTGTTCAACATGCCCCAGCAAACACTTAATGTCCAACATGCCCCCAGCAAACACTTACTATCCAACATGCCTCCAGCAAACACTTACTCTCCAACATGCCTCCAGCAAACACTTACTGTCCAAAATGCCTCCATCAAACACTTACTGTCCAACAAGCCTCCTGCAAACACTTACTGTCCAACATGCATCAAGCAAACACTGTCCAGCATGCCCCCATCAAACACTTACTGTCCAACATGCCTCCAGCAAACACTTACTTTCCAACATGCCCCCATCAAACACTTACTGTCCAACATGCCTCCTGCAAACACTTACTCTCCAACATGTGCCCAGTAAACACTTACTGTCGAACATGCCTCCAGCAAACACTTTCTGTTCAACATGCCTCCAGCAAACACTGTCCAACATGCCCCTAGCAAACACTTACTGTTCAACAGGCCTCCAGCAAACACTTACTGTCCAACATGCCTCCAGCAAACCCTTTCTGTCCAACATGCCTCCAACAAACACTTACTGTCCAACATGCCTCCAGCAAACACTTACTGTCCAACATGTCTCCAGCAAACACTTACTGTCCAACATGCCTCCAGCAAACACTTACTGTTCAACATGCCCCAGCAAACACTTACTGTCCAATATGCCTCCAGCAAACACAGTCCAACATGCCTGAAGTAAACTCTTACTGTCCAACATGCCTCCAGCAAACACTTGCTGTCCATCATGCCTCCAGCAAACACTTTCTGTCCAAAATACCTCCAGCCAACACATACTGTCCAACATGCCTCCAGCAAACACTTACTGTCCAACATGCCACCAGCAAACAAATGCTGTCCAACATGCCCCCAGCAAACACTAACTGTCCAACATGGATCCAGCAAACAGTTAGTGTCCAACATGCCTCCAGCAAACACTTACTGTCCAAGTTGCCTCCAGCAAACACTTACTGACTAACATGCCTCCAGCAAACACTTACTGTCCAAAATGCCCCTAGCAAACACTTACTGGCCAACATGCCTCCAGCAAACGCATACTGTCAAACATGCCCCCAGCAAACACTAGCTGTCCAACATGCCTCCAGCAAACACTTGCTGTCTAAAACGCCTCCATCAAACACTTACTGTCCAACATGCCTCCTGCAAACACTTACTCTCCAACATGCGCCCAGTGAACACTTACTGTCGAACATGCCTCCAGCAAACACTGTCCAACATGCCCTTAGCAAACACTTACTGTTCAACAGGCCTCCAGCAAACACTTACTGTCCAACATGCCTCCAGCATACACTTACTGTCCAACGTGCCTCCAGCAAACACTTACTGTCCAAGATGCCTCAAGCAAACACTTACTGTCTAACATACCTCCAGCAAACACTGTCCAACATGCCCTCAGCAAACACTTGCTGTCCAACATGCCTCCAGTAAACACTGTCCAACATGCCCCCAGCAAACACTTACTGTCCAACATGCATCCAGCAAACACTTACTGTTCAACATGCCTCCAGCAAACACTTACTGTCCAACATGCCCCCAGCAAACACTTACTGTCCAACATGCCTCCAGCAAACACTTACTTTCCAATATGCCCCCTGCAAACAATTACTGTCGAACATTCCTCCAGCAAACCCTTTCTGTCCAACATGCCTCCAACAAACACTTACTGTCCAACATGCCTCCAGCAAACACTTACTGTCCAACATGCCTCCAGCAAACACTGTCGAACATGCCTCCAGCAAACACTTGCTGTCCATCATGCCTCCAGCAAACACTTTCTGTCCAAAATACCTCCAGCAAACACATACTGTCCAACATGCCTCCAGCAAACACTTACTGTCCAACATGCCTCCAGCAAACAAATGCTGTCCAACATGCCCCTAGCAAACACTAACTGTCCAACATGGATCCAGCAAACAGTTAGTGTCCAACATGCCTCCAGCAAACACTTACTGTCCAAGATGCCTCCAGCAAACACTTACTGACTAACATGCCTCCAGCAAACACTTACTTTCCAAAATGCCCCTAGCAAACACTTACTGGCCAACATGCCTCCAGCAAACGCATACTGTCAAACATGCCCCCAGCAAACACTAGCTGTCCAACATGCCTCCAGCAAACACTTGCTGTCTAAAACGCCTCCATCAAACACTTACTGTCCAACATGCCTCCTGCAAACACTTACTCTCCAACATGCGCCCAGTAAACACTTACTGTCGAACATGCCTCCAGCAAACACTTTCTGTCCAACATGCCTCCAGCAAACACTGTCCAACATGCCCTTAGCAAACACTTACTGTTCAACAGGCCTCCAGCAAACACTTACTGTCCAACATGCCTCCAGCAAACCCTTACTGTCACACATGCCTCCAGCAAACACTGTCCAACATGCCTCCAGCAAACACTGTCCAACATGCCTCCAGCAAACATTGTCCAACATTCCCCCAGCAAACAATTACTGTCCAACATGCCTCTAGCAAACACTTACTGTCCAACATGCCTCCAGCAAACACTTACTGTCCAACATTCCCCAGCAAACACTTAATGTGCAACATGCCTCCAGCAAACACTTACTGTCCAATATGACTCCAGCAAAATCTGTCCAACAAGCCCGAAGTAAACACTTACTGTCCATTATGCCTCCAGCAAATACTGTCCAACTTGCCCCCAGCAAACACTTACTGTCCAACATACCACCAGCAAACACGTAATTTCCAACATGCCTCCAGCAAACACTTACTGTCCAACACGACGACAGCGAACACTTACTGTCCAAGACGACGACAGCGAACACTTACTGTCCAACACGACGACTACGATTACTTCATGTCCAACAAAACGACAACGAACACTTACTGTCCAACATTCCCCAGCAAACACTTAATGTCCAACATGCCTCCTGCAAGCACTTACTGTCCAATATGACTCCAGCAAAATCTGTCCTACATGCCCGAAGTAAACACTTACTGTCCATTATGCCTCCAGCAAATACTGTCCAACTTGCCCCCAGCAAACACTTAATGTCCAACATGCCTCCAACAAACACTTACTGTCCAACATGCCTCCAGCAAACACTTACTGTCCAACATGCCTCCAGCAAACACTTATTGTCCAACATGCCTCCTGCAAACACTGTCCAACACAACGACAACGATCACTTACTGTCCCACATGCCCCCAGCAAACATTTACTGTCCAACATGCCTCCAGCAAACACTTACTGTCCAAGATGCCTCCAGCAAACACTTACTGACTAACATGCCTCCAGCAAACACTTACTGTCCAAAATGCCCCTAGCAAACACTTACTGGCCAACATGCCTCCAGCAAACGCATACTGTCAAACATGCCCCCAGCAAACACTAGCTGTCCAACATGCCTCCAGCAAACACTTGCTGTCTAAAACGCCTCCATCAAACACTTACTGTCAAACATGCCTCCTGCAAACACTTACTCTCCAACATGCGCCCAGTAAACACTTACTGTCGAACATGCCTCCCGCAAACAATTTCTGTCCAACATGCCTCCAGCAAACACTGTCCAACATGCCCTTAGCAAACACTTACTGTTCAACAGGCCTCCAGCAAACACTTACTGTCCAACATGCCTCCAGCAAACCCTTACTGTCACACATGCCTCCAGCAAACACTGTCCAACATGCCTCCAGCAAACACTTACTGTCCAACATGCCTCCAGCAAACATTGTCCAACATTCCCCCAGCAAACAATTACTGTCCAACATGCCTCTAGCAAACACTTACTGTCCAACATGCCTCCAGCAAACACTTACTGTCCAACATTCCCCAGCAAACACTTAATGTGCAACATGCCTCCAGCAAACACTTACTGTCCAATATGACTCCAGCAAAATCTGTCCAACATGCCCGAAGTAAACACTTACTGTCCATTATGCCTCCAGCAAATACTGTCCAACTTGCCCCCAGCAAACACTTACTGTCCAACATACCACCAGCAAACACGTAATTTCCAACATGCCTCCAGCAAACACTTACTGTCCAACACGACGACAGCGAACACTTACTGTCCAAGACGACGACAGCGAACACTTACTGTCCAACACGACGACTACGATTACTTCATGTCCAACAAAACGACAACGAACACTTACTGTCCAACATTCCCCAGCAAACACTTAATGTCCAACATGCCTCCAGCAAACACATACTGTCCAATATGACTCCAGCAAAATCTGTCCAACATGCCCGAAGTAAACACTTACTGTCCATTATGCCTCCAGCAAATACTGTCCAACTTGCCCCCAGCAAACACTTAATGTCCAACATGCCTCCAACAAACACTTACTGTCCAACATGCCTCCAGCAAACACTTACTGTCCAACATGCCTCCAGCAAACACTTACTGTCCAACATGCCTCCTGCAAACACTGTCCAACACAACGACAACGATCACTTACTGTCCCACATGCCCCCAGCAAACATTTACTGTACAACATGCCTCCTGCAAACACTTACTCTCCAAAATGGCCCCAGCAAACACTTACTGTACAACATGCCCCCAATAAACACTTACTGTACAACATGCCTCCAGCAAACACTGTCCAACATGCCCCCAGCAAACACTTACTGTCGAACATGCGTCCAGCAAACACTTACTGTCCAACATGCCCCCAGCAAACACTTACTGTCCAACATACCTCAAGCAAACACTGTCCAACATTCCCCCAGCAAACACTTACTGTCCAACATGCCTCCAGCAAACACTGTCCAACTTGCCTCCAGCAAACACTTACTGTCCAACATGCCTCTAGCAAACACATACTGTCCAACATGCCCCCAGCAAACACTTTCTCTCCAACATGCCTCCAGCAAACACTTACTGTCCAACATGCCTCCATCAAACACTTACTGTCCAACATGCATCAAGCAAACACTGTCCAACATGCCCCCAGCAAACACTTACTGTCCAACATGCCTCCAGCAAACACTTACTTTCCAACATGCCCCCAGCAAACACTTAATGTCCAACATGCCTCCAGCAAACACTTACTGTTCAACATGCCCCAGCAAACACTTAATGTCCAACATGCCCCCAGCAAACACTTACTATCCAACATGCCTCCAGCAAACACTTACTGTCCAACATGCCTCCAGCAAACACTTACTGTCCAAAATGCCCCTATCAAACACTTACTGTCCAACAAGCCTCCTGCAAACACTTACTGTCCAACATGCATCAAGCAAACACTGTCCAACATGCCCCCATCAAACACTTACTGTCCAACATGCCTCCAGCAAACACTCACTTTCCAACATGCCCCCAGCAAACACTTACTGTCCAACATGCCTCCAGCAAACACTGTTCAACATGCCCCAGCAAACATTTACTGTCCAACATGCCCCCAGGAAACACTTACTATCCAACATTTCTCCAGCAAACATTTACTCTCGAACTCGCCTCCAGCAAACACTTTCTGTCCAACATGCCTACAGCAAACACTGTCCAACATGCCCTCAACAAACACTTACTGTCCTACATGCCTCCAGCAATCACTTACTGTCCAACATGCCTCCAGCATACACCTACTTTCCAACATGCCTCCAGCAAACACACACTGTCCAACATGCCTCCAGCAAACACTTACTGTCCAACATGCCTCCAGCAAACACTTTCTGCCCAACATACCTCCAGCAAACACTTACTGTCCAACATGCGTCCAGCAAACACTTACTGTCCAACATGCCTCCAGCAAACACATACTTTCCTACGTGCCCCCAGCAAACACTTACTGTCCAACATGCCTCCAGCAAACACTTACTGTCCAACATGCCTCCAGCAAACACTTACTGTCCAAGATGCCTCCAGCAAACACTTACTGTCCAACATGCCTCCAGCAAACACTGTCCAACATGCCTCCAGCAAACACTTACTGTCCAACATGCCTCCAGCAAACATTGTCCAACAAGCCCCCAGCAAACATTTACTGTCCAACATGCCTCTAGCAAACACTTACTGTCCATCATGCCTCCAGCATACACCTACTGTCCAACATGCCTACAGTAAACACTTACTGTCCAACATGCCTCCAGCAAACACTTACTATCCAACATGCCCCAGCAAACACTTAATGTCCAACATGCTTCCAGCAAACACTTACTGTCCAATATGCCTCCAGCAAAATCTGTCCAACATGCCCGAAGTAAACACTTACTTTCCAACATGCCTCCAGCAAACACTTGCTGTCCATCATGCCTCCAGCAAACACTTACTGTCCAACATGCCTCCAGCAAACACTGTCCAACATGCCTCCAGCAAACACTTACTGTCCAACATGCCTACAGCAAACACTTACTGTCCAACATGCCTCCAGCTAACACATGCTGTTCAACATGCCCCCAGCAAACACTTACTGTCCAACATGCCTCCAGCAAACACTGTCCTACATGCCCCTAGCAAACACTTACTGTTCAACATGCCCCAGCCAACACTCACTGTCCAACATGCCCCCAGCAAACACTTACTATCCAACATTTCTCCAGCAAACATTTACTGTCGAACACGCCTCCAGCAAACACTTTCTATCCAACATGCCTACAGCAAACACTGTCCAACAGGCCCCCACCAAACACTTACTGTTCAACATGCCTCCAGGAAACACATACTGTCCAACATGCCTCCTGCAAACACTTACTGTCCAACACGACGACAGCGAACAGTTACTGTCCAACACGACAACAGCGAAAACTTACTGTCCAACACGACGACAACGAACACTTAATGTCCAACATGCCTCCTGCAAATACTTACTGTCCAACATGCCTCCAGCAAACACTTACCGTCCAACATGCCTCCTGCAAACACTTACTGTCCAACATGCCTCCTGTAAACACTTACTGTCCAACATGCCCCAGCAAACACTTAATGCCCAACATGCCTCCAGCAAAATCTGTCCAACATGCCCGAAGTAAACACTTACTGTCCATTATGCTTCCAGCAAATACTGTCCAACATGCCCCCAGCAAACACTTACTGTCCAACATGCCTCCAGCAAACACTTACTGTCCAACATACCTCCAGCAAACACGTAATTTCCAACATGCCCCCAGCAAACACTTACTGTCCAACACGACGACAGCGAACACTTACTGTCCAAGACGACGACAGTGAACACTTACTATCCAACACGACGACTACGAACACTTCATGTCCAACACAACGACAACGAACACTTACTGTCCAACATGCCTCCTGCAAACACTTACTCTCCAAAATGGCCCCAGCAAACACTTACTGTCCAACATGCCCCCAATAAACACTTACTGTACAACATGCCTCCAGCAAACACTGGCCAACATGCCCCCAGCAAACACTTACTGTCGAACATGCGTCCAGCAAACACTTACTGTCCAACATGCCCCCAGCAAACACTTACTGTCCAACATACCTCAAGCAAACACTGTCCAACATTCCCCCAGCAAACACTTACTGTCCAACATGCCTCCAGCAAACACTGTCCAACTTGCCTCCAGCAAACACTTACTGTCCAACATGCCTCTAGCAAACACATACTGTCCAACATGCCCCCAGCAAACACTTTCTCTCCAACATGCCTCCAGCAAACACTTACTGTCCAACATGCCTCCATCAAACACTTACTGTCCAACATGCATCAAGCAAACACTGTCCAACATGCCCCCAGCAAACACTTACTGTCCAACATGCCTCCAGCAAACACTTACTTTCCAACATGCCCCCAGCAAACACTTAATGTCCAACATGCCTCCAGCAAACACTTACTGTTCAACATGCCCCAGCAAACACTTAATGTCCAACATGCCCCCAGCAAACACTTACTATCCAACATGCCTCCAGCAAACACTTACTGTCCAACATGCCTCCAGCAAACACTTACTGTCCAACATGCCTCCAGCAAACACTTACTGTTCAAAATGCCTCCATCAAACACTTACTGTCCAACAAGCCTCCTGCAAACACTTACTGTCCAACATGCATCAAGCAAACACTGTCCAGCATGCCCCCATCAAACACTTACTGTCCAACATGCCTCCAGCAAACACTTACTTTCCAACATGCCCCCATCAAACACTTACTGTCCAACATGCCTCCTGCAAACACTTACTCTCCAACATGCGCCCAGTAAACACTTACTGTCGAACATGCCTCCAGCAAACACTTTCTGTTCAACATGCCTCCAGCAAACACTGTCCAACATGCCCCTAGCAAACACTTACTGTTCAACAGGCCTCCAGCAAACACTTACTGTCCAACATGCCTCCAGCATACACTTACTGTCCAACATGCCCCCAGCAAACACTTACTGTCCAACATGCCTCCAGCAAACACTTACTTTCCAATATGCCCCCAGCAAACACTTACTGTCGAACATGCCTCCAGCAAACCCTTTCTGTCCAACATGCCTCCAACAAACACTTACTGTCCAACATGCCTCCAGCAAACACTTACTGTTCAACATGCCTCCAGCAAACACTTACTGTTCAACATGCCCCAGCAAACACTTACTGTCCAATATGCCTCCAGCAAACACAGTCCAACATGCCTGAAGTAAACTCTTACTGTCCAACATGCCTCCAGCAAACACTTGCTGTCCATCATGCCTCCAGCAAACACTTTCTGTCCAAAATACCTCCAGCAAACACATACTGTCCAACATGCCTCCAGCAAACACTTACTGTCCAACATGCCACCAGCAAACAAATGCTGTCCAACATGCCCCCAGCAAACACTAACTGTCCAACATGGATCCAGCAAACAGTTAGTGTCCAACATGCCTCCAGCAAACACTTACTGTCCAAGTTGCCTCCAGCAAACACTTACTGACTAACATGCCTCCAGCAAACACTTACTGTCCAAAATGCCCCTAGCAAACACTTACTGGCCAACATGCCTCCAGCAAACGCATACTGTCAAACATGCCCCCAGCAAACACTAGCTGTCCAACATGCCTCCAGCAAACACTTGCTGTCTAAAACGCCTCCATCAAACATTTACTGTCCAACATGCCTCCTGCAAACACTTACTCTCCAACATGCGCCCAGTGAACACTTACTGTCGAACATGCCTCCAGCAAACACTGTCCAACATGCCCTTAGCAAACACTTACTGTTCAACAGGCCTCCAGCAAACACTTACTGTCCAACATGCCTCCAGCATACACTTACTGTCCAACGTGCCTCCAGCAAACACTTACTGTCCAAGATGCCTCAAGCAAACACTTACTGTCTAACATACCTCCAGCAAACACTGTCCAACATGCCCTCAGCAAACACTTGCTGTCCAACATGCCTCCAGTAAACACTGTCCAAGATGCCCCCAGCAAACACTTACTGTCCAACATGCATCCAGCAAACACTTACTGTTCAACATGCCTCCAGCAAACACTTACTGTCCAACATGCCCCCAGCAAACACTTACTGTCCAACATGCCTCCAGCAAACACTTACTTTCCAATATGCCCCCTGCAAACAATTACTGTCGAACATTCCTCCAGCAAACCCTTTCTGTCCAACATGCCTCCAACAAACACTTACTGTCCAACATGCCTCCAGCAAACACTTACTGTCCAACATGCCTCCAGCAAACACTTACTGTCGAACATGCCTCCAGCAAACACTTGCTGTCCATCATGCCTCCAGCAAACACTTTCTGTCCAAAATACCTCCAGCAAACACATACTGTCCAACATGCCTCCAGCAAACACTTACTGTCCAACATGCCTCCAGCAAACAAATGCTGTCCAACATGCCCCTAGCAAACACTAACTGTCCAACATGGATCCAGCAAACAGTTAGTGTCCAACATGCCTCCAGCAAACACTTACTGTCCAAGATGCCTCCAGCAAACACTTACTGACTAACATGCCTCCAGCAAACACTTACTGTCCAAAATGCCCCTAGCAAACACTTACTGGCCAACATGCCTCCAGCAAACGCATACTGTCAAACATGCCCCCAGCAAACACTAGCTGTCCAACATGCCTCCAGCAAACACTTGCTGTCTAAAACGCCTCCATCAAACACTTACTGTCCAACATGCCTCCTGCAAACACTTACTCTCCAACATGCGCCCAGTAAACACTTACTGTCGAACATGCCTCCAGCAAACACTTTCTGTCCAACATGCCTCCAGCAAACACTGTCCAACATGCCCTTAGCAAACACTTACTGTTCAACAGGCCTCCAGCAAACACTTACTGTCCAACATGCCTCCAGCAAACCCTTACTGTCACACATGCCTCCAGCAAACACTGTCCAACATGCCTCCAGCAAACACTTACTGTCCAACATGCCTCCAGCAAACATTGTCCAACATTCCCCCAGCAAACAATTACTGTCCAACATGCCTCTAGCAAACACTTACTGTCCAACATGCCTCCAGCAAACACTTACTGTCCAACATTCCCCAGCAAACACTTAATGTGCAACATGCCTCCAGCAAACATTTACTGTCCAATATGACTCCAGCAAAATCTGTCCAACATGCCCGAAGTAAACACTTACTGTCCATTATGCCTCCAGCAAATACTGTCCAACTTGCCCCCAGCAAACACTTACTGTCCAACATACCACCAGCAAACACGTAATTTCCAACATGCCTCCAGCAAACACTTACTGTCCAACACGACGACAGCGAACAATTACTGTCCAAGACGACGACAGCGAACACTTACTGTCCAACACGACGACTACGATTACTTCATGTCCAACAAAACGACAACGAACACTTACTGTCCAACATTCCCCAGCAAACACTTAATGTCCAACATGCCTCCAGCAAACACTTACTGTCCAAAATGACTCCAGCAAAATCTGTCCAACATGCCCGAAGTAAACACTTACTGTCCATTATGCCTCCAGCAAATACTGTCCAACTTGCCCCCAGCAAATACTTAATGTCCAACATGCCTCCAACAAACACTTACTGTCCAACATGCCTCCAGCAAACACTTACTGTCCAACATGCCTCCAGCAAACACTTATTGTCCAACATGCCTCCTGCAAACACTGTCCAACACAACGACAACGATCACTTACTGTCCCACATGCCCCCAGCAAACATTTACTGTACAACATGCCTCCTGCAAACACTTACTCTCCAAAATGGCCCCAGCAAACACTTACTGTCCAACATGCCCCCAATAAACACTTACTGTACAGCATGCCTCCAGGAAACACTGTCCAACATGCCCCCAGCAAACACTTACTGTCGAACATGCGTCCAGCAAACACTTACTGTCCAACATGCCCCCAGCAAACACTTACTGTCCAACATACCTCAAGCAAACACTGTCCAACATTCCCCCAGCAAACACTTACTGTCCAACATCCCTCCAGCAAACACTGTCCAACTTGCCTCCAGCAAACACTTACTGTCCAACATGCCTCTAGCAAACACATACTGTCCAACATGCCCCCAGCAAACACTTTCTCTCCAACATGCCTCCAGCAAACACTTACTGTCCAACATGCCTCCATCAAACACTTACTGTCCAACATGCATCAAGCAAACACTGTCCAACATGCCCCCAGCAAACACTTACTGTCCAACATGCCTCCAGCAAACACTTACTTTCCAACATGCCCCCAGCAAACACTTAATGTCCAACATGCCTCCAGCAAACACTTACTGTTCAACATGCCCCAGCAAACACTTAATGTCCAACATGCCCCCAGCAAACACTTTCTATCCAACATGCCTCCAGCAAACACTTACTGTCCAACATGCCTCCAGCAAACACTTACTGTCCAAAATGCCTCCATCAAACACTTACTGTCCAACAAGCCTCCTGCAAACACTTACTGTCCAACATGCATCAAGCAAACACTGTGCAACATGCCCCCATCAAACACTTACTGTCCAACATGCCTCCAGCAAACACTTACTTTCCAACATGCCCCCAGCAAACACTTACTGTCCAACATGCCTCCAGCAAACACTTACTGTTCAACATGCCCCAGCAAACATTTACTGTCCAACATGCCCCCAGGAAGCACTTACTATCCAACATTTCTCCAGCAAACATTTACTCTCGAACTCGCCTCCAGCAAACACTTTCTGTCCAACATGCCTACAGCTAACACTGTCCAACATGCCCTCAACAAACACTTACTGTCCTACATGCCTCCAGCAATCACTTACTGTCCAACATGCCTCCAGCATACACCTACTTTCCAACATGCCTCCAGCAAACACACACTGTCCAACATGCCTCCAGCAAACACTTACTGTCCAACATGCCCCCAGCAAACACTTTCTGCCCAACATACCTCCAGCAAACACTTACTGTCCAACATGCGTCCAGCAAACACTTACTGTCCAACATGCCTCCAGCAAACACATACTTTCCTACGTGCCCCCAGCAAACACTTACTGTCCAACATGCCTCCAGCAAACACTTACTGTCCAACATGCCTCCAGCAAACACTTACTGTCCAAGATGCCTCCAGCAAACACTTACTGTCCAACATGCCTCCAGCAAACACTGTCCAACATGCCTCCAGCAAACACTTACTGTCCAACATGCCTCCAGCAAACATTGTCCAACAAGCCCCCAGCAAACATTTACTGTCCAACATGCCTCTAGCAAACACTTACTGTCCAACATGCCTCCAGCATACACCTACTGTCCAACATGCCTACAGTAAACACTTACTGTCCAACATGCCTCCAGCAAACACTTACTATCCAACATGCCCCAGCAAACACTTAATGTCCAACATGCTTCCAGCAAACACTTACTGTCCAATATGCCTCCAGCAAAATCTGTCCAACATGCCCGAAGTAAACACTTACTTTCCAACATGCCTCCAGCAAACACTTGCTGTCCATCATGCCTCCAGCAAACACTTACTGTCCAACATGCCTCCAGCAAACACTGTCCAACATGCCTCCAGCAAACACTTACTGTCCTACATGCCTACAGCAAACACTTACTGTCCAACATGCCTCCAGCTAACACATGCTGTTCAACATGCCCCCAGCAAACACTTACTGTCCAACATGCCTCCAGCAAACACTGTCCTACATGCCCCTAGCAAACACTTACTGTTCAACATGCCCCAGCCAACACTCACTGTCCAAAATGCCCCCAGCAAACACTTACTATCCAACATTTCTCCAGCAAACATTTACTGTCGAACACGCCTCCAGCAAACACTTTCTATCCAACATGCCTACAGCAAACACTGTCCAACAGGCCCCCACCAAACACTTACTGTTCAACATGCCTCCAGGAAACACTTACTGTCCAACATGCCTCCTGCAAACACTTACTGTCCAACACGACGACAGCGAACAGTTACTGTCCAACACGACAACAGCGAAAACTTACTGTCCAACACGACGACAACGAACACTTAATGTCCAACATGCCTCCTGCAAATACTTACTGTCCAACATGCCTCCAGCAAACACTTACCGTCCAACATGCCTCCTGCAAACACTTACTGTCCAACATGCCTCCTGTAAACACTTACTGTCCAACATGCCCCAGCAAACACTTAATGCCCAACATGCCTCCAGCAAAATCTGTCCAACATGCCCGAAGTAAACACTTACTGTCCATTATGCTTCCAGCAAATACTGTCCAACATGCCCCCAGCAAACACTTACTGTCCAACATGCCTCCAGCAAACACTTACTGTCCAACATACCTCCAGCAAACACGTAATTTCCAACATGCCCCCAGCAAACACTTACTGTCCAACACGACGACAGCGAACACTTACTGTCCAAGACGACGACAGTGAACACTTACTATCCAACACGACGACTACGAACACTTCATGTCCAACACAACGACAACGAACACTTACTGTCCAACATGCCTCCTGCAAACACTTACTCTCCAAAATGGCCCCAGCAAACACTTACTGTCCAACATGCCCCCAATAAACACTTACTGTACAACATGCCTCCAGCAAACACTGGCCAACATGCCCCCAGCAAACACTTACTGTCGAACATGCGTCCAGCAAACACTTACTGTCCAACATGCCCCCAGCAAACACTTACTGTCCAACATACCTCAAGCAAACACTGTCCAACATTCCCCCAGCAAACACTTACTGTCCAACATGCCTCCAGCAAACACTGTCCAACTTGCCTCCAGCAAACACTTACTGTCCAACATGCCTCTAGCAAACACATACTGTCCAACATGCCCCCAGCAAACACTTTCTCTCCAACATGCCTCCAGCAAACACTTACTGTCCAACATGCCTCCATCAAACACTTACTGTCCAACATGCATCAAGCAAACACTGTCCAACATGCCCCCAGCAAACACTTACTGTCCAACATGCCTCCAGCAAACACTTACTTTCCAACATGCCCCCAGCAAACACTTAATGTCCAACATGCCTCCAGCAAACACTTACTGTTCAACATGCCCCAGCAAACACTTAATGTCCAACATGCCCCCAGCAAACACTTACTATCCAACATGCCTCCAGCAAACACTTACTGTCCAACATGCCTCCAGCAAACACTTACTGTCCAACATGCCTCCAGCAAACACTTACTGTCCAAAATGCCTCCATCAAACACTTACTGTCCAACAAGCCTCCTGCAAACACTTACTGTCCAACATGCATCAAGCAAACACTGTCCAGCATGCCCCCATCAAACACTTACTGTCCAACATGCCTCCAGCAAACACTTACTTTCCAACATGCCCCCATCAAACACTTACTGTCCAACATGCCTCCTGCAAACACTTACTCTCCAACATGCGCCCAGTAAACACTTACTGTCGAACATGCCTCCAGCAAACACTTTCTGTTCAACATGCCTCCAGCAAACACTGTCCAACATGCCCCTAGCAAACACTTACTGTTCAACAGGCCTCCAGCAAACACTTACTGTCCAACATGCCTCCAGCATACACTTACTGTCCAACATGCCCCCAGCAAACACTTACTGTCCAACATGCCTCCAGCAAACACTTACTTTCCAATATGCCCCCAGCAAACACTTACTGTCGAACATGCCTCCAGCAAACCCTTTCTGTCCAACATGCCTCCAACAAACACTTACTGTCCAACATGCCTCCAGCAAACACTTACTGTTCAACATGCCTCCAGCAAACACTTACTGTTCAACATGCCCCAGCAAACACTTACTGTCCAATATGCCTCCAGCAAACACAGTCCAACATGCCTGAAGTAAACTCTTACTGTCCAACATGCCTCCAGCAAACACTTGCTGTCCATCATGCCTCCAGCAAACACTTTCTGTCCAAAATACCTCCAGCAAACACATACTGTCCAACATGCCTCCAGCAAACACTTACTGTCCAACATGCCACCAGCAAACAAATGCTGTCCAACATGCCCCCAGCAAACACTAACTGTCCAACATGGATCCAGCAAACAGTTAGTGTCCAACATGCCTCCAGCAAACACTTACTGTCCAAGTTGCCTCCAGCAAACACTTACTGACTAACATGCCTCCAGCAAACACTTACTGTCCAAAATGCCCCTAGCAAACACTTACTGGCCAACATGCCTCCAGCAAACGCATACTGTCAAACATGCCCCCAGCAAACACTAGCTGTCCAACATGCCTCCAGCAAACACTTGCTGTCTAAAACGCCTCCATCAAACATTTACTGTCCAACATGCCTCCTGCAAACACTTACTCTCCAACATGCGCCCAGTGAACACTTACTGTCGAACATGCCTCCAGCAAACACTGTCCAACATGCCCTTAGCAAACACTTACTGTTCAACAGGCCTCCAGCAAACACTTACTGTCCAACATGCCTCCAGCATACACTTACTGTCCAACGTGCCTCCAGCAAACACTTACTGTCCAAGATGCCTCAAGCAAACACTTACTGTCTAACATACCTCCAGCAAACACTGTCCAACATGCCCTCAGCAAACACTTGCTGTCCAACATGCCTCCAGTAAACACTGTCCAAGATGCCCCCAGCAAACACTTACTGTCCAACATGCATCCAGCAAACACTTACTGTTCAACATGCCTCCAGCAAACACTTACTGTCCAACATGCCCCCAGCAAACACTTACTGTCCAACATGCCTCCAGCAAACACTTACTTTCCAATATGCCCCCTGCAAACAATTACTGTCGAACATTCCTCCAGCAAACCCTTTCTGTCCAACATGCCTCCAACAAACACTTACTGTCCAACATGCCTCCAGCAAACACTTACTGTCCAACATGCCTCCAGCAAACACTTACTGTCGAACATGCCTCCAGCAAACACTTGCTGTCCATCATGCCTCCAGCAAACACTTTCTGTCCAAAATACCTCCAGCAAACACATACTGTCCAACATGCCTCCAGCAAACACTTACTGTCCAACATGCCTCCAGCAAACAAATGCTGTCCAACATGCCCCTAGCAAACACTAACTGTCCAACATGGATCCAGCAAACAGTTAGTGTCCAACATGCCTCCAGCAAACACTTACTGTCCAAGATGCCTCCAGCAAACACTTACTGACTAACATGCCTCCAGCAAACACTTACTGTCCAAAATGCCCCTAGCAAACACTTACTGGCCAACATGCCTCCAGCAAACGCAAACTGTCAAACATGCCCCCAGCAAACACTAGCTGTCCAACATGCCTCCAGCAAACACTTGCTGTCTAAAACGCCTCCATCAAACACTTACTGTCCAACATGCCTCCTGCAAACACTTACTCTCCAACATGCGCCCAGTAAACACTTACTGTCGAACATGCCTCCAGCAAACACTTTCTGTCCAACATGCCTCCAGCAAACACTGTCCAACATGCCCTTAGCAAACACTTACTGTTCAACAGGCCTCCAGCAAACACTTACTGTCCAACATGCCTCCAGCAAACCCTTACTGTCACACATGCCTCCAGCAAACACTGTCCAACATGCCTCCAGCAAACACTTACTGTCCAACATGCCTCCAGCAAACATTGTCCAACATTCCCCCAGCAAACAATTACTGTCCAACATGCCTCTAGCAAACACTTACTGTCCAACATGCCTCCAGCAAACACTTACTGTCCAACATTCCCCAGCAAACACTTAATGTGCAACATGCCTCCAGCAAACACTTACTGTCCAATATGACTCCAGCAAAATCTGTCCAACATGCCCGAAGTAAACACTTACTGTCCATTATGCCTCCAGCAAATACTGTCCAACTTGCCCCCAGCAAACACTTACTGTCCAACATACCACCAGCAAACACGTAATTTCCAACATGCCTCCAGCAAACACTTACTGTCCAACACGACGACAGCGAACAATTACTGTCCAAGACGACGACAGCGAACACTTACTGTCCAACACGACGACTACGATTACTTCATGTCCAACAAAACGACAACGAACACTTACTGTCCAACATTCCCCAGCAAACACTTAATGTCCAACATGCCTCCAGCAAACACTTACTGTCCAAAATGACTCCAGCAAAATCTGTCCAACATGCCCGAAGTAAACACTTACTGTCCATTATGCCTCCAGCAAATACTGTCCAACTTGCCCCCAGCAAATACTTAATGTCCAACATGCCTCCAACAAACACTTACTGTCCAACATGCCTCCAGCAAACACTTACTGTCCAACATGCCTCCAGCAAACACTTATTGTCCAACATGCCTCCTGCAAACACTGTCCAACACAACGACAACGATCACTTACTGTCCCACATGCCCCCAGCAAACATTTACTGTACAACATGCCTCCTGCAAACACTTACTCTCCAAAATGGCCCCAGCAAACACTTACTGTCCAACATGCCCCCAATAAACACTTACTGTACAGCATGCCTCCAGGAAACACTGTCCAACATGCCCCCAGCAAACACTTACTGTCGAACATGCGTCCAGCAAACACTTACTGTCCAACATGCCCCCAGCAAACACTTACTGTCCAACATACCTCAAGCAAACACTGTCCAACATTCCCCCAGCAAACACTTACTGTCCAACATCCCTCCAGCAAACACTGTCCAACTTGCCTCCAGCAAACACTTACTGTCCAACATGCCTCTAGCAAACACATACTGTCCAACATGCCCCCAGCAAACACTTTCTCTCCAACATGCCTCCAGCAAACACTTACTGTCCAACATGCCTCCATCAAACACTTACTGTCCAACATGCATCAAGCAAACACTGTCCAACATGCCCCCAGCAACACTTACTGTCCAACATGCCTCCAGCAAACACTTACTTTCCAACATGCCCCAGCAAACACTTAATGTCCAACATGCCTCCAGCAAACACTTACTGTTCAACATGCCCCAGCAAACACTTAATGTCCAACATGCCCCCAGCAAACACTTTCTATCCAACATGCCTCCAGCAAACACTTACTGTCCAACATGCCTCCAGCAAACACTTACTGTCCAAAATGCCTCCATCAAACACTTACTGTCCAACAAGCCTCCTGCAAACACTTACTGTCCAACATGCATCAAGCAAACACTGTGCAACATGCCCCATCAAACACTTACTGTCCAACATGCCTCCAGCAAACACTTACTTTCCAACATGCCCCCAGCAAACACTTACTGTCCAACATGCCTCCAGCAAACACTTACTGTTCAACATGCCCCAGCAAACATTTACTGTCCAACATGCCCCCAGGAAACACTTACTATCCAACATTTCTCCAGCAAACATTTACTCTCGAACTCGCCTCCAGCAAACACTTTCTGTCCAACATGCCTACAGCTAACACTGTCCAACATGCCCTCAACAAACACTTACTGTCCTACATGCCTCCAGCAATCACTTACTGTCCAACATGCCTCCAGCATACACCTACTTTCCAACATGCCTCCAGCAAACACACACTGTCCAACATGCCTCCAGCAAACACTTACTGTCCAACATGCCTCCAGCAAACACTTTCTGCCCAACATACCTCCAGCAAACACTTACTGTCCAACATGCGTCCAGCAAACACATACTTTCCTACGTGCCCCCAGCAAACACTTACTGTCCAACATGCCTCCAGCAAACACTTACTGTCCAACATGCCTCCAGCAAACACTTACTGTCCAAGATGCCTCCAGCAAACACTTACTGTCCAACATGCCTCCAGCAAACACTGTCCAACATGCCTCCAGCAAACACTTACTGTCCAACATGCCTCCAGCAAACATTGTCCAACAAGCCCCCAGCAAACATTTACTGTCCAACATGCCTCTAGCAAACACTTACTGTCCAACATGCCTCCAGCATACACCTACTGTCCAACATGCCTACAGTAAACACTTACTGTCCAACATGCCTCCAGCAAACACTTACTATCCAACATGCCCCAGCAAACACTTAATGTCCAACATGCTTCCAGCAAACACTTACTCTCCAATATGCCTCCAGCAAATCTGTCCAACATGCCCGAAGTAAACACTTACTTTCCAACATGCCTCCAGCAAACACTTGCTGTCCATCATGCCTCCAGCAAACACTTACTGTCCAACATGCCTCCAGCAAACACTGTCCAACATGCCTCCAGCAAACACTTACTGTCCTACATGCCTACAGCAAACACTTACTGTCCAACATGCCTCCAGCTAACACATGCTGTTCAACATGCCCCAGCAAACACTTACTGTCCAACATGCCTCCAGCAAACACTGTCCTACATGCCCCTAGCAAACACTTACTGTTCAACATGCCCCAGCCAACACTCACTGTCCAAAATGCCCCAGCAAACACTTACTATCCAACATTTCTCCAGCGAACATTTACTGTCGAACACGCCTCCAGCAAACACTTTCTATCCAACATGCCTACAGCAAACACTGTCCAACAGGCCCCCACCAAACACTTACTGTTCAACATGCCTCCAGGAAACACTTACTGTCCAACATGCCTCCTGCAAACACTTACTGTCCAACACGACGACAGCGAACAGTTACTGTCCAACACGACAACAGCGAAAACTTACTGTCCAACACGACGACAACGAACACTTAATGTCCAACATGCCTCCTGCAAATACTTACTGTCCAACATGCCTCCTGCAAACACTTACTGTCCAACATGCCTCCAGCAAACACTTACCGTCCAACATGCCTCCAGCAAACACTTACTGACCAACATGCCTCCTGTAAACACTTACTGTCCATTATGCCTCCAGCAAAATCTGTCCAACATGCCCGAAGTAAACACTTACTGTCCATTATGCTTCCAGCAAATACTGTCCAACATGCCCCCAGCAAACACTTACTGTCCAACATGCCTCCAGCAAACACTTACTGTCCAACATACCTCCAGCAAACACGTAATTTCCAACATGCCTCCAGCAAACACTTACTGTCCAACACGACGACAGCGAACACTTACTGTCCAAGACGACGACAGTGAACACTTACTATCCAACACGACGACTACGAACACTTCATGTCCAAACACAACGACAACGAACACTTACTGTCCAACATGCCTCCTGCAAACACTTACTCTCCAAAATGGCCCCAGCAAACACTTACTGTCCAACATGCCCCCAATAAACACTTACTGTACAACATGCCTCCAGCAAACACTGGCCAACATGCCCCCAGCAAACACTTCCTGTCGAACATGCGTCCAGCAAACACTTACTGTCCAACATGCCCCCAGCAAACACTTACTGTCCAACATACCTCAAGCAAACACTGTCCAACATTCCCCCAGCAAACACTTACTGTCCAACATGCCTCCAGCAAACACTGTCCAACTTGCCTCCAGCAAACACTTACTGTCCAACATGCCTCTAGCAAACACATACTGTCCAACATGCCCCCAGCAAACACTTTCTCTCCAACATGCCTCCAGCAAACACTTACTGTCCAACATGCCTCCATCAAACACTTACTGTCCAACATGCATCAAGCAAACACTGTCCAACATGCCCCCAGCAAACACTTACTGTCCAACATGCCTCCAGCAAACACTTACTTTCCAACATGCCCCCAGCAAACACTTAATGTCCAACATGCCTCCAGCAAACACTTACTGTTCAACATGCCCCAGCAAACACTTATTGTCCAACATGCGTCCAGCAAACACTTACTGTTCAACATGCCTCCAGCAAACACTTACTGTTCAACATGCCCCAGCAAACACTTACTGTCCAATATGCCTCCAGCAAACACAGTCCAACATGCCTGAAGTAAACTCTTACTGTCCAACATGCCTCCAGCAAACACTTGCTGTCCATCATGCCTCCAGCAAACACTTTCTGTCCAAAATACCTCCAGCAAACACATACTGTCCAACATGCCTCCAGCAAACACTTACTGTCCAACGTGCCACCAGCAAACAAATGCTGTCCAACATGCCCCAGCAAACACTAACTGTCCAACATGGATCCAGCAAACAGTTAGTGTCCAACATGCCTCCAGCAAACACTTAGTGTCCAAGTTGCCTCCAGCAAACACTTACTGACTAACATGCCTCCAGCAAACACTTACTGTCCAAAATGCCCCTAGCAAACACTTACTGGCCAACATGCCTCCAGCAAACGCATACTGTCAAACATGCCCCCAGCAAACACTAGCTGTCCAACATGCCTCCAGCAAACACTTGCTGTCTAAAACGCCTCCATCAAACATTTACTGTCCAACATGCCTCCTGCAAACACTTACTCTCCAACATGCGCCCAGTGAACACTTACTGTCGAACATGCCTCCAGCAAACACTGTCCAACATGCCCTTAGCAAACACTTACTGTTCAACAGGCCTCCAGCAAACACTTACTGTCCAACATGCCTCCAGCATACACTTACTGTCCAACGTGCCTCCAGCAAACACTTACTGTCCAAGATGCCTCAAGCAAACACTTACTGTCTAACATACCTCCAGCAAACACTGTCCAACATGCCCTCAGCAAACACTTGCTGTCCAACATGCCTCCAGTAAACACTGTCCAAGATGCCCCCAGCAAACACTTACTGTCCAACATGCATCCAGCAAACACTTACTGTTCAACATGCCTCCAGCAAACACTTACTGTCCAACATGCCCCAGCAAACACTTACTGTCCAACATGCCTCCAGCAAACACTTACTTTCCAATATGCCCCCTGCAAACAATTACTGTCGAACATTCCTCCAGCAAACCCTTTCTGTCCAACATGCCTCCAACAAACACTTACTGTCCAACATGCCTCCAGCAAACACTTACTGTCCAACATGCCTCCAGCAAACACTTACTGTCGAACATGCCTCCAGCAAACACTTGCTGTCCATCATGCCTCCAGCAAACACTTTCTGTCCAAAATACCTCCAGCAAACACATACTGTCCAACATGCCTCCAGCAAACACTTACTGTCCAACATGCCTCCAGCAAACAAATGCTGTCCAACATGCCCCTAGCAAACACTAACTGTCCAACATGGATCCAGCAAACAGTTAGTGTCCAACATGCCTCCAGCAAACACTTACTGTCCAAGATGCCTCCAGCAAACACTTACTGACTAACATGCTCCAGCAAACACTTACTGTCCAAAATGCCCCTAGCAAACACTTACTGGCCAACATGCCTCCAGCAAACGCATACTGTCAAACATGCCCCCAGCAAACACTAGCTGTCCAACATGCCTCCAGCAAACACTTGCTGTCTAAAACGCTCCATCAAACACTTACTGTCCAACATGCCTCCTGCAAACACTTACTCTCCAACATGCGCCCAGTAAACACTTACTGTCGAACATGCCTCAGCAAACACTTTCTGTCCAACATGCCTCCAGCAAACACTGTCCAACATGCCCTTAGCAAACACTTACTGTTCAACAGGCCTCCAGCAAACACTTACTGTCCAACATGCCTCCAGCAAACACTTACTGTCACACATGCCTCCAGCAAAACACTGTCCAACATGCCTCCAGCAAACACTTACTGTCCAACATGCCTCCAGCAACATTGTCCAACATTCCCCCAGCAAACAATTACTGTCCAACATGCCTCTAGCAAACACTTACTGTCCAACATGCCTCCAGCAAACACTTACTGTCCAACATTCCCCAGCAAACACTTAATGTGCAACATGCCTCCAGCAAACACTTACTGTCCAATATGACTCCAGCAAAATCTGTCCAACATGCCCGAAGTAAACACTTACTGTCCATTATGCCTCCAGCAAATACTGTCCAACTTGCCCCCAGCAAACACTTACTGTCCAACATACCACCAGCAAACACGTAATTTCCAAACATGCCTCCAGCAAACACTTACTGTCCAACACGACGACAGCGAACAATTACTGTCCAAGACGACGACAGCGAACACTTACTGTCCAACACGACGACTACGATTACTTCATGTCCAACAAAACGACAACGAACACTTACTGTCCAACATTCCCAGCAAACACTTAATGTCCAACAATGCCTCCAGCAAACACTTACTGTCCAATATGACTCCAGCAAAATCTGTCCAACATGCCCGAAGTAAACACTTACTGTCATTATGCCTCCAGCAAATACTGTCCAACTTGCCCCCAGCAAACACTTAATGTCCAACATGCCTCCAACAAACACTTACTGTCCAACATGCCTCCAGCAAACACTTACTGTCCAACATGCCTCCAGCAAACACTTACTTGTCCAACATGCCTCCTGCAAACACTGTCCAACACAACGACAACGATCACTTACTGTCCCACATGCCCCCAGCAAACATTTACTGTACAACATGCCTCCTGCAAACACTTACTCTCCAAAATGGCCCCAGCAAACACTTACTGTCCAACATGCCCCCAATAAACACTTACTGTACAACATGCCTCCAGCAAACACTGTCCAACATGCCCCCAGCAAACACTTACTGTCGAACATGCGTCCAGCAAACACTTACTGTCCAACATGCCCCCAGCAAACACTTACTGTCCAACATACCTCAAGCAAACACTGTCCAACATTCCCCAGCAAACACTTACTGTCCAACATGCCTCCAGCAAACACTGTCCAACTTGCCTCCAGCAAACAACTTACTGTCCAACATGCCTCTAGCAAACACATACTGTCCAACATGCCCCCAGCAAACACTTTCTCTCCAACATGCCTCCAGGCAAACACTTACTGTCCAACATGCCTCCATCAAACACTTACTGTCCAACATGCATCAAGCAAACACTGTCCAACATGCCCCCAGCAAACACTTACTGTCCAACATTGCCTCCAGCAAACACTTACTTTCCAACATGCCCCCAGCAAACACTTAATGTCCAACATGCCTCCAGCAAACACTTACTGTTCAACATGCCCCAGCAAACACTTAATGTCCAACATGCCCCCAGCAAACACTTACTATCCAACATGCCTCCAGCAAACACTTACTGTCCAACATGCCTCCAGCAAACACTTACTGTCCAAAATGCCTCCATCAAACACTTACTGTCCAAACAAGCCTCCTGCAAACACTTACTGTCCAACATGCATCATGCAAACACTGTCCAACATGCCCCCATCAAACACTTACTGTCCAACATGCCTCCAGCAAACACTTACTTTCCAACATGCCCCCAGCAAACACTTACTGTCCAACATGCCTCCAGCAAACACTTACTGTCCAACATGCCCCAGCAAACATTTACTGTCCAACATGCCCCCAGGAAACACTTACTATCCAACATTTCTCCAGCAACATTTACTCTCGAACTCGCCTCCAGCAAACACTGTCCAACATGCCCTCAACAAACACTTACTGTCCTACATGCCTCCAGCAATCACTTACTGTCCAACATGCCTCCAGCATACACCTACTTTCCAACATGCCTCCAGCAACACACACTGTCCAACATGCCTCCAGCAAACACTTACTGTCCAACATGCCTCCAGCAAACACTTTCTGCCCAACATACCTCCAGCAAACACTTACTGTCCAACATGCGTCCAGCAAACACTTACTGTCCAACATGCCTCCAGCAAACACATACTTTCCTACGTGCCCCCAGCAAACACTTACTGTCCAACATGCCTCCAGCAAACACTTACTGTCCAACATGCCTCCAGCAAACACTTACTGTCCAAGATGCCTCCAGCAAACACTTACTGTCCAACATGCCTCCAGCAAACACTGTCCAACATGCCTCCAGCAAACACTTACTGTCCAACATGCCTCCAGCAAACATTGTCCAACAAGCCCCCAGCAAACATTTACTGTCCAACATGCCTCTAGCAAACACTTACTGTCCATCATGCCTCCAGCATACACCTACTGTCCAACATGCCTACAGTAAACACTTACTGTCCAACATGCCTCCAGCAAACACTTACTATCCAACATGCCCCAGCAAACACTTAATGTCCAACATGCTTCCAGCAAACACTTACTGTCCAATATGCCTCCAGCAAAATCTGTCCAACATGCCCGAAGTAAACACTTACTTTCCAACATGCCTCCAGCAAACACTTGCTGTCCATCATGCCTCCAGCAAACACTTACTGTCCAACATGCCTCCAGCAAACACTGTCCAACATGCCTCCAGCAAACACTTACTGTCCAACATGCCTACAGCAAACACTTACTGTCAACATGCCTCCAGCTAACACATGCTGTTCAACATGCCCCCAGCAAACACTTACTGTCCAACATGCCTCCAGCAAACACTGTCCTACATGCCCCAAGCAAAACACTTACTGTTCAACATGCCCCAGCCAACACTCACTGTCCAACATGCCCCCAGCAAACACTTACTATCCAACATTTCTCCAGCAAACATTTACTGTCGAACACGCCTCCAGCAAACACTTTCTATCCAACATGCCTACAGCAAACATCTGTCCAACAGGCCCCCACCAAACACTTACTGTTCAACATGCCTCCAGGAAACACTTACTGTCCAACATGCCTCCTGCAAACACTTACTGTCCAACACGACGACAGCGAACAGTTACTGTCCAACACGACAACAGCGAAAACTTACTGTCCAACACGACGACAACGAACACTTAATGTCCAACATGCCTCCTGCAAATACTTACTGTCCAACATGCCTCCTGCAAATACTTACTGTCCAACATGCCTCCTGCAAACACTTACTGTCCAACATGCCTCCTGCAAACACTTACTGTCCAACATGCCTCCTGTAAACACTTACTGTCCAACATGCCCCAGCAAACACTTAATGCCCAACATGCCTCCATCAAACACTTACTGTCCATTATGCCTCCAGCAAAATCTGTCCAACATGCCCGAAGTAAACACTTACTGTCCATTATGCTTCCAGCAAATACTGTCCAACATGCCCCCAGCAAACACTTACTGTCCAACATGCCTCCAGCAAACACTTACTGTCCAACATACCTCCAGCAAACACGTAATTTCCAACATGCCTCCAGCAAACACTTACTGTCCAACACGACGACAGCGAACACTTACTGTCCAAGACGACGACAGTGAACACTTACTATCCAACACGACGACTACGAACACTTCATGTCCAACACAACGACAAACGAACACTTGCTGTCCAACATGCCTCCTGCAAACACTTACTCTCCAAAATGGCCCCAGCAAACACTTACTGTCCAACATGCCCCCAATAAACACTTACTGTACAACATGCCTCCAGCAAACACTGGCCAACATGCCCCCAGCAAACACTTACTGTCGAACATGCGTCCAGCAAACACTTACTGTCCAACATGCCCCCAGCAAACACTTACTGTTCAACATACCTCAAGCAAACACTGTCCAACATTCCCCCAGCAAACACTTACTGTCCAACATGCCTCCAGCAAACACTGTCCAACTTGCCTCCAGCAAACACTTACTGTCCAACATGCCTCTAGCAAACACATACTGTCCAACATGCCCCCAGCAAACACTTTCTCTCCAACATGCCTCCAGCAAACACTTACTGTCCAACATGCCTCCATCAAACACTTACTGTCCAACATGCATCAAGCAAACACTGTCCAACATGCCCCCAGCAAACACTTACTGTCCAACATGCCTCCAGCAAACACTTATTTTCCAACATGCCCCCAGCAAACACTTAATGTCCAACATGCCTCCAGCAAACACTTACTGTTCAACATGCCCCAGCAAACACTTAATGTCCAACATGCCCCCAGCAAACACTTACTATCCAACATGCCTCCAGCAAACACTTACTGTCCAACATGCCTCCAGCAAACACTTACTGTCCAAAATGCCTCCATCAAACACTTACTGTCCAACAAGCCTCCTGCAAACACTTACTGTCCAACATGCATCAAGCAAACACTGTCCAGCATGCCCCCATCAAACACTTACTGTCCAACATGCCTCCAGCAAACACTTACTTTCCAACATGCCCTCATCAAACACTTACTGTCCAACATGCCTCCTGCAAACACTTACTCTCCAACATGTGCCCAGTAAACACTTACTGTCGAACATGCCTCCAGCAAACACTTTCTGTTCAACATGCCTCCAGCAAACACTGTCCTACATGCCCCTAGCAAACACTTACTGTTCAACATGCCCCAGCCAACACTCACTGTCCAACATGCCCCCAGCAAACACTTACTATCCAACATTTCTCCAGCAAACATTTACTGTCGAACACGCCTCCAGCAAACACTTTCTATCCAACATGCCTACAGCAAACACTGTCCAACAGGCCCCCACCAAACACTTACTGTTCAACATGCCTCCAGGAAACACTTACTGTCCAACATGCCTCCTGCAAACACTTACTGTCCAACACGACGACAGCGAACAGTTACTGTCCAACACGACAACAGCGAAAACTTACTGTCCAACACGACGACAACGAACACTTAATGTCCAACATGCCTCCTGCAAATACTTACTGTCCAACATGCCTCCTGCAAACACTTACTGTCCAACATGCCTCCAGCAAACACTTTCCGTCCAACATGCCTCCTGCAAACACTTACTGTCCAACATGCCTCCTGTAAACACTTACTGTCCAACATGCCCCAGCAAACACTTAATGCCCAACATGCCTCCATCAAACACTTACTGTCCATTATGCCTCCAGCAAAATCTGTCCAACATGCCCGAAGTAAACACTTACTGTCCATTATGCTTCCAGCAAATACTGTCCAACATGCCCCCAGCAAACACTTACTGTCCAACATGCCTCCAGCAAACACTTACTGTCCAACATACCTCCAGCAAACACGTAATTTCCAACATGCCTCCAGCAAACACTTACTGTCCAACACGACGACAGCGAACACTTACTGTCCAAGACGACGACAGTGAACACTTACTATCCAACACGACGACTACGAACACTTCATGTCCAACACAACGACAACGAACACTTACTGTCCAACATGCCTCCTGCAAACACTTACTCTCCAAAATGACCCCAGCAAACACTTACTGTCCAACATGCCCCCAATAAACACTTACTGTACAACATGCCTCCAGCAAACACTGGCCAACATGCCCCCAGCAAACACTTACTGTCGAACATGCGTCCAGCAAACACTTACTGTCCAACATGCCCCCAGCAAACACTTACTGTCCAACATACCTCAAGCAAACACTGTCCAACATTCCCCCAGCAAACACTTACTGTCCAACATGCCTCTAGCAAACACATACTGTCCAACATGCCCCCAGCAAACACTTTCTCTCCAACATGCCTCCAGCAAACACTTACTGTCCAACATGCCTCCATCAAACACTTACTGTCCAACATGCATCAAGCAAACACTGTCCAACATGCCCCCAGCAAACACTTACTGTCCAACATGCCTCCAGCAAACACTTATTTTCCAACATGCCCCCAGCAAACACTTAATGTCCAACATGCCTCCAGCAAACACTTACTGTTCAACATGCCCCAGCAAACACTTAATGTCCAACATGCCCCCAGCAAACACTTACTATCCAACATGCCTCCAGCAAACACTTACTCTCCAACATGCCTCCAGCAAACACTTACTGTCCAAAATGCCTCCATCAAACACTTACTGTCCAACAAGCCTCCTGCAAACACTTACTGTCCAACATGCATCAAGCAAACACTGTCCAGCATGCCCCCATCAAACACTTACTGTCCAACATGCCTCCAGCAAACACTTACTTTCCAACATGCCCCCATCAAACACTTACTGTCCAACATGCCTCCTGCAAACACTTACTCTCCAACATGTGCCCAGTAAACACTTACTGTCGAACATGCCTCCAGCAAACACTTTCTGTTCAACATGCCTCCAGCAAACACTGTCCAACATGCCCCTAGCAAACACTTACTGTTCAACAGGCCTCCAGCAAACACTTACTGTCCAACATGCCTCCAGCAAACCCTTTCTGTCCAACATGCCTCCAACAAACACTTACTGTCCAACATGCCTCCAGCAAACACTTACTGTCCAACATGTCTCCAGCAAACACTTACTGTCCAACATGCCTCCAGCAAACACTTACTGTTCAACATGCCCCAGCAAACACTTACTGTCCAATATGCCTCCAGCAAACACAGTCCAACATGCCTGAAGTAAACTCTTACTGTCCAACATGCCTCCAGCAAACACTTGCTGTCCATCATGCCTCCAGCAAACACTTTCTGTCCAAAATACCTCCAGCCAACACATACTGTCCAACATGCCTCCAGCAAACACTTACTGTCCAACATGCCACCAGCAAACAAATGCTGTCCAACATGCCCCCAGCAAACACTAACTGTCCAACATGGATCCAGCAAACAGTTAGTGTCCAACATGCCTCCAGCAAACACTTACTGTCCAAGTTGCCTCCAGCAAACACTTACTGACTAACATGCCTCCAGCAAACACTTACTGTCCAAAATGCCCCTAGCAAACACTTACTGGCCAACATGCCTCCAGCAAACGCATACTGTCAAACATGCCCCCAGCAAACACTAGCTGTCCAACATGCCTCCAGCAAACACTTGCTGTCTAAAACGCCTCCATCAAACACTTACTGTCCAACATGCCTCCTGCAAACACTTACTCTCCAACATGCGCCCAGTGAACACTTACTGTCGAACATGCCTCCAGCAAACACTGTCCAACATGCCCTTAGCAAACACTTACTGTTCAACAGGCCTCCAGCAAACACTTACTGTCCAACATGCCTCCAGCATACACTTACTGTCCAACGTGCCTCCAGCAAACACTTACTGTCCAAGATGCCTCAAGCAAACACTTACTGTCTAACATACCTCCAGCAAACACTGTCCAACATGCCCTCAGCAAACACTTGCTGTCCAACATGCCTCCAGTAAACACTGTCCAACATGCCCCCAGCAAACACTTACTGTCCAACATGCATCCAGCAAACACTTACTGTTCAACATGCCTCCAGCAAACACTTACTGTCCAACATGCCCCCAGCAAACACTTACTGTCCAACATGCCTCCAGCAAACACTTACTTTCCAATATGCCCCCTGCAAACAATTACTGTCGAACATTCCTCCAGCAAACCCTTTCTGTCCAACATGCCTCCAACAAACACTTACTGTCCAACATGCCTCCAGCAAACACTTACTGTCCAACATGCCTCCAGCAAACACTGTCGAACATGCCTCCAGCAAACACTTGCTGTCCATCATGCCTCCAGCAAACACTTTCTGTCCAAAATACCTCCAGCAAACACATACTGTCCAACATGCCTCCAGCAAACACTTACTGTCCAACATGCCTCCAGCAAACAAATGCTGTCCAACATGCCCCTAGCAAACACTAACTGTCCAACATGGATCCAGCAAACAGTTAGTGTCCAACATGCCTCCAGCAAACACTTACTGTCCAAGATGCCTCCAGCAAACACTTACTGACTAACATGCCTCCAGCAAACACTTACTTTCCAAAATGCCCCTAGCAAACACTTACTGGCCAACATGCCTCCAGCAAACGCATACTGTCAAACATGCCCCCAGCAAACACTAGCTGTCCAACATGCCTCCAGCAAACACTTGCTGTCTAAAACGCCTCCATCAAACACTTACTGTCCAACATGCCTCCTGCAAACACTTACTCTCCAACATGCGCCCAGTAAACACTTACTGTCGAACATGCCTCCAGCAAACACTTTCTGTCCAACATGCCTCCAGCAAACACTGTCCAACATGCCCTTAGCAAACACTTACTGTTCAACAGGCCTCCAGCAAACACTTACTGTCCAACATGCCTCCAGCAAACCCTTACTGTCACACATGCCTCCAGCAAACACTGTCCAACATGCCTCCAGCAAACACTGTCCAACATGCCTCCAGCAAACATTGTCCAACATTCCCCCAGCAAACAATTACTGTCCAACATGCCTCTAGCAAACACTTACTGTCCAACATGCCTCCAGCAAACACTTACTGTCCAACATTCCCCAGCAAACACTTAATGTGCAACATGCCTCCAGCAAACACTTACTGTCCAATATGACTCCAGCAAAATCTGTCCAACAAGCCCGAAGTAAACACTTACTGTCCATTATGCCTCCAGCAAATACTGTCCAACTTGCCCCCAGCAAACACTTACTGTCCAACATACCACCAGCAAACACGTAATTTCCAACATGCCTCCAGCAAACACTTACTGTCCAACACGACGACAGCGAACACTTACTGTCCAAGACGACGACAGCGAACACTTACTGTCCAACACGACGACTACGATTACTTCATGTCCAACAAAACGACAACGAACACTTACTGTCCAACATTCCCCAGCAAACACTTAATGTCCAACATGCCTCCTGCAAGCACTTACTGTCCAATATGACTCCAGCAAAATCTGTCCTACATGCCCGAAGTAAACACTTACTGTCCATTATGCCTCCAGCAAATACTGTCCAACTTGCCCCCAGCAAACACTTAATGTCCAACATGCCTCCAACAAACACTTACTGTCCAACATGCCTCCAGCAAACACTTACTGTCCAACATGCCTCCAGCAAACACTTATTGTCCAACATGCCTCCTGCAAACACTGTCCAACACAACGACAACGATCACTTACTGTCCCACATGCCCCCAGCAAACATTTACTGTCCAACATGCCTCCAGCAAACACTTACTGTCCAAGATGCCTCCAGCAAACACTTACTGACTAACATGCCTCCAGCAAACACTTACTGTCCAAAATGCCCCTAGCAAACACTTACTGGCCAACATGCCTCCAGCAAACGCATACTGTCAAACATGCCCCCAGCAAACACTAGCTGTCCAACATGCCTCCAGCAAACACTTGCTGTCTAAAACGCCTCCATCAAACACTTACTGTCAAACATGCCTCCTGCAAACACTTACTCTCCAACATGCGCCCAGTAAACACTTACTGTCGAACATGCCTCCCGCAAACAATTTCTGTCCAACATGCCTCCAGCAAACACTGTCCAACATGCCCTTAGCAAACACTTACTGTTCAACAGGCCTCCAGCAAACACTTACTGTCCAACATGCCTCCAGCAAACCCTTACTGTCACACATGCCTCCAGCAAACACTGTCCAACATGCCTCCAGCAAACACTTACTGTCCAACATGCCTCCAGCAAACATTGTCCAACATTCCCCCAGCAAACAATTACTGTCCAACATGCCTCTAGCAAACACTTACTGTCCAACATGCCTCCAGCAAACACTTACTGTCCAACATTCCCCAGCAAACACTTAATGTGCAACATGCCTCCAGCAAACACTTACTGTCCAATATGACTCCAGCAAAATCTGTCCAACATGCCCGAAGTAAACACTTACTGTCCATTATGCCTCCAGCAAATACTGTCCAACTTGCCCCCAGCAAACACTTACTGTCCAACATACCACCAGCAAACACGTAATTTCCAACATGCCTCCAGCAAACACTTACTGTCCAACACGACGACAGCGAACACTTACTGTCCAAGACGACGACAGCGAACACTTACTGTCCAACACGACGACTACGATTACTTCATGTCCAACAAAACGACAACGAACACTTACTGTCCAACATTCCCCAGCAAACACTTAATGTCCAACATGCCTCCAGCAAACACATACTGTCCAATATGACTCCAGCAAAATCTGTCCAACATGCCCGAAGTAAACACTTACTGTCCATTATGCCTCCAGCAAATACTGTCCAACTTGCCCCCAGCAAACACTTAATGTCCAACATGCCTCCAACAAACACTTACTGTCCAACATGCCTCCAGCAAACACTTACTGTCCAACATGCCTCCAGCAAACACTTACTGTCCAACATGCCTCCTGCAAACACTGTCCAACACAACGACAACGATCACTTACTGTCCCACATGCCCCCAGCAAACATTTACTGTACAACATGCCTCCTGCAAACACTTACTCTCCAAAATGGCCCCAGCAAACACTTACTGTACAACATGCCCCCAATAAACACTTACTGTACAACATGCCTCCAGCAAACACTGTCCAACATGCCCCCAGCAAACACTTACTGTCGAACATGCGTCCAGCAAACACTTACTGTCCAACATGCCCCCAGCAAACACTTACTGTCCAACATACCTCAAGCAAACACTGTCCAACATTCCCCCAGCAAACACTTACTGTCCAACATGCCTCCAGCAAACACTGTCCAACTTGCCTCCAGCAAACACTTACTGTCCAACATGCCTCTAGCAAACACATACTGTCCAACATGCCCCCAGCAAACACTTTCTCTCCAACATGCCTCCAGCAAACACTTACTGTCCAACATGCCTCCATCAAACACTTACTGTCCAACATGCATCAAGCAAACACTGTCCAACATGCCCCCAGCAAACACTTACTGTCCAACATGCCTCCAGCAAACACTTACTTTCCAACATGCCCCCAGCAAACACTTAATGTCCAACATGCCTCCAGCAAACACTTACTGTTCAACATGCCCCAGCAAACACTTAATGTCCAACATGCCCCCAGCAAACACTTACTATCCAACATGCCTCCAGCAAACACTTACTGTCCAACATGCCTCCAGCAAACACTTACTGTCCAAAATGCCCCTATCAAACACTTACTGTCCAACAAGCCTCCTGCAAACACTTACTGTCCAACATGCATCAAGCAAACACTGTCCAACATGCCCCCATCAAACACTTACTGTCCAACATGCCTCCAGCAAACACTCACTTTCCAACATGCCCCCAGCAAACACTTACTGTCCAACATGCCTCCAGCAAACACTGTTCAACATGCCCCAGCAAACATTTACTGTCCAACATGCCCCCAGGAAACACTTACTATCCAACATTTCTCCAGCAAACATTTACTCTCGAACTCGCCTCCAGCAAACACTTTCTGTCCAACATGCCTACAGCAAACACTGTCCAACATGCCCTCAACAAACACTTACTGTCCTACATGCCTCCAGCAATCACTTACTGTCCAACATGCCTCCAGCATACACCTACTTTCCAACATGCCTCCAGCAAACACACACTGTCCAACATGCCTCCAGCAAACACTTACTGTCCAACATGCCTCCAGCAAACACTTTCTGCCCAACATACCTCCAGCAAACACTTACTGTCCAACATGCGTCCAGCAAACACTTACTGTCCAACATGCCTCCAGCAAACACATACTTTCCTACGTGCCCCCAGCAAACACTTACTGTCCAACATGCCTCCAGCAAACACTTACTGTCCAACATGCCTCCAGCAAACACTTACTGTCCAAGATGCCTCCAGCAAACACTTACTGTCCAACATGCCTCCAGCAAACACTGTCCAACATGCCTCCAGCAAACACTTACTGTCCAACATGCCTCCAGCAAACATTGTCCAACAAGCCCCCAGCAAACATTTACTGTCCAACATGCCTCTAGCAAACACTTACTGTCCATCATGCCTCCAGCATACACCTACTGTCCAACATGCCTACAGTAAACACTTACTGTCCAACATGCCTCCAGCAAACACTTACTATCCAACATGCCCCAGCAAACACTTAATGTCCAACATGCTTCCAGCAAACACTTACTGTCCAATATGCCTCCAGCAAAATCTGTCCAACATGCCCGAAGTAAACACTTACTTTCCAACATGCCTCCAGCAAACACTTGCTGTCCATCATGCCTCCAGCAAACACTTACTGTCCAACATGCCTCCAGCAAACACTGTCCAACATGCCTCCAGCAAACACTTACTGTCCAACATGCCTACAGCAAACACTTACTGTCCAACATGCCTCCAGCTAACACATGCTGTTCAACATGCCCCCAGCAAACACTTACTGTCCAACATGCCTCCAGCAAACACTGTCCTACATGCCCCTAGCAAACACTTACTGTTCAACATGCCCCAGCCAACACTCACTGTCCAACATGCCCCCAGCAAACACTTACTATCCAACATTTCTCCAGCAAACATTTACTGTCGAACACGCCTCCAGCAAACACTTTCTATCCAACATGCCTACAGCAAACACTGTCCAACAGGCCCCCACCAAACACTTACTGTTCAACATGCCTCCAGGAAACACATACTGTCCAACATGCCTCCTGCAAACACTTACTGTCCAACACGACGACAGCGAACAGTTACTGTCCAACACGACAACAGCGAAAACTTACTGTCCAACACGACGACAACGAACACTTAATGTCCAACATGCCTCCTGCAAATACTTACTGTCCAACATGCCTCCAGCAAACACTTACCGTCCAACATGCCTCCTGCAAACACTTACTGTCCAACATGCCTCCTGTAAACACTTACTGTCCAACATGCCCCAGCAAACACTTAATGCCCAACATGCCTCCAGCAAAATCTGTCCAACATGCCCGAAGTAAACACTTACTGTCCATTATGCTTCCAGCAAATACTGTCCAACATGCCCCCAGCAAACACTTACTGTCCAACATGCCTCCAGCAAACACTTACTGTCCAACATACCTCCAGCAAACACGTAATTTCCAACATGCCCCCAGCAAACACTTACTGTCCAACACGACGACAGCGAACACTTACTGTCCAAGACGACGACAGTGAACACTTACTATCCAACACGACGACTACGAACACTTCATGTCCAACACAACGACAACGAACACTTACTGTCCAACATGCCTCCTGCAAACACTTACTCTCCAAAATGGCCCCAGCAAACACTTACTGTCCAACATGCCCCCAATAAACACTTACTGTACAACATGCCTCCAGCAAACACTGGCCAACATGCCCCCAGCAAACACTTACTGTCGAACATGCGTCCAGCAAACACTTACTGTCCAACATGCCCCCAGCAAACACTTACTGTCCAACATACCTCAAGCAAACACTGTCCAACATTCCCCCAGCAAACACTTACTGTCCAACATGCCTCCAGCAAACACTGTCCAACTTGCCTCCAGCAAACACTTACTGTCCAACATGCCTCTAGCAAACACATACTGTCCAACATGCCCCCAGCAAACACTTTCTCTCCAACATGCCTCCAGCAAACACTTACTGTCCAACATGCCTCCATCAAACACTTACTGTCCAACATGCATCAAGCAAACACTGTCCAACATGCCCCCAGCAAACACTTACTGTCCAACATGCCTCCAGCAAACACTTACTTTCCAACATGCCCCCAGCAAACACTTAATGTCCAACATGCCTCCAGCAAACACTTACTGTTCAACATGCCCCAGCAAACACTTAATGTCCAACATGCCCCCAGCAAACACTTACTATCCAACATGCCTCCAGCAAACACTTACTGTCCAACATGCCTCCAGCAAACACTTACTGTCCAACATGCCTCCAGCAAACACTTACTGTTCAAAATGCCTCCATCAAACACTTACTGTCCAACAAGCCTCCTGCAAACACTTACTGTCCAACATGCATCAAGCAAACACTGTCCAGCATGCCCCCATCAAACACTTACTGTCCAACATGCCTCCAGCAAACACTTACTTTCCAACATGCCCCCATCAAACACTTACTGTCCAACATGCCTCCTGCAAACACTTACTCTCCAACATGCGCCCAGTAAACACTTACTGTCGAACATGCCTCCAGCAAACACTTTCTGTTCAACATGCCTCCAGCAAACACTGTCCAACATGCCCCTAGCAAACACTTACTGTTCAACAGGCCTCCAGCAAACACTTACTGTCCAACATGCCTCCAGCATACACTTACTGTCCAACATGCCCCCAGCAAACACTTACTGTCCAACATGCCTCCAGCAAACACTTACTTTCCAATATGCCCCCAGCAAACACTTACTGTCGAACATGCCTCCAGCAAACCCTTTCTGTCCAACATGCCTCCAACAAACACTTACTGTCCAACATGCCTCCAGCAAACACTTACTGTTCAACATGCCTCCAGCAAACACTTACTGTTCAACATGCCCCAGCAAACACTTACTGTCCAATATGCCTCCAGCAAACACAGTCCAACATGCCTGAAGTAAACTCTTACTGTCCAACATGCCTCCAGCAAACACTTGCTGTCCATCATGCCTCCAGCAAACACTTTCTGTCCAAAATACCTCCAGCAAACACATACTGTCCAACATGCCTCCAGCAAACACTTACTGTCCAACATGCCACCAGCAAACAAATGCTGTCCAACATGCCCCCAGCAAACACTAACTGTCCAACATGGATCCAGCAAACAGTTAGTGTCCAACATGCCTCCAGCAAACACTTACTGTCCAAGTTGCCTCCAGCAAACACTTACTGACTAACATGCCTCCAGCAAACACTTACTGTCCAAAATGCCCCTAGCAAACACTTACTGGCCAACATGCCTCCAGCAAACGCATACTGTCAAACATGCCCCCAGCAAACACTAGCTGTCCAACATGCCTCCAGCAAACACTTGCTGTCTAAAACGCCTCCATCAAACATTTACTGTCCAACATGCCTCCTGCAAACACTTACTCTCCAACATGCGCCCAGTGAACACTTACTGTCGAACATGCCTCCAGCAAACACTGTCCAACATGCCCTTAGCAAACACTTACTGTTCAACAGGCCTCCAGCAAACACTTACTGTCCAACATGCCTCCAGCATACACTTACTGTCCAACGTGCCTCCAGCAAACACTTACTGTCCAAGATGCCTCAAGCAAACACTTACTGTCTAACATACCTCCAGCAAACACTGTCCAACATGCCCTCAGCAAACACTTGCTGTCCAACATGCCTCCAGTAAACACTGTCCAAGATGCCCCCAGCAAACACTTACTGTCCAACATGCATCCAGCAAACACTTACTGTTCAACATGCCTCCAGCAAACACTTACTGTCCAACATGCCCCCAGCAAACACTTACTGTCCAACATGCCTCCAGCAAACACTTACTTTCCAATATGCCCCCTGCAAACAATTACTGTCGAACATTCCTCCAGCAAACCCTTTCTGTCCAACATGCCTCCAACAAACACTTACTGTCCAACATGCCTCCAGCAAACACTTACTGTCCAACATGCCTCCAGCAAACACTTACTGTCGAACATGCCTCCAGCAAACACTTGCTGTCCATCATGCCTCCAGCAAACACTTTCTGTCCAAAATACCTCCAGCAAACACATACTGTCCAACATGCCTCCAGCAAACACTTACTGTCCAACATGCCTCCAGCAAACAAATGCTGTCCAACATGCCCCTAGCAAACACTAACTGTCCAACATGGATCCAGCAAACAGTTAGTGTCCAACATGCCTCCAGCAAACACTTACTGTCCAAGATGCCTCCAGCAAACACTTACTGACTAACATGCCTCCAGCAAACACTTACTGTCCAAAATGCCCCTAGCAAACACTTACTGGCCAACATGCCTCCAGCAAACGCATACTGTCAAACATGCCCCCAGCAAACACTAGCTGTCCAACATGCCTCCAGCAAACACTTGCTGTCTAAAACGCCTCCATCAAACACTTACTGTCCAACATGCCTCCTGCAAACACTTACTCTCCAACATGCGCCCAGTAAACACTTACTGTCGAACATGCCTCCAGCAAACACTTTCTGTCCAACATGCCTCCAGCAAACACTGTCCAACATGCCCTTAGCAAACACTTACTGTTCAACAGGCCTCCAGCAAACACTTACTGTCCAACATGCCTCCAGCAAACCCTTACTGTCACACATGCCTCCAGCAAACACTGTCCAACATGCCTCCAGCAAACACTTACTGTCCAACATGCCTCCAGCAAACATTGTCCAACATTCCCCCAGCAAACAATTACTGTCCAACATGCCTCTAGCAAACACTTACTGTCCAACATGCCTCCAGCAAACACTTACTGTCCAACATTCCCCAGCAAACACTTAATGTGCAACATGCCTCCAGCAAACATTTACTGTCCAATATGACTCCAGCAAAATCTGTCCAACATGCCCGAAGTAAACACTTACTGTCCATTATGCCTCCAGCAAATACTGTCCAACTTGCCCCCAGCAAACACTTACTGTCCAACATACCACCAGCAAACACGTAATTTCCAACATGCCTCCAGCAAACACTTACTGTCCAACACGACGACAGCGAACAATTACTGTCCAAGACGACGACAGCGAACACTTACTGTCCAACACGACGACTACGATTACTTCATGTCCAACAAAACGACAACGAACACTTACTGTCCAACATTCCCCAGCAAACACTTAATGTCCAACATGCCTCCAGCAAACACTTACTGTCCAAAATGACTCCAGCAAAATCTGTCCAACATGCCCGAAGTAAACACTTACTGTCCATTATGCCTCCAGCAAATACTGTCCAACTTGCCCCCAGCAAATACTTAATGTCCAACATGCCTCCAACAAACACTTACTGTCCAACATGCCTCCAGCAAACACTTACTGTCCAACATGCCTCCAGCAAACACTTATTGTCCAACATGCCTCCTGCAAACACTGTCCAACACAACGACAACGATCACTTACTGTCCCACATGCCCCCAGCAAACATTTACTGTACAACATGCCTCCTGCAAACACTTACTCTCCAAAATGGCCCCAGCAAACACTTACTGTCCAACATGCCCCCAATAAACACTTACTGTACAGCATGCCTCCAGGAAACACTGTCCAACATGCCCCCAGCAAACACTTACTGTCGAACATGCGTCCAGCAAACACTTACTGTCCAACATGCCCCCAGCAAACACTTACTGTCCAACATACCTCAAGCAAACACTGTCCAACATTCCCCCAGCAAACACTTACTGTCCAACATCCCTCCAGCAAACACTGTCCAACTTGCCTCCAGCAAACACTTACTGTCCAACATGCCTCTAGCAAACACATACTGTCCAACATGCCCCCAGCAAACACTTTCTCTCCAACATGCCTCCAGCAAACACTTACTGTCCAACATGCCTCCATCAAACACTTACTGTCCAACATGCATCAAGCAAACACTGTCCAACATGCCCCCAGCAAACACTTACTGTCCAACATGCCTCCAGCAAACACTTACTTTCCAACATGCCCCCAGCAAACACTTAATGTCCAACATGCCTCCAGCAAACACTTACTGTTCAACATGCCCCAGCAAACACTTAATGTCCAACATGCCCCCAGCAAACACTTTCTATCCAACATGCCTCCAGCAAACACTTACTGTCCAACATGCCTCCAGCAAACACTTACTGTCCAAAATGCCTCCATCAAACACTTACTGTCCAACAAGCCTCCTGCAAACACTTACTGTCCAACATGCATCAAGCAAACACTGTGCAACATGCCCCCATCAAACACTTACTGTCCAACATGCCTCCAGCAAACACTTACTTTCCAACATGCCCCCAGCAAACACTTACTGTCCAACATGCCTCCAGCAAACACTTACTGTTCAACATGCCCCAGCAAACATTTACTGTCCAACATGCCCCCAGGAAGCACTTACTATCCAACATTTCTCCAGCAAACATTTACTCTCGAACTCGCCTCCAGCAAACACTTTCTGTCCAACATGCCTACAGCTAACACTGTCCAACATGCCCTCAACAAACACTTACTGTCCTACATGCCTCCAGCAATCACTTACTGTCCAACATGCCTCCAGCATACACCTACTTTCCAACATGCCTCCAGCAAACACACACTGTCCAACATGCCTCCAGCAAACACTTACTGTCCAACATGCCCCCAGCAAACACTTTCTGCCCAACATACCTCCAGCAAACACTTACTGTCCAACATGCGTCCAGCAAACACTTACTGTCCAACATGCCTCCAGCAAACACATACTTTCCTACGTGCCCCCAGCAAACACTTACTGTCCAACATGCCTCCAGCAAACACTTACTGTCCAACATGCCTCCAGCAAACACTTACTGTCCAAGATGCCTCCAGCAAACACTTACTGTCCAACATGCCTCCAGCAAACACTGTCCAACATGCCTCCAGCAAACACTTACTGTCCAACATGCCTCCAGCAAACATTGTCCAACAAGCCCCCAGCAAACATTTACTGTCCAACATGCCTCTAGCAAACACTTACTGTCCAACATGCCTCCAGCATACACCTACTGTCCAACATGCCTACAGTAAACACTTACTGTCCAACATGCCTCCAGCAAACACTTACTATCCAACATGCCCCAGCAAACACTTAATGTCCAACATGCTTCCAGCAAACACTTACTGTCCAATATGCCTCCAGCAAAATCTGTCCAACATGCCCGAAGTAAACACTTACTTTCCAACATGCCTCCAGCAAACACTTGCTGTCCATCATGCCTCCAGCAAACACTTACTGTCCAACATGCCTCCAGCAAACACTGTCCAACATGCCTCCAGCAAACACTTACTGTCCTACATGCCTACAGCAAACACTTACTGTCCAACATGCCTCCAGCTAACACATGCTGTTCAACATGCCCCCAGCAAACACTTACTGTCCAACATGCCTCCAGCAAACACTGTCCTACATGCCCCTAGCAAACACTTACTGTTCAACATGCCCCAGCCAACACTCACTGTCCAAAATGCCCCCAGCAAACACTTACTATCCAACATTTCTCCAGCAAACATTTACTGTCGAACACGCCTCCAGCAAACACTTTCTATCCAACATGCCTACAGCAAACACTGTCCAACAGGCCCCCACCAAACACTTACTGTTCAACATGCCTCCAGGAAACACTTACTGTCCAACATGCCTCCTGCAAACACTTACTGTCCAACACGACGACAGCGAACAGTTACTGTCCAACACGACAACAGCGAAAACTTACTGTCCAACACGACGACAACGAACACTTAATGTCCAACATGCCTCCTGCAAATACTTACTGTCCAACATGCCTCCAGCAAACACTTACCGTCCAACATGCCTCCTGCAAACACTTACTGTCCAACATGCCTCCTGTAAACACTTACTGTCCAACATGCCCCAGCAAACACTTAATGCCCAACATGCCTCCAGCAAAATCTGTCCAACATGCCCGAAGTAAACACTTACTGTCCATTATGCTTCCAGCAAATACTGTCCAACATGCCCCCAGCAAACACTTACTGTCCAACATGCCTCCAGCAAACACTTACTGTCCAACATACCTCCAGCAAACACGTAATTTCCAACATGCCCCCAGCAAACACTTACTGTCCAACACGACGACAGCGAACACTTACTGTCCAAGACGACGACAGTGAACACTTACTATCCAACACGACGACTACGAACACTTCATGTCCAACACAACGACAACGAACACTTACTGTCCAACATGCCTCCTGCAAACACTTACTCTCCAAAATGGCCCCAGCAAACACTTACTGTCCAACATGCCCCCAATAAACACTTACTGTACAACATGCCTCCAGCAAACACTGGCCAACATGCCCCCAGCAAACACTTACTGTCGAACATGCGTCCAGCAAACACTTACTGTCCAACATGCCCCCAGCAAACACTTACTGTCCAACATACCTCAAGCAAACACTGTCCAACATTCCCCCAGCAAACACTTACTGTCCAACATGCCTCCAGCAAACACTGTCCAACTTGCCTCCAGCAAACACTTACTGTCCAACATGCCTCTAGCAAACACATACTGTCCAACATGCCCCCAGCAAACACTTTCTCTCCAACATGCCTCCAGCAAACACTTACTGTCCAACATGCCTCCATCAAACACTTACTGTCCAACATGCATCAAGCAAACACTGTCCAACATGCCCCCAGCAAACACTTACTGTCCAACATGCCTCCAGCAAACACTTACTTTCCAACATGCCCCCAGCAAACACTTAATGTCCAACATGCCTCCAGCAAACACTTACTGTTCAACATGCCCCAGCAAACACTTAATGTCCAACATGCCCCCAGCAAACACTTACTATCCAACATGCCTCCAGCAAACACTTACTGTCCAACATGCCTCCAGCAAACACTTACTGTCCAACATGCCTCCAGCAAACACTTACTGTCCAAAATGCCTCCATCAAACACTTACTGTCCAACAAGCCTCCTGCAAACACTTACTGTCCAACATGCATCAAGCAAACACTGTCCAGCATGCCCCCATCAAACACTTACTGTCCAACATGCCTCCAGCAAACACTTACTTTCCAACATGCCCCCATCAAACACTTACTGTCCAACATGCCTCCTGCAAACACTTACTCTCCAACATGCGCCCAGTAAACACTTACTGTCGAACATGCCTCCAGCAAACACTTTCTGTTCAACATGCCTCCAGCAAACACTGTCCAACATGCCCCTAGCAAACACTTACTGTTCAACAGGCCTCCAGCAAACACTTACTGTCCAACATGCCTCCAGCATACACTTACTGTCCAACATGCCCCCAGCAAACACTTACTGTCCAACATGCCTCCAGCAAACACTTACTTTCCAATATGCCCCCAGCAAACACTTACTGTCGAACATGCCTCCAGCAAACCCTTTCTGTCCAACATGCCTCCAACAAACACTTACTGTCCAACATGCCTCCAGCAAACACTTACTGTTCAACATGCCTCCAGCAAACACTTACTGTTCAACATGCCCCAGCAAACACTTACTGTCCAATATGCCTCCAGCAAACACAGTCCAACATGCCTGAAGTAAACTCTTACTGTCCAACATGCCTCCAGCAAACACTTGCTGTCCATCATGCCTCCAGCAAACACTTTCTGTCCAAAATACCTCCAGCAAACACATACTGTCCAACATGCCTCCAGCAAACACTTACTGTCCAACATGCCACCAGCAAACAAATGCTGTCCAACATGCCCCCAGCAAACACTAACTGTCCAACATGGATCCAGCAAACAGTTAGTGTCCAACATGCCTCCAGCAAACACTTACTGTCCAAGTTGCCTCCAGCAAACACTTACTGACTAACATGCCTCCAGCAAACACTTACTGTCCAAAATGCCCCTAGCAAACACTTACTGGCCAACATGCCTCCAGCAAACGCATACTGTCAAACATGCCCCCAGCAAACACTAGCTGTCCAACATGCCTCCAGCAAACACTTGCTGTCTAAAACGCCTCCATCAAACATTTACTGTCCAACATGCCTCCTGCAAACACTTACTCTCCAACATGCGCCCAGTGAACACTTACTGTCGAACATGCCTCCAGCAAACACTGTCCAACATGCCCTTAGCAAACACTTACTGTTCAACAGGCCTCCAGCAAACACTTACTGTCCAACATGCCTCCAGCATACACTTACTGTCCAACGTGCCTCCAGCAAACACTTACTGTCCAAGATGCCTCAAGCAAACACTTACTGTCTAACATACCTCCAGCAAACACTGTCCAACATGCCCTCAGCAAACACTTGCTGTCCAACATGCCTCCAGTAAACACTGTCCAAGATGCCCCCAGCAAACACTTACTGTCCAACATGCATCCAGCAAACACTTACTGTTCAACATGCCTCCAGCAAACACTTACTGTCCAACATGCCCCCAGCAAACACTTACTGTCCAACATGCCTCCAGCAAACACTTACTTTCCAATATGCCCCCTGCAAACAATTACTGTCGAACATTCCTCCAGCAAACCCTTTCTGTCCAACATGCCTCCAACAAACACTTACTGTCCAACATGCCTCCAGCAAACACTTACTGTCCAACATGCCTCCAGCAAACACTTACTGTCGAACATGCCTCCAGCAAACACTTGCTGTCCATCATGCCTCCAGCAAACACTTTCTGTCCAAAATACCTCCAGCAAACACATACTGTCCAACATGCCTCCAGCAAACACTTACTGTCCAACATGCCTCCAGCAAACAAATGCTGTCCAACATGCCCCTAGCAAACACTAACTGTCCAACATGGATCCAGCAAACAGTTAGTGTCCAACATGCCTCCAGCAAACACTTACTGTCCAAGATGCCTCCAGCAAACACTTACTGACTAACATGCCTCCAGCAAACACTTACTGTCCAAAATGCCCCTAGCAAACACTTACTGGCCAACATGCCTCCAGCAAACGCAAACTGTCAAACATGCCCCCAGCAAACACTAGCTGTCCAACATGCCTCCAGCAAACACTTGCTGTCTAAAACGCCTCCATCAAACACTTACTGTCCAACATGCCTCCTGCAAACACTTACTCTCCAACATGCGCCCAGTAAACACTTACTGTCGAACATGCCTCCAGCAAACACTTTCTGTCCAACATGCCTCCAGCAAACACTGTCCAACATGCCCTTAGCAAACACTTACTGTTCAACAGGCCTCCAGCAAACACTTACTGTCCAACATGCCTCCAGCAAACCCTTACTGTCACACATGCCTCCAGCAAACACTGTCCAACATGCCTCCAGCAAACACTTACTGTCCAACATGCCTCCAGCAAACATTGTCCAACATTCCCCCAGCAAACAATTACTGTCCAACATGCCTCTAGCAAACACTTACTGTCCAACATGCCTCCAGCAAACACTTACTGTCCAACATTCCCCAGCAAACACTTAATGTGCAACATGCCTCCAGCAAACACTTACTGTCCAATATGACTCCAGCAAAATCTGTCCAACATGCCCGAAGTAAACACTTACTGTCCATTATGCCTCCAGCAAATACTGTCCAACTTGCCCCCAGCAAACACTTACTGTCCAACATACCACCAGCAAACACGTAATTTCCAACATGCCTCCAGCAAACACTTACTGTCCAACACGACGACAGCGAACAATTACTGTCCAAGACGACGACAGCGAACACTTACTGTCCAACACGACGACTACGATTACTTCATGTCCAACAAAACGACAACGAACACTTACTGTCCAACATTCCCCAGCAAACACTTAATGTCCAACATGCCTCCAGCAAACACTTACTGTCCAAAATGACTCCAGCAAAATCTGTCCAACATGCCCGAAGTAAACACTTACTGTCCATTATGCCTCCAGCAAATACTGTCCAACTTGCCCCCAGCAAATACTTAATGTCCAACATGCCTCCAACAAACACTTACTGTCCAACATGCCTCCAGCAAACACTTACTGTCCAACATGCCTCCAGCAAACACTTATTGTCCAACATGCCTCCTGCAAACACTGTCCAACACAACGACAACGATCACTTACTGTCCCACATGCCCCCAGCAAACATTTACTGTACAACATGCCTCCTGCAAACACTTACTCTCCAAAATGGCCCCAGCAAACACTTACTGTCCAACATGCCCCCAATAAACACTTACTGTACAGCATGCCTCCAGGAAACACTGTCCAACATGCCCCCAGCAAACACTTACTGTCGAACATGCGTCCAGCAAACACTTACTGTCCAACATGCCCCCAGCAAACACTTACTGTCCAACATACCTCAAGCAAACACTGTCCAACATTCCCCCAGCAAACACTTACTGTCCAACATCCCTCCAGCAAACACTGTCCAACTTGCCTCCAGCAAACACTTACTGTCCAACATGCCTCTAGCAAACACATACTGTCCAACATGCCCCCAGCAAACACTTTCTCTCCAACATGCCTCCAGCAAACACTTACTGTCCAACATGCCTCCATCAAACACTTACTGTCCAACATGCATCAAGCAAACACTGTCCAACATGCCCCCAGCAAACACTTACTGTCCAACATGCCTCCAGCAAACACTTACTTTCCAACATGCCCCCAGCAAACACTTAATGTCCAACATGCCTCCAGCAAACACTTACTGTTCAACATGCCCCAGCAAACACTTAATGTCCAACATGCCCCCAGCAAACACTTTCTATCCAACATGCCTCCAGCAAACACTTACTGTCCAACATGCCTCCAGCAAACACTTACTGTCCAAAATGCCTCCATCAAACACTTACTGTCCAACAAGCCTCCTGCAAACACTTACTGTCCAACATGCATCAAGCAAACACTGTGCAACATGCCCCCATCAAACACTTACTGTCCAACATGCCTCCAGCAAACACTTACTTTCCAACATGCCCCCAGCAAACACTTACTGTCCAACATGCCTCCAGCAAACACTTACTGTTCAACATGCCCCAGCAAACATTTACTGTCCAACATGCCCCCAGGAAACACTTACTATCCAACATTTCTCCAGCAAACATTTACTCTCGAACTCGCCTCCAGCAAACACTTTCTGTCCAACATGCCTACAGCTAACACTGTCCAACATGCCCTCAACAAACACTTACTGTCCTACATGCCTCCAGCAATCACTTACTGTCCAACATGCCTCCAGCATACACCTACTTTCCAACATGCCTCCAGCAAACACACACTGTCCAACATGCCTCCAGCAAACACTTACTGTCCAACATGCCTCCAGCAAACACTTTCTGCCCAACATACCTCCAGCAAACACTTACTGTCCAACATGCGTCCAGCAAACACATACTTTCCTACGTGCCCCCAGCAAACACTTACTGTCCAACATGCCTCCAGCAAACACTTACTGTCCAACATGCCTCCAGCAAACACTTACTGTCCAAGATGCCTCCAGCAAACACTTACTGTCCAACATGCCTCCAGCAAACACTGTCCAACATGCCTCCAGCAAACACTTACTGTCCAACATGCCTCCAGCAAACATTGTCCAACAAGCCCCCAGCAAACATTTACTGTCCAACATGCCTCTAGCAAACACTTACTGTCCAACATGCCTCCAGCATACACCTACTGTCCAACATGCCTACAGTAAACACTTACTGTCCAACATGCCTCCAGCAAACACTTACTATCCAACATGCCCCAGCAAACACTTAATGTCCAACATGCTTCCAGCAAACACTTACTCTCCAATATGCCTCCAGCAAAATCTGTCCAACATGCCCGAAGTAAACACTTACTTTCCAACATGCCTCCAGCAAACACTTGCTGTCCATCATGCCTCCAGCAAACACTTACTGTCCAACATGCCTCCAGCAAACACTGTCCAACATGCCTCCAGCAAACACTTACTGTCCTACATGCCTACAGCAAACACTTACTGTCCAACATGCCTCCAGCTAACACATGCTGTTCAACATGCCCCCAGCAAACACTTACTGTCCAACATGCCTCCAGCAAACACTGTCCTACATGCCCCTAGCAAACACTTACTGTTCAACATGCCCCAGCCAACACTCACTGTCCAAAATGCCCCCAGCAAACACTTACTATCCAACATTTCTCCAGCGAACATTTACTGTCGAACACGCCTCCAGCAAACACTTTCTATCCAACATGCCTACAGCAAACACTGTCCAACAGGCCCCCACCAAACACTTACTGTTCAACATGCCTCCAGGAAACACTTACTGTCCAACATGCCTCCTGCAAACACTTACTGTCCAACACGACGACAGCGAACAGTTACTGTCCAACACGACAACAGCGAAAACTTACTGTCCAACACGACGACAACGAACACTTAATGTCCAACATGCCTCCTGCAAATACTTACTGTCCAACATGCCTCCTGCAAACACTTACTGTCCAACATGCCTCCAGCAAACACTTACCGTCCAACATGCCTCCAGCAAACACTTACTGACCAACATGCCTCCTGTAAACACTTACTGTCCATTATGCCTCCAGCAAAATCTGTCCAACATGCCCGAAGTAAACACTTACTGTCCATTATGCTTCCAGCAAATACTGTCCAACATGCCCCCAGCAAACACTTACTGTCCAACATGCCTCCAGCAAACACTTACTGTCCAACATACCTCCAGCAAACACGTAATTTCCAACATGCCTCCAGCAAACACTTACTGTCCAACACGACGACAGCGAACACTTACTGTCCAAGACGACGACAGTGAACACTTACTATCCAACACGACGACTACGAACACTTCATGTCCAACACAACGACAACGAACACTTACTGTCCAACATGCCTCCTGCAAACACTTACTCTCCAAAATGGCCCCAGCAAACACTTACTGTCCAACATGCCCCCAATAAACACTTACTGTACAACATGCCTCCAGCAAACACTGGCCAACATGCCCCCAGCAAACACTTCCTGTCGAACATGCGTCCAGCAAACACTTACTGTCCAACATGCCCCCAGCAAACACTTACTGTCCAACATACCTCAAGCAAACACTGTCCAACATTCCCCCAGCAAACACTTACTGTCCAACATGCCTCCAGCAAACACTGTCCAACTTGCCTCCAGCAAACACTTACTGTCCAACATGCCTCTAGCAAACACATACTGTCCAACATGCCCCCAGCAAACACTTTCTCTCCAACATGCCTCCAGCAAACACTTACTGTCCAACATGCCTCCATCAAACACTTACTGTCCAACATGCATCAAGCAAACACTGTCCAACATGCCCCCAGCAAACACTTACTGTCCAACATGCCTCCAGCAAACACTTACTTTCCAACATGCCCCCAGCAAACACTTAATGTCCAACATGCCTCCAGCAAACACTTACTGTTCAACATGCCCCAGCAAACACTTATTGTCCAACATGCGTCCAGCAAACACTTACTGTTCAACATGCCTCCAGCAAACACTTACTGTTCAACATGCCCCAGCAAACACTTACTGTCCAATATGCCTCCAGCAAACACAGTCCAACATGCCTGAAGTAAACTCTTACTGTCCAACATGCCTCCAGCAAACACTTGCTGTCCATCATGCCTCCAGCAAACACTTTCTGTCCAAAATACCTCCAGCAAACACATACTGTCCAACATGCCTCCAGCAAACACTTACTGTCCAACGTGCCACCAGCAAACAAATGCTGTCCAACATGCCCCCAGCAAACACTAACTGTCCAACATGGATCCAGCAAACAGTTAGTGTCCAACATGCCTCCAGCAAACACTTAGTGTCCAAGTTGCCTCCAGCAAACACTTACTGACTAACATGCCTCCAGCAAACACTTACTGTCCAAAATGCCCCTAGCAAACACTTACTGGCCAACATGCCTCCAGCAAACGCATACTGTCAAACATGCCCCCAGCAAACACTAGCTGTCCAACATGCCTCCAGCAAACACTTGCTGTCTAAAACGCCTCCATCAAACATTTACTGTCCAACATGCCTCCTGCAAACACTTACTCTCCAACATGCGCCCAGTGAACACTTACTGTCGAACATGCCTCCAGCAAACACTGTCCAACATGCCCTTAGCAAACACTTACTGTTCAACAGGCCTCCAGCAAACACTTACTGTCCAACATGCCTCCAGCATACACTTACTGTCCAACGTGCCTCCAGCAAACACTTACTGTCCAAGATGCCTCAAGCAAACACTTACTGTCTAACATACCTCCAGCAAACACTGTCCAACATGCCCTCAGCAAACACTTGCTGTCCAACATGCCTCCAGTAAACACTGTCCAAGATGCCCCCAGCAAACACTTACTGTCCAACATGCATCCAGCAAACACTTACTGTTCAACATGCCTCCAGCAAACACTTACTGTCCAACATGCCCCCAGCAAACACTTACTGTCCAACATGCCTCCAGCAAACACTTACTTTCCAATATGCCCCCTGCAAACAATTACTGTCGAACATTCCTCCAGCAAACCCTTTCTGTCCAACATGCCTCCAACAAACACTTACTGTCCAACATGCCTCCAGCAAACACTTACTGTCCAACATGCCTCCAGCAAACACTTACTGTCGAACATGCCTCCAGCAAACACTTGCTGTCCATCATGCCTCCAGCAAACACTTTCTGTCCAAAATACCTCCAGCAAACACATACTGTCCAACATGCCTCCAGCAAACACTTACTGTCCAACATGCCTCCAGCAAACAAATGCTGTCCAACATGCCCCTAGCAAACACTAACTGTCCAACATGGATCCAGCAAACAGTTAGTGTCCAACATGCCTCCAGCAAACACTTACTGTCCAAGATGCCTCCAGCAAACACTTACTGACTAACATGCCTCCAGCAAACACTTACTGTCCAAAATGCCCCTAGCAAACACTTACTGGCCAACATGCCTCCAGCAAACGCATACTGTCAAACATGCCCCCAGCAAACACTAGCTGTCCAACATGCCTCCAGCAAACACTTGCTGTCTAAAACGCCTCCATCAAACACTTACTGTCCAACATGCCTCCTGCAAACACTTACTCTCCAACATGCGCCCAGTAAACACTTACTGTCGAACATGCCTCCAGCAAACACTTTCTGTCCAACATGCCTCCAGCAAACACTGTCCAACATGCCCTTAGCAAACACTTACTGTTCAACAGGCCTCCAGCAAACACTTACTGTCCAACATGCCTCCAGCAAACACTTACTGTCACACATGCCTCCAGCAAACACTGTCCAACATGCCTCCAGCAAACACTTACTGTCCAACATGCCTCCAGCAAACATTGTCCAACATTCCCCCAGCAAACAATTACTGTCCAACATGCCTCTAGCAAACACTTACTGTCCAACATGCCTCCAGCAAACACTTACTGTCCAACATTCCCCAGCAAACACTTAATGTGCAACATGCCTCCAGCAAACACTTACTGTCCAATATGACTCCAGCAAAATCTGTCCAACATGCCCGAAGTAAACACTTACTGTCCATTATGCCTCCAGCAAATACTGTCCAACTTGCCCCCAGCAAACACTTACTGTCCAACATACCACCAGCAAACACGTAATTTCCAACATGCCTCCAGCAAACACTTACTGTCCAACACGACGACAGCGAACAATTACTGTCCAAGACGACGACAGCGAACACTTACTGTCCAACACGACGACTACGATTACTTCATGTCCAACAAAACGACAACGAACACTTACTGTCCAACATTCCCCAGCAAACACTTAATGTCCAACATGCCTCCAGCAAACACTTACTGTCCAAAATGACTCCAGCAAAATCTGTCCAACATGCCCGAAGTAAACACTTACTGTCCATTATGCCTCCAGCAAATACTGTCCAACTTGCCCCCAGCAAATACTTAATGTCCAACATGCCTCCAACAAACACTTACTGTCCAACATGCCTCCAGCAAACACTTACTGTCCAACATGCCTCCAGCAAACACTTATTGTCCAACATGCCTCCTGCAAACACTGTCCAACACAACGACAACGATCACTTACTGTCCCACATGCCCCCAGCAAACATTTACTGTTCAACATGCCTCCTGCAAACACTTACTCTCCAAAATGGCCCCAGCAAACACTTACTGTCCAACATGCCCCCAATAAACACTTACTGTACAGCATGCCTCCAGCAAACACTGTCCAACATGCCCCCAGCAAACACTTACTGTCGAACATGCGTCCAGCAAACACTTACTGTCCAACATGCCCCCAGCAAACACTTACTGTCCAACATACCTCAAGCAAACACTGTCCAACATTCCCCCAGCAAACACTTACTGTCCAACATCCCTCCAGCAAACACTGTCCAACTTGCCTCCAGCAAACACTTACTGTCCAACATGCCTCTAGCAAACACATACTGTCCAACATGCCCCCAGCAAACACTTTCTCTCCAACATGCCTCCAGCAAACACTTACTGTCCAACATGCCTCCATCAAACACTTACTGTCCAACATGCATCAAGCAAACACTGTCCAACATGCCCCCAGCAAACACTTACTGTCCAACATGCCTCCAGCAAACACTTACTTTCCAACATGCCCCCAGCAAACACTTAATGTCCAACATGCCTCCAGCAAACACTTACTGTTCAACATGCCCCAGCAAACACTTAATGTCCAACATGCCCCCAGCAAACACTTTCTATCCAACATGCCTCCAGCAAACACTTACTGTCCAACATGCCTCCAGCAAACACTTACTGTCCAAAATGCCTCCATCAAACACTTACTGTCCAACAAGCCTCCTGCAAACACTTACTGTCCAACATGCATCAAGCAAACACTGTGCAACATGCCCCCATCAAACACTTACTGTCCAACATGCCTCCAGCAAACACTTACTTTCCAACATGCCCCCAGCAAACACTTACTGTCCAACATGCCTCCAGCAAAGACTTACTGTTCAACATGCCCCAGCAAACATTTACTGTCCAACATGCCCCCAGGAAACACTTACTATCCAACATTTCTCCAGCAAACATTTACTCTCGAACTCGCCTCCAGCAAACACTTTCTGTCCAACATGCCTACAGCTAACACTGTCCAACATGCCCTCAACAAACACTTACTGTCCTACATGCCTCCAGCAATCACTTACTGTCCAACATGCCTCCAGCATACACCTACTTTCCAACATGCCTCCAGCAAACACACACTGTCCAACATGCCTCCAGCAAACACTTACTGTCCAACATGCCTCCAGCAAACACTTTCTGCCCAACATACCTCCAGCAAACACTTACTGTCCAACATGCGTCCAGCAAACACTTACTGTCCAACATGCCTCCAGCAAACACATACTTTCCTACGTGCCCCCAGCAAACACTTACTGTCCAACATGCCTCCAGCAAACACTTACTGTCCAACATGCCTCCAGCAAACACTTACTGTCCAAGATGCCTCCAGCAAACACTTACTGTCCAACATGCCTCCAGCAAACACTGTCCAACATGCCTCCAGCAAACACTTACTGTCCAACATGCCTCCAGCAAACATTGTCCAACAAGCCCCCAGCAAACATTTACTGTCCAACATGCCTCTAGCAAACACTTACTGTCCAACATGCCTCCAGCATACACCTACTGTCCAACATGCCTACAGTAAACACTTACTGTCCAACATGCCTCCAGCAAACACTTACTATCCAACATGCCCCAGCAAACACTTAATGTCCAACATGCTTCCAGCAAACACTTACTGTCCAATATGCCTCCAGCAAAATCTGTCCAACATGCCCGAAGTAAACACTTACTTTCCAACATGCCTCCAGCAAACACTTGCTGTCCATCATGCCTCCAGCAAACACTTACTGTCCAACATGCCTCCAGCAAACACTGTCCAACATGCCTCCAGCAAACACTTACTGTCCAACATGCCTACAGCAAACACTTACTGTCCAACATGCCTCCAGCTAACACATGCTGTTCAACATGCCCCCAGCAAACACTTACTGTCCAACATGCCTCCAGCAAACACTGTCCTACATGCCCCTAGCAAACACTTACTGTTCAACATGCCCCAGCCAACACTCACTGTCCAAAATGCCCCCAGCAAACACTTACTATCCAACATTTCTCCAGCAAACATTTACTGTCGAACACGCCTCCAGCAAACACTTTCTATCCAACATGCCTACAGAAAACACTGTCCAACAGGCCCCCACCAAACACTTACTGTTCAACATGCCTCCAGGAAACACTTACTGTCCAACATGCCTCCTGCAAACACTTACTGTCCAACACGACGACAGCGAACAGTTACTGTCCAACACGACAACAGCGAAAACTTACTGTCCAACACGACGACAACGAACACTTAATGTCCAACATGCCTCCTGCAAATACTTACTGTCCAACATGCCTCCTGCAAACACTTACTGTCCAACATGCCTCCAGCAAACACTTACCGTCCAACATGCCTCCAGCAAACACTTACTGACCAACATGCCTCCTGTAAACACTTACTGTCCAACATGCCCCAGCAAACACTTAATGCCCAACATGCCTCCAGCAAACACTTACTGTCCATTATGCCTCCAGCAAAATCTGTCCAACATGCCCGAAGTAAACACTTACTGTCCATTATGCTTCCAGCAAATACTGTCCAACATGCCCCCAGCAAACACTTACTGTCCAACATGCCTCCAGCAAACACTTACTGTCCAACATACCTCCAGCAAACACGTAATTTCCAACATGCCTCCAGCAAACACTTACTGTCCAACACGACGACAGCGAACACTTACTGTCCAAGACGACGACAGTGAACACTTACTATCCAACACGACGACTACGAACACTTCATGTCCAACACAACGACAACGAACACTTACTGTCCAACATGCCTCCTGCAAACACTTACTCTCCAAAATGGCCCCAGCAAACACTTACTGTCCAACATGCCCCCAATAAACACTTACTGTACAACATGCCTCCAGCAAACACTGGCCAACATGCCCCCAGCAAACACTTCCTGTCGAACATGCGTCCAGCAAACACTTACTGTCCAACATGCCCCCAGCAAACACTTACTGTCCAACATACCTCAAGCAAACACTGTCCAACATTCCCCCAGCAAACACTTACTGTCCAACATGCCTCCAGCAAACACTGTCCAACTTGCCTCCAGCAAACACTTACTGTCCAACATGCCTCTAGCAAACACATACTGTCCAACATGCCCCCAGCAAACACTTTCTCTCCAACATGCCTCCAGCAAACACTTACTGTCCAACATGCCTCCATCAAACACTTACTGTCCAACATGCATCAAGCAAACACTGTCCAACATGCCCCCAGCAAACACTTACTGTCCAACATGCCTCCAGCAAACACTTACTTTCCAACATGCCCCCAGCAAACACTTAATGTCCAACATGCCTCCAGCAAACACTTACTGTTCAACATGCCCCAGCAAACACTTAATGTCCAACATGCCCCCAGCAAACACTTACTATCCAACATGCCTCCAGCAAACACTTACTGTCCAACATGTCTCCAGCAAACACTTACTGTCCAAAATGCCTCCATCAAACACTTACTGTCCAACAAGCCTCCTGCAAACACTTACTGTCCAACATGCATCAAGCAAACACTGTCCAGAATGCCCCCATCAAACACTTACTGTCCAACATGCCTCCAGCAAACACTTACTTTCCAACATGCCCCCAGCAAACACTTACTGTCCAACATGCCTCCAGCAAACACTTACTGTTCAACATGCCCCAGCAAACATTTACTGTCCAACATGCCCCCAGCAAACACTTACTATCCAACATTTCTCCAGCAAACATTTACTGTCGAACTCGCCTCCAGCAAACACTTTCTGTCCAACATGCCTACAGCAAACACTGTCCAACATGCCCTCAACAAACACTTACTGTCCTACATGCCTCCAGCAATCACTTACTGTCCAACATGCCTCCAGCATACACCTACTTTCCAACATGCCTCCAGCAAACACACACTGTTCAACATGCCTCCAGCAAACACTTACTGTCCAACATGCCTCCAGCAAACACTTTCTGCCCAACATACCTCCAGCAAACACTTACTGTCCAACATGCGTCCAGCAAACACTTACTGTCCAACATGCCTCCAGCAAACACATACTTTCCTACGTGCCCCCAGCAAACACTTACTGTCCAACATGCCTCCAGCAAACACTTACTGTCCAACATGCCTCCAGCAAACACTTACTGTCCAAGATGCCTCCAGCAAACACTTACTGTCCAACATGCCTCCAGCAAACACTGTCCAACATGCCTCCAGCAAACACTTACTGTCCAACATGCCTCCAGCAAACATTGTCCAACAAGCCCCCAGCAAACATTTACTGTCCAACATGCCTCTAGCAAACACTTACTGTCCAACATGCCTCCAGCATACACCTACTGTCCAACATGCCTACAGTAAACACTTACTGTCCAAGATTCCTCAGGAAACACTTACTGTCCAACATGCCTCCAGCAAACACTTACTATCCAACATGCCCCAGCAAACACTTAATGTCCAACATGCTTCCAGCAAACACTTACTGTCCAATATGCCTCCAGCAAAATCTGTCCAACATGCCCGAAGTAAACACTTACTTTCCAACATGCCTCCAGCAAACACTTGCTGTCCATCATGCCTCCAGCAAACACTTACTGTCCAACATGCCTCCAGCAAACACTGTCCAACATGCCTCCAGCAAACACTTACTGTCCAACATGCCTACAGCAAACACTTACTGTCCAACATGCCTCCAGCTAACACATGCTGTTCAACATGCCCCCAGCAAACACTTACTGTCCAACATGCCTCCAGCAAACACTGTCCTACATGCCCCTAGCAAACACTTACTGTTCAACATGCCCCAGCCAACACTCACTGTCCAACATGCCCCCAGCAAACACTTACTATCGAACATGCCTACAGCAAACACTGTCCAACAGGCCCCCACCAAACACTTACTGTTCAACATGCCTCCAGGAAACACTTACTGTCCAACATGCCTCCTGCAAACACTTACTGTCCAACACGACGACAGCGAACAGTTACTGTCCAACACGACAACAGCGAAAACTTACTGTCCAACACGACGACAACGAACACTTAATGTCCAACATGCCTCCTGCAAATACTTACTGTCCAACATGCCTCCTGCAAACACTTACTGTCCAACATGCCTCCAGCAAACACTTACCGTCCAACATGCCTCCTGCAAACACTTACTGTCCAACATGCCTCCTGTAAACACTTACTGTCCAACATGCCCCAGCAAACACTTAATGCCCAACATGCCTCCAGCAAACACTTACTGTCCAACATGCCTCCAGCAAACACTGTCCAACATGCCTCCAGCAAACACTTACTGTCCAACATGCCTCCAGCAAACATTGTCCAACAAGCCCCCAGCAAACATTTACTGTCCAACATGCCTCTAGCAAACACTTACTGTCCAACATGCCTCCAGCATACACCTACTGTCCAACATGCCTACAGTAAACACTTACTGTCCAACATGCCTCCAGCAAACACTTACTATCCAACATGCCCCAGCAAACACTTAATGTCCAACATGCTTCCAGCAAACACTTACTGTCCAATATGCCTCCAGCAAAATCTGTCCAACATGCCCGAAGTAAACACTTACTTTCCAACATGCCTCCAGCAAACACTTGCTGTCCATCATGCCTCCAGCAAACACTTACTGTCCAACATGCCTCCAGCAAACACTGTCCAACATGCCTCCAGCAAACACTTACTGTCCAACATGCCTACAGCAAACACTTACTGTCCAACATGCCTCCAGCTAACACATGCTGTTCAACATGCCCCCAGCAAACACTTACTGTCCAACATGCCTCCAGCAAACACTGTCCTACATGCCCCTAGCAAACACTTACTGTTCAACATGCCCCAGCCAACACTCACTGTCCAAAATGCCCCCAGCAAACACTTACTATCCAACATTTCTCCAGCAAACATTTACTGTCGAACACGCCTCCAGCAAACACTTTCTATCCAACATGCCTACAGCAAACACTGTCCAACAGGCCCCCACCAAACACTTACTGTTCAACATGCCTCCAGGAAACACTTACTGTCCAACATGCCTCCTGCAAACACTTACTGTCCAACACGACGACAGCGAACAGTTACTGTCCAACACGACAACAGCGAAAACTTACTGTCCAACACGACGACAACGAACACTTAATGTCCAACATGCCTCCTGCAAATACTTACTGTCCAACATGCCTCCTGCAAACACTTACTGTCCAACATGCCTCCAGCAAACACTTACCGTCCAACATGCCTCCAGCAAACACTTACTGACCAACATGCCTCCTGTAAACACTTACTGTCCAACATGCCCCAGCAAACACTTAATGCCCAACATGCCTCCAGCAAACACTTACTGTCCATTATGCCTCCAGCAAAATCTGTCCAACATGCCCGAAGTAAACACTTACTGTCCATTATGCTTCCAGCAAATACTGTCCAACATGCCCCCAGCAAACACTTACGGTCCAACATGCCTCCAGCAAACACTTACTGTCCAACATACCTCCAGCAAACACGTAATTTCCAACATGCCTCCAGCAAACACTTACTGTCCAACACGACGACAGCGAACACTTACTGTCCAAGACGACGACAGTGAACACTTACTATCCAACACGACGACTACGAACACTTCATGTCCAACACAACGACAACGAACACTTACTGTCCAACATGCCTCCTGCAAACACTTACTCTCCAAAATGGCCCCAGCAAACACTTACTGTCCAACATGCCCCCAATAAACACTTACTGTACAACATGCCTCCAGCAAACACTGGCCAACATGCCCCCAGCAAACACTTCCTGTCGAACATGCGTCCAGCAAACACTTACTGTCCAACATGCCCCCAGCAAACACTTACTGTCCAACATACCTCAAGCAAACACTGTCCAACATTCCCCCAGCAAACACTTACTGTCCAACATGCCTCCAGCAAACACTGTCCAACTTGCCTCCAGCAAACACTTACTGTCCAACATGCCTCTAGCAAACACATACTGTCCAACATGCCCCCAGCAAACACTTTCTCTCCAACATGCCTCCAGCAAACACTTACTGTCCAACATGCCTCCATCAAACACTTACTGTCCAACATGCATCAAGCAAACACTGTCCAACATGCCCCCAGCAAACACTTACTGTCCAACATGCCTCCAGCAAACACTTACTTTCCAACATGCCCCCAGCAAACACTTAATGTCCAACATGCCTCCAGCAAACACTTACTGTTCAACATGCCCCAGCAAACACTTAATGTCCAACATGCCCCCAGCAAACACTTACTATCCAACATGCCTCCAGCAAACACTTACTGTCCAACATGTCTCCAGCAAACACTTACTGTCCAAAATGCCTCCATCAAACACTTACTGTCCAACAAGCCTCCTGCAAACACTTACTGTCCAACATGCATCAAGCAAACACTGTCCAGAATGCCCCCATCAAACACTTACTGTCCAACATGCCTCCAGCAAACACTTACTTTCCAACATGCCCCCAGCAAACACTTACTGTCCAACATGCCTCCAGCAAACACTTACTGTTCAACATGCCCCAGCAAACATTTACTGTCCAACATGCCCCCAGCAAACACTTACTATCCAACATTTCTCCAGCAAACATTTACTGTCGAACTCGCCTCCAGCAAACACTTTCTGTCCAACATGCCTACAGCAAACACTGTCCAACATGCCCTCAACAAACACTTACTGTCCTACATGCCTCCAGCAATCACTTACTGTCCAACATGCCTCCAGCATACACCTACTTTCCAACATGCCTCCAGCAAACACACACTGTTCAACATGCCTCCAGCAAACACTTACTGTCCAACATGCCTCCAGCAAACACTTTCTGCCCAACATACCTCCAGCAAACACTTACTGTCCAACATGCGTCCAGCAAACACTTACTGTCCAACATGCCTCCAGCAAACACATACTTTCCTACGTGCCCCCAGCAAACACTTACTGTCCAACATGCCTCCAGCAAACACTTACTGTCCAACATGCCTCCAGCAAACACTTACTGTCCAAGATGCCTCCAGCAAACACTTACTGTCCAACATGCCTCCAGCAAACACTGTCCAACATGCCTCCAGCAAACACTTACTGTCCAACATGCCTCCAGCAAACATTGTCCAACAAGCCCCCAGCAAACATTTACTGTCCAACATGCCTCTAGCAAACACTTACTGTCCAACATGCCTCCAGCATACACCTACTGTCCAACATGCCTACAGTAAACACTTACTGTCCAAGATTCCTCAGGAAACACTTACTGTCCAACATGCCTCCAGCAAACACTTACTATCCAACATGCCCCAGCAAACACTTAATGTCCAACATGCTTCCAGCAAACACTTACTGTCCAATATGCCTCCAGCAAAATCTGTCCAACATGCCCGAAGTAAACACTTACTTTCCAACATGCCTCCAGCAAACACTTGCTGTCCATCATGCCTCCAGCAAACACTTACTGTCCAACATGCCTCCAGCAAACACTGTCCAACATGCCTCCAGCAAACACTTACTGTCCAACATGCCTACAGCAAACACTTACTGTCCAACATGCCTCCAGCTAACACATGCTGTTCAACATGCCCCCAGCAAACACTTACTGTCCAACATGCCTCCAGCAAACACTGTCCTACATGCCCCTAGCAAACACTTACTGTTCAACATGCCCCAGCCAACACTCACTGTCCAACATGCCCCCAGCAAACACTTACTATCGAACATGCCTACAGCAAACACTGTCCAACAGGCCCCCACCAAACACTTACTGTTCAACATGCCTCCAGGAAACACTTACTGTCCAACATGCCTCCTGCAAACACTTACTGTCCAACACGACGACAGCGAACAGTTACTGTCCAACACGACAACAGCGAAAACTTACTGTCCAACACGACGACAACGAACACTTAATGTCCAACATGCCTCCTGCAAATACTTACTGTCCAACATGCCTCCTGCAAACACTTACTGTCCAACATGCCTCCAGCAAACACTTACCGTCCAACATGCCTCCTGCAAACACTTACTGTCCAACATGCCTCCTGTAAACACTTACTGTCCAACATGCCCCAGCAAACACTTAATGCCCAACATGCCTCCAGCAAACACTTACTGTCCAATATGCCTCCAGCAAAATCTGTCCAACATGCCCGAAGTAAACACTTACTGTCCATTATGCTTCCAGCAAATACTGTCCAACATGCCCCCAGCAAACACTTACTGTCCAACATGCCTCCAGCAAACACTTACTGTCCAACATACCTCCAGCAAACACGTAATTTCCAACATGCCTCCAGCATACACTTACTGTCCAACACGACGACAGCGAACACTTACTGTCCAAGACGACGACAGTGAACACTTACTATCCAACACGACGACTACGAACACTTCATGTCCAACACAACGACAACGAACACTTACTGTCCAACATGCCTCCTGCAAATACTTACTGTCCAACATGCCTCCTGCAAACACTTACTGTCCAACACAACGAACACGAACACTTACTGTCCCACATGCCCCCAGCAAACACTTAATGTACAACATTCCTCCTGCAAACACTTACTCTCCAAAATGGCCCCAGCAAACACTTACTGTCCAACATGCCCCCAGCAAACACTTACTGTCCAACATGCCTCGAGAAAACACTGGCCAACATGCCCCCAGCAAACACTTACCGTCTAACATGCGTCCAGCAAACACTTACTGTCCAACATGCCCCCAGCAAACACTTACTGTCCAACATACCTCAAGCAAACACTGTCCAACATTCCCCCAGCAAACACTTACTGTCCAACATGCCTCCAGCAAACACTGTCCAACTTGCCTCCAGCAAACACTTACTGTCCAACATGCCTCTAGCAAACACATACTGTCCAACATGCCCCCAGCAAACACTTTCTCTCCAACATGCCTCCAGCAAACACTTACTGTCCAACATGCCCCCAGCAAACACTTTCTCTCCAACATGCCTCCAGCAAACACTTACTGTCCAACATGCCTCCATCAATCACTTACTGTCCAACATGCATCAAGCAAACACTGTTCAACATGCCCCCAGCAAACACTTACTGTCCAACATGCCTCCAGCAAACACTTACTTTCCAACATGCCCCCAGCAAACACTTAATGTCCAACATGCCTCCAGCAAACACTTACTGTTCAACATGCCCCAGCAAACACTTAATGTCCAACATGCCCCCAGCAAACACTTACTATCCAACATGCCTCCAGCAAACACTTACTGTCCAACATGCCTCCAGCAAACACTTACTGTCCAAAATGCCTCCATCAAACACTTACTGTCCAACAAGCCTCCTGCAAACACTTACTGTCCAACATGCATCAAGCAAACACTGTCCAGCATGCTCACATCAAACACTTACTGTCCAACATGCCTCCAGCAAACACTTACTTTCCAACATGCGCCCAGTAAACACTTACTGTCGAACATGCCTCCAGCAAACACTTTCTGTTCAACATGCCTCCAGCAAACACTGTCCAACATGCCCCTAGCAAACACTTACTGTTCAACAGGCCTCCAGCAAACACTTACTGTCCAACATGCCTCCAGCATACACTTACTGTCCAACATGCCCCCAGCAAACACTTACTGTCCAACATGCCTCCAGCAATCACTTACTTTCCAATATGCCCCCTGCAAACACTTACTGTCGAACATGCCTCCAGCAAACCCTTTCTGTCCAACATGCCTCCAACAAACACTTACTGTCCAACATGCCTCCAGCAAACACTTACTGTCCAACATGCCTCCAGCAAACACTTACTGTCCAACATGCCTCCAGCAAACACTTACTGTTCAACATGCCCCAGCAAACACTTACTGTCCAATATGCCTCCAGCAAACACAGTCCAACATGCCTGAAGTAAACTCTTACTGTCCAACATGCCTCCAGCAAACACTTGCTGTCCATCATGCCTCCAGCAAACACTTTCTGTCCAAAATATCTCCAGCAAACACATACTGTCCAACATGCCTCCAGCAAACACTTACTGTCCAACATGCCACCAGCAAACAAATGCTGTCCAACATGCCCCCAGCAAACACTAACTGTCCAACATGGATCCAGCAAACAGTTAGTGTCCAACATGCCTCCAGCAAACACTTACTGTCCAAGTTGCCTCCAGCAAACACTTACTGACTAACATGCCTCCAGCAAACACTTACTGTCCAAAATGCCCCTAGCAAACACTTACTGGCCAACATGCCTCCAGCAAACGCATACTGTCAAACATGCCCCCAGCAAACACTAGCTGTCCAACATGCCTCCAGCAAACACTTGCTGTCTAAAACGCCTCCATCAAACACTTACTGTCCAACATGCCTCCTGCAAACACATACTCTCCAACATGCGCCCAGTGAACACTTACTGTCGAACATGCCTCCAGCAAACACTGTCCAACATGCCCTTAGCAAACACTTACTGTTCAACAGGCCTCCAGCAAACACTTACTGTCCAACATGCCTCCAGCATACACTTACTGTCCTACGTGCCTCCAGCAAACACTTACTGTCCAAGATGCCTCAAGCAAACACTTACTGTCTAACATACCTCCAGCAAACACTGTCCAACATGCCCTCAGCAAACACTTGCTGTCCAACATGCCTCCAGTAAACACTGTCCAACATGCCCCCAGCAAACACTTACTGTCCAACATGCATCCAGCAAACACTTACTGTTCAACATGCCTCCAGCAAACACTTACTGTCCAACATGCCCCCAGCAAACACTTACTGTCCAACATGCCTCCAGCAAACACTTACTTTCCAATATGCCCCCTGCAAACAATTACTGTCGAACATTCCTCCAGCAAACCCTTTCTGTCCAACATGCCTCCAACAAACACTTACTGTCCAACATGCCTCCAGCAAACACTTACTGTCCAACATGCCTCCAGCAAACACTTACTGTCGAACATGCCTCCAGCAAACACTTGCTGTCCATCATGCCTCCAGCAAACACTTTCTGTCCAAAATACCTCCAGCAAACACATACTGTCCAACATGCCTCCAGCAAACACTTACTGTCCAACATGCCTCCAGCAAACAAATGCTGTCCAACATGCTCCTAGCAAACACTAACTGTCCAACATGGATCCAGCAAACAGTTAGTGTCCAACATGCCTCCAGCAAACACTTACTGTCCAAGATGCCTCCAGCAAACACTTACTGACTAACATGCCTCCAGCAAACACTTACTGTCCAAAATGCCCCTAGCAAACACTTACTGGCTAACATGCCTCCAGCAAACGCATACTGTCAAACATGCCCCCAGCAAACACTAGCTGTCCAACATGCCTCCAGCAAACACTTGCTGTCTAAAACGCCTCCATCAAACACTTACTGTCCAACATGCCTCCTGCAAACACTTACTCTCCAACATGCGCCCAGTAAACACTTACTGTCGAACATGCCTCCAGCAAACACTTTCTGTCCAACATGCCTCCAGCAAACACTGTCCAACATGCCCTTAGCAAACACTTACTGTTCAACAGGCCTCCAGCAAACACTTACTGTCCAACATGCCTCCAGCAAACCCTTACTGTCACACATGCCTCCAGCAAACACTGTCCAACATGCCTCCAGCAAACACTTACTGTCCAACATGCCTCCAGCAAACATTGTCCAACATTCCCCCAGCAAACAATTACTGTCCAACATGCCTCTAGCAAACACTTACTGTCCAACATGCCTCCAGCAAACACTTACTGTCCAACATTCCCCAGCAAACACTTAATGTGCAACATGCCTCCAGCAAACACTTACTGTCCAATATGACTCCAGCAAAATCTGTCCAACATGCCCGAAGTAAACACTTACTGTCCATTATGCCTCCAGCAAATACTGTCCAACTTGCCTCCAGCAAACACTTACTGTCCAACATACCACCAGCAAACACGTAATTTCCAACATGCCTCCAGCAAACACTTACTGTCCAACACGACGACAGCGAACACTTACTGTCCAAGACGACGACAGCGAACACTTACTGTCCAACACGACGACTACGATTACTTCATGTCCAACAAAACGACAACGAACACTTACTGTCCAACATTCCCCAGCAAACACTTAATGTCCAACATGCCTCCAGCAAACACTTACTGTCCAATATGACTCCAGCAAAATCTGTCCAACATGCCCGAAGAAAACACTTACTGTCCATTATGCCTCCAGCAAATACTGTCCAAGTTGCCCCCAGCAAACACTTAATGTCCAACATGCCTCCAACAAACACTTACTGTCCAACATGCCTCCAGCAAACACTTACTGTCCAACATGCCTCCAGCAAACACTTATTGTCCAACATGCCTCCTGCAAACACTGTCCAACACAACGACAACGATCACTTACTGTCCCACATGCCCCCAGCAAACATTTACTGTACAACATGCCTCCTGCAAACACTTACTCTCCAAAATGGCCCCAGCAAACACTTACTGTCCAACATGCCCCCAATAAACACTTACTGTACAACATGCCTACAGCAAACACTGTCCAACATGCCCCCAGCAAACACTTACTGTCGAACATGCGTCCAGCAAACACTTACTGTCCAACATGCCCCCAGCAAACACTTACTGTCCAACATACCTCAAGCAAACACTGTCCATCATTCCCCCAGCAAACACTTACTGTCCAACATGCCTCCAGCAAACACTGTCCAACTTGCCTCCAGCAAACACTTACTGTCCAACATGCCTCTAGCAAACACATACTGTCCAACATGCCCCCAGCAAACACTTTCTCTCCAACATGCCTCCAGCAAACACTTACTGTCCAACATGCCTCCATCAAACACTTACTGTCCAAAATGCATCAAGCAAACACTGTCCAACATGCCCCCAGCAAACACTTACTGTCCAACATGCCTCCAGCAAACACTTACTTTCCAACATGCCCCCAGCAAACACTTAATGTCCAACATGCCTCCAGCAAACACTTACTGTTCAACATGCCCCAGCAAACACTTAATGTCCAACATGCCCCCAGCAAACACTTTCTATCCAACATGCCTCCAGCAAACACTTACTGTCCAACATGCCTCCAGCAAACACTTACTGTCCAACAAGCCTCCTGCAAACACTTACTGTCCAACATGCATCAAGCAAACACTGTGCAACATGCCCCCATCAAACACTTACTGTCCAACATGCCTCCAGCAAACACTTACTTTCCAACATGCCCCTAGCAAACACTTACTGTCCAACATGCCTCCAGCAAACACTTACTGTTCAACATGCCCCTGCAAACATTTACTGCCCAACATGCCCCCAGGAAACACTTACTATCCAACATTTCTCCAGCAAACATTTACTCTCGAACTCGCCTCCAGCAAACACTTTCTGTCCAACATGCCTACAGCAAACACTGTCCAACATGCCCTCAACAAACACTTACTGTCCTACATGCCTCCAGCAATCACTTACTGTCCAACATGCCTCCAGCATACACCTACTTTCCAACATGCCTCCAGCAAACACACACTGTCCAACATGCCTCCAGCAAACACTTACTGTCCAACATGCCTCCAGCAAACACTTTCTGCCCAACATACCTCCAGCAAACACTTTCTGTCCAACATGCGTCCAGCAAACACTTACTGTCCAACATGCCTCCAGCAAACACATACTTTCCTACGTGCCCCCAGCAAACACTTACTGTCCAACATGCCTCCAGCATACACCTACTTTCCAACATGCCTCCAGCAAACACACACTGTCCAACATGCCTCCAGCAAACACTTACTGTCCAACATGCCTCCAGCAAACACTTTCTGCCCAACATACCTCCAGCAAACACTTTCTGTCCAACATGCGTCCAGCAAACACTTACTGTCCAACATGCCTCCAGCAAACACATACTTTCCTACGTGCCCCCAGCAAACACTTACTGTCCAACATGCCTCCAGCAAACACTTACTGTCCAACATGCCTCCAGCAAACACTTACTGTCCAAGATGCCTCCAGCAAACACTTACTGTCCAACATGCCTCCAGCAAACACTGTCCAACATGCCTCCAGCAAACACTTACTGTCCAACATGCCTCCAGCAAACATTGTCCAACAAGCCCCCAGCAAACATTTACTGTCCAACATGCCTCTAGCAAACACTTACTGTCCAACATGCCTCCAGCATACACCTTCTGTCCAACATGCCTACAGTAAACACTTACTGTCCAACATGCCTCCAGCAAACACTTACTATCCAACATGCCCCAGCAAACACTTAATGTCCAACATGCTTCCAGCAAACACTTACTGTCCAATATGCCTCCAGCAAAATCTGTCCAACATGCCCGAAGTAAACACTTACTTTCCAACATGCCTCCAGCAAACACTTGCTGTCCATCATGCCTCCAGCAAACACTTACTGTCCAACATGCCTCCAGCAAACACTGTCCAACATGCCTCCAGCAAACACTTACTGTCCAACATGCCTACAGCAAACACTTACTGTCCAACATGCCTCCAGCTAACACATGCTGTTCAACATGCCCCCAGCAAACACTTACTGTCCAACATGCCTCCAGCAAACACTGTCCTACATGCCCCTAGCAAACACTTACTGTTCAACATGCCCCAGTTAACACTCACTGTCCAACATGCCCCCAGCAAACACTTACTATCCAACATTTCTCCAGCAAACATTTACTGTCGAACACGCCTCCAGCAAACACTTTCTATCCAACATTCCTACAGCAAACACTGTCCAACAGGCCCCCACCAAACACTTACTGTTCAACATGCCTCCAGGAAACACTTACTGTCCAACATGCCTCCTGCAAACACTTACTGTCCAACACGACGACAGCGAACAGTTACTGTCCAACACGACAACAGCGAAAACTTACTGTCCAACACGTCGACAACGAACACTTAATGTCCAACATGCCTCCTGCAAATACTTACTGTCCAACATGCCTCCTGCAAACACTTACTGTCCAACATGCCTCCAGCAAACACTTACCGTCCAACATGCCTCCTGCAAACACTTACTGTCCAACATGCCTCCTGTAAACACTTACTGTCCAACATGCCCCAGCAAACACTTAATGCCCAACATGCCTCCAGCAAACACTTACTGTCCATTATGCCTCCAGCAAAATCTGTCCAACATGCCCGAAGTAAACACTTACTGTCCATTATGCTTCCAGCAAATACTGTCCAACAGGCCCCCAGCAAACACTTACTGTCCAACATGCCTCCAGCAAACACTTACTGTCCAACATACCTCCAGCAAACACGTAATTTCCAACATGCCTCCAGCAAACACTTACTGTCCAACACGACGACTGCGAACACTTACTGTCCAAGACGACGACAGTGAACACTTACTATCCAACACGACGACTACGAACACTTCATGTCCAACACAACGACAACGAACACTTACTGTCCAACATGCCTCCTGCAAACACTTACTCTCCAAAATGGCCCCAGCAAACACTTACTGTCCAACATGCCCCCAATAAACACTTACTGTACAACATGCCTCCAGCAAACACTGGCCAACATGCCCCCAGCAAACACTTACTGTCGAACATGCGTCCAGCAAACACTTACTGTCCAACATGCCCCCAGCAAACACTTACTGTCCAACATACCTCAAGCAAACACTGTCCAACATTCCCCCAGCAAACACTTACTGTCCAACATGCCTCCAGCAAACACTGTCCAACTTGCCTCCAGCAAACACTTACTGTCCAACATGCCTCTAGCAAACACATACTGTCCAACATGCCCCCAGCAAACACTTTCTCTCCAACATGCCTCCAGCAAACACTTACTGTCCAACATGCCTCCATCAAACACTTACTGTCCAACATGCATCAAGCAAACACTGTCCAACATGCCCCCAGCAAACACTTACTGTCCAACATGCCTCCAGCAAACACTTACTTTCCAACATGCCCCCAGCAAACACTTAATGTCCAACATGCCTCCAGCAAACACTTACTGTTCAACATGCCCCAGCAAACACTTAATGTCCAACATGCCCCCAGCAAACACTTACTATCCAACATGCCTCCAGCAAACACTTACTGTCCAACATGCCTCCAGCAAACTCTTACTGTCCAAAATGCCTCCATCAAACACTTACTGTCCAACAAGCCTCCTGCAAACACTTACTGTCCAACATGCATCAAGCAAACACTGTCCAGCATGCCCCCATCAAACACTTACTGTCCAACATGCCTCCAGCAAACACTTACTTTCCAACATGCCCCCAGCAAACACTTACTGTCCAACATGCCTCCAGCAAACACTTACTGTTCAACATGCCCCAGCAAACATTTACTGTCCAACATGCCCCCAGCAAACACTTACTATCCAACATTTCTCCAGCAAACATTTACTGTCGAACTCGCCTCCAGCAAACACTTTCTGTCCAACATGCCTACAGCAAACACTGTCCAACATGCCCTCAACAAACACTTACTGTCCTACATGCCTCCAGCAATCACTTACTGTCTATCATGCCTCCAGCATACACCTACTTTCCAACATGCCTCCAGCAAACACACACTGTCCAACATGCCTCCAGCAAACACTTACTGTCCAACATGCCTCCAGCAAACACTTTCTGCCCAACATACCTCCAGCAAACACTTACTGTCCAACATGCGTCCAGCAAACACTTACTGTCCAACATGCCTCCAGCAAACACATACTTTCCTACGTGCCCCCAGCAAACACTTACTGTCCAACATGCCTCCAGCAAACACTTACTGTCCAACATGCCTCCAGCAAACACTTACTGTCCAAGATGCCTCCAGCAAACACTTACTGTCCAACATGCCTCCAGCAAACACTGTCCAACATGCCTCCAGCAAACATTGTCCAACAAGCCCCCAGCAAACATTGTCCAACAAGCCCCCAGCAAACATTTACTGTCCAACATGCCTCTAGCAAACACTTACTGTCCAACATGCCTCCAGCATACACCTACTGTCCAACATGCCTACAGTAAACACTTACTGTCCAAGATTCCTCAGGAAACACTTACTGTCCAACATGCCTCCAGCAAACACTTACTATCCAACATGCCCCAGCAAACACTTAATGTCCAACATGCTTCCAGCAAACACTTACTGTCCAATATGCCTCCAGCAAAATCTGTCCAACATGCCCGAAGTAAACACTTACTTTCCAACATGCCTCCAGCAAACACTTGCTGTCCATCATGCCTCCAGCAAACACTTACTGTCCAACATGCCTCCAGCAAACACTGTCCAACATGCCTCCAGCAAACACTTACTGTCCAACATGCCTACAGCAAACACTTACTGTCCAACATGCCTCCAGCTAACACATGTTGTTCAACATGCCCCCAGCAAACACTTACTGTCCAACATGCCTCCAGCAAACACTGTCCTACATGCCCTTAGCAAACACTTACTGTTCAACATGCCCCAGCCAACACTCACTGTCCAACATGCCCCCAGCAAACACTTACTATCCAACATTTCTCCAGCAAACATTTACTGTCGAACACGCCTCCAGCAAACACTTTCTATCCAACATGCCTACAGCAAACACTGTCCAACAGGCCCCCACCAAACACTTACTGTTCAACATGCCTCCAGGAAACACTTACTGTCCAACATGCCTCCTGCAAACACTTACTGTCCAACACGACGACAGCGAACAGTTACTGTCCAACACGACAACAGCGAAAACTTACTGTCCAACACGACGACAACGAACACTTAATGTCCAACATGCCTCCTGCAAATACTTACTGTCCAACATGCCTCCTGCAAACACTTACTGTCCAACATGCCTCCAGCAAACACTTACCGTCCAACATGCCTCCTGCAAACACTTACTGTCCAACATGCCTCCTGTAAACACTTACTGTCCAACATGCCCCAGCAAACACTTAATGCCCAACATGCCTCCAGCAAACACTTACTGTCCAATATGCCTCCAGCAAAATCTGTCCAACATGCCCGAAGTAAACACTTACTGTCCATTATGCTTCCAGCAAATACTGTCCAACATGCCCCCAGCAAACACTTACTGTCCAACATGCCTCCACCAAACACTTACTGTCCAACATACCTCCAGCAAACACGTAATTTCCAACATGCCTCCAGCAAACACTTACTGTCCAACACGACGACAGCGAACACTTACTGTCCAAGACGACGACAGTGAACACTTACTATCCAACACGACGACTACGAACACTTCATGTCCAACACAACGACAACGAACACTTACTGTCCAACATGCCTCCTGCAAATACTTACTGTCCAACATGCCTCCTGCAAACACTTACTGTCCAACACAACGAACACGAACACTTACTGTCCCACATGCCCCCAGCAAACACTTAATGTACAACATTCCTCCTGCAAACACTTACTCTCCAAAATGGCCCCAGCAAACACTTACTGTCCAACATGCCCCCAGCAAACACTTACTGTCCAACATGCCTCGAGAAAACACTGGCCAACATGCCCCCAGCAAACACTTACCGTCGAACATGCGTCCAGCAAACACTTACTGTCCAACATGCCCCCAGCAAACACTTACTGTCCAACATACCTCAAGCAAACACTGTCCAACATTCCCCCAGCAAACACTTACTGTCCAACATGCCTCCAGCAAACACTGTCCAACTTGCCTCCAGCAAACACTTACTGTCCAACATGCCTCTAGCAAACACATACTGTCCAACATGCCCCCAGCAAACACTTTCTCTCCAACATGCCTCCAGCAAACACTTACTGTCCAACATGCCTCCATCAAACACTTACTGTCCAACATGCATCAAGCAAACACTGTCCAACATGCCCCCAGCAAACACTTACTGTCCAACATGCCTCCAGCAAACACTTACTTTCCAACATGCCCCCAGCAAACACTTAATGTCCAACATGCCTCCAGCAAACACTTACTGTTCAACATGCCCCAGCAAACACTTAATGTCCAACATGCCCCCAGCAAACACTTACTATCCAACATGCCTCCAGCAAACACTTACTGTCCAACATGCCTCCAGCAAACACTTACTGTCCAAAATGCCTCCATCAAACACTTACTGTCCAACAAGCCTCTTGCAAACACTTACTGTCCAACATGCATCAAGCAAACACTGTCCAACATGCCCCCATCAAACACTTACTGTCCAACATGCCTCCAGCAAACACTTACTTTCCAACATGCCCCCAGCAAACACTTACTATCCAACATGCCTCCAGCAAACACTTACTGTTCAACATGCCCCAGCAAACATTTACTGTCCAACATGCCCCCAGCAAACACTTACTATCCAACATTTCTCCAGCAAACATTTACTGTCGAACTCGCCTCCAGCAAACACTTTCTTTCCAACATGCCTACAGCAAACACTGTCCAACATGCCCTCAACAAACACTTACTTTCCTACATGCCTCCAGCAATCACTTACTGTCCAACATGCCTCCAGCATACACCTACTTTCCAACATGCCTCCAGCAAACACACACTGTCCAACATGCCTCCAGCAAACACTTACTGTCCAACATGCCCCCAGCAAACACTTACTGTCGAACATGCGTCCAGCAAACACTTACTGTCCAACATGCCCCCAGCAAACACTTACTGTCCAACATACCTCAAGCAAACACTGTCCATCATTCCCCCAGCAAACACTTACTGTCCAACATGCCTCCAGCAAACACTGTCCAACTTGCCTCCAGCAAACACTTACTGTCCAACATGCCTCTAGCAAACACATACTGTCCAACATGCCCCCAGCAAACACTTTCTCTCCAACATGCCTCCAGCAAACACTTACTGTCCAACATGCCTCCATCAAACACTTACTGTCCAAAATGCATCAAGCAAACACTGTCCAACATGCCCCCAGCAAACACTTACTGTCCAACATGCCTCCAGCAAACACTTACTTTCCAACATGCCCCCAGCAAACACTTAATGTCCAACATGCCTCCAGCAAACACTTACTGTTCAACATGCCCCAGCAAACACTTAATGTCCAACATGCCCCCAGCAAACACTTTCTATCCAACATGCCTCCAGCAAACACTTACTGTCCAACATGCCTCCAGCAAACACTTACTGTCCAAAATGCCTCCATCAAACACTTACTGTCCAACAAGCCTCCTGCAAACACTTACTGTCCAACATGCATCAAGCAAACACTGTGCAACATGCCCCCATCAAACACTTACTGTCCAACATGCCTCCAGCAAACACTTACTTTCCAACATGCCCCTAGCAAACACTTACTGTCCAACATGCCTCCAGCAAACACTTACTGTTCAACATGCCCCAGCAAACATTTACTGCCCAACATGCCCCCAGGAAACACTTACTATCCAACATTTCTCCAGCAAACATTTACTCTCGAACTCGCCTCCAGCAAACACTTTCTGTCCAACATGCCTACAGCAAACACTGTCCAACATGCCCTCAACAAACACTTACTGTCCTACATGCCTCCAGCAATCACTTACTGTCCAACATGCCTCCAGCATACACCTACTTTCCAACATGCCTCCAGCAAACACACACTGTCCAACATGCCTCCAGCAAACACTTACTGTCCAACATGCCTCCAGCAAACACTTTCTGCCCAACATACCTCCAGCAAACACTTTCTGTCCAACATGCGTCCAGCAAACACTTACTGTCCAACATGCCTCCAGCAAACACATACTTTCCTACGTGCCCCCAGCAAACACTTACTGTCCAACATGCCTCCAGCAAACACTTACTGTCCAACATGCCTCCAGCAAACACTTACTGTCCAAGATGCCTCCAGCAAACACTTACTGTCCAACATGCCTCCAGCAAACACTGTCCAACATGCCTCCAGCAAACACTTACTGTCCAACATGCCTCCAGCAAACATTGTCCAACAAGCCCCCAGCAAACATTTACTGTCCAACATGCCTCTAGCAAACACTTACTGTCCAACATGCCTCCAGCATACACCTTCTGTCCAACATGCCTACAGTAAACACTTACTGTCCAACATGCCTCCAGCAAACACTTACTATCCAACATGCCCCAGCAAACACTTAATGTCCAACATGCTTCCAGCAAACACTTACTGTCCAATATGCCTCCAGCAAAATCTGTCCAACATGCCCGAAGTAAACACTTACTTTCCAACATGCCTCCAGCAAACACTTGCTGTCCATCATGCCTCCAGCAAACACTTACTGTCCAACATGCCTCCAGCAAACACTGTCCAACATGCCTCCAGCAAACACTTACTGTCCAACATGCCTACAGCAAACACTTACTGTCCAACATGCCTCCAGCTAACACATGCTGTTCAACATGCCCCCAGCAAACACTTACTGTCCAACATGCCTCCAGCAAACACTGTCCTACATGCCCCTAGCAAACACTTACTGTTCAACATGCCCCAGTTAACACTCACTGTCCAACATGCCCCCAGCAAACACTTACTATCCAACATTTCTCCAGCAAACATTTACTGTCGAACACGCCTCCAGCAAACACTTTCTATCCAACATTCCTAGAGCAAACACTGTCCAACAGGCCCCCACCAAACACTTACTGTTCAACATGCCTCCAGGAAACACTTACTGTCCAACATGCCTCCTGCAAACACTTACTGTCCAACACGACGACAGCGAACAGTTACTGTCCAACACGACAACAGCGAAAACTTACTGTCCAACACGTCGACAACGAACACTTAATGTCCAACATGCCTCCTGCAAATACTTACTGTCCAACATGCCTCCTGCAAACACTTACTGTCCAACATGCCTCCAGCAAACACTTACCGTCCAACATGCCTCCTGCAAACACTTACTGTCCAACATGCCTCCTGTAAACACTTACTGTCCAACATGCCCCAGCAAACACTTAATGCCCAACATGCCTCCAGCAAACACTTACTGTCCATTATGCCTCCAGCAAAATCTGTCCAACATGCCCGAAGTAAACACTTACTGTCCATTATGCTTCCAGCAAATACTGTCCAACAGGCCCCCAGCAAACACTTTCTGTCCAACATGCCTCCAGCAAACACTTACTGTCCAACATACCTCCAGCAAACACGTAATTTCCAACATGCCTCCAGCAAACACATACTGTCCAACACGACGACTGCGAACACTTACTGTCCAAGACGACGACAGTGAACACTTACTATCCAACACGACGACTACGAACACTTCATGTCCAACACAACGACAACGAACACTTACTGTCCAACATGCCTCCTGCAAACACTTACTCTCCAAAATGGCCCCAGCAAACACTTACTGTCCAACATGCCCCCAATAAACACTTACTGTACAACATGCCTCCAGCAAACACTGGCCAACATGCCCCCAGCAAACACTTACTGTCGAACATGCGTCCAGCAAACACTTACTGTCCAACATGCCCCCAGCAAACACTTACTGTCCAACATACCTCAAGCAAACACTGTCCAACATTCCCCCAGCAAACACTTACTGTCCAACATGCCTCCAGCAAACACTGTCCAACTTGCCTCCAGCAAACACTTACTGTCCAACATGCCTCTAGCAAACACATACTGTCCAACATGCCCCCAGCAAACACTTTCTCTCCAACATGCCTCCAGCAAACACTTACTGTCCAACATGCCTCCATCAAACACTTACTGTCCAACATGCATCAAGCAAACACTGTCCAACATGCCCCCAGCAAACACTTACTGTCCAACATGCCTCCAGCAAACACTTACTGTCCAACATGCCCCCAGCAAACACTTAATGTCCAACATGCCTCCAGCAAACACTTACTGTTCAACATGCCCCAGCAAACACTTAATGTCCAACATGCCCCCAGCAAACACTTACTATCCAACATGCCTCCAGCAAACACTTACTGTCCAACATGCCTCCAGCAAACTCTTACTGTCCAAAATGCCTCCATCAAACACTTACTGTCCAACAAGCCTCCTGCAAACACTTACTGTCCAACATGCATCAAGCAAACACTGTCCAGCATGCCCCCATCAAACACTTACTGTCCAACATGCCTCCAGCAAACACTTACTTTCCAACATGCCCCCAGCAAACACTTACTGTCCAACATGCCTCCAGCAAACACTTACTGTTCAACATGCCCCAGCAAACATTTACTGTCCAACATGCCCCCAGCAAACACTTACTATCCAACATTTTTCCAGCAAACATTTACTGTCGAACTCGCCTCCAGCAAACACTTTCTGTCCAACATGCCTACAGCAAACACTGTCCAACATGCCCTCAACAAACACTTACTGTCCTACATGCCTCCAGCAATCACTTACTGTCTATCATGCCTCCAGCATACACCTACTTTCCAACATGCCTCCAGCAAACACACACTGTCCAACATGCCTCCAGCAAACACTTACTGTCCAACATGCCTCCAGCAAACACTTTCTGCCCAACATACCTCCAGCAAACACTTACTGTCCAACATGCGTCCAGCAAACACTTACTGTCCAACATGCCTCCAGCAAACACATACTTTCCTACGTGCCCCCAGCAAACACTTACTGTCCAACATGCCTCCAGCAAACACTTACTGTCCAACATGCCTCCAGCAAACACTTACTGTCCAAGATGCCTCCAGCAAACACTTACTGTCCAACATGCCTCCAGCAAACACTGTCCAACATGCCTCCAGCAAACATTGTCCAACAAGCCCCCAGCAAACATTGTCCAACAAGCCCCCAGCAAACATTTACTGTCCAACATGCCTCTAGCAAACACTTACTGTCCAACATGCCTCCAGCATACACCTACTGTCCAACATGCCTACAGTAAACACTTACTGTCCAAGATTCCTCAGGAAACACTTACTGTCCAACATGCCTCCAGCAAACACTTACTATCCAACATGCCCCAGCAAACACTTAATGTCCAACATGCTTCCAGCAAACACTTACTGTACAATATGCCTCCAGCAAAATCTGTCCAACATGCCCGAAGTAAACACTTACTTTCCAACATGCCTCCAGCAAACACTTGCTGTCCATCATGCCTCCAGCAAACACTTACTGTCCAACATGCCTCCAGCAAACACTGTCCAACATGCCTCCTGCAAACACTTACTGTCCAACATGCCTACAGCAAACACTTACTGTCCAACATGCCTCCAGCTAACACATGCTGTTCAACATGCCCCCAGCAAACACTTACTGTCCAACATGCCTCCAGCAAACACTGTCCTACATGCCCTTAGCAAACACTTACTGTTCAACATGCCCCAGCCAACACTCACTGTCCAACATGCCCCCAGCAAACACTTACTATCCAACATTTCTCCAGCAAACATTTACTGTCGAACACGCCTCCAGCAAACACTTTCTATCCAACATACCTACAGCAAACACTGTCCAACAGGCCCCCACCAAACACTTACTGTTCAACATGCCTCCAGGAAACACTTACTGTCCAACATGCCTCCTGCAAACACTTACTGTCCAACACGACGACAGCGAACAGTTACTGTCCAACACGACAACAGCGAAAACTTACTGTCCAACACGACGACAACGAACACTTAATGTCCAACATGCCTCCTGCAAATACTTACTGTCCAACATGCCTCCTGCAAACACTTACTGTCCAACATGCCTCCAGCAAACACTTACCGTCCAACATGCCTCCTGCAAACACTTACTGTCCAACATGCCTCCTGTAAACACTTACTGTCCAACATGCCCCAGCAAACACTTAATGCCCAACATGCCTCCAGCAAACACTTACTGTCCAATATGCCTCCAGCAAAATCTGTCCAACATGCCCGAAGTAAACACTTACTGTCCATTATGCTTCCAGCAAATACTGTCCAACATGCCCCCAGCAAACACTTACTGTCCAACATGCCTCCACCAAACACTTACTGTCCAACATACCTCCAGCAAACACGTAATTTCCAACATGCCTCCAGCAAACACTTACTGTCCAACACGACGACAGCGAACACTTACTGTCCAAGACGACGACAGTGAACACTTACTATCCAACACGACGACTACGAACACTTCATGTCCAACACAACGACAACGAACACTTACTGTCCAACATGCCTCCTGCAAATACTTACTGTCCAACATGCCTCCTGCAAACACTTACTGTCCAACACAACGAACACGAACACTTACTGTCCCACATGCCCCCAGCAAACACTTAATGTACAACATTCCTCCTGCAAAGACTTACTCTCCAAAATGGCCCCAGCAAACACTTACTGTCCAACATGCCCCCAGCAAACACTTACTGTCCAACATGCCTCGAGAAAACACTGGCCAACATGCCCCCAGCAAACACTTACCGTCGAACATGCGTCCAGCAAACACTTACTGTCCAACATGCCCCCAGCAAACACTTACTGTCCAACATACCTCAAGCAAACACTGTCCAACATTCCCCCAGCAAACACTTACTGTCCAACATGCCTCCAGCAAACACTGTCCAACTTGCCTCCAGCAAACACTTACTGTCCAACATGCCTCTAGCAAACACATACTGTCCAACATGCCCCCAGCAAACACTTTCTCTCCAACATGCCTCCAGCAAACACTTACTGTCCAACATGCCTCCATCAAACACTTACTGTCCAACATGCATCAAGCAAACACTGTCCAACATGCCCCCAGCAAACACTTACTGTCCAACATGCCTCCAGCAAACACTTACTTTCCAACATGCCCCCAGCAAACACTTAATGTCCAACATGCCTCCAGCAAACACTTACTGTTCAACATGCCCCAGCAAACACTTAATGTCCAACATGCCCCCAGCAAACACTTACTATCCAACATGCCTCCAGCAAACACTTACTGTCCAACATGCCTCCAGCAAACACTTACTGTCCAAAATGCCTCCATCAAACACTTACTGTCCAACAAGCCTCTTGCAAACACTTACTGTCCAACATGCATCAAGCAAACACTGTCCAACATGCCCCCATCAAACACTTACTGTCCAACATGCCTCCAGCAAACACTTACTTTCCAACATGCCCCCAGCAAACACTTACTATCCAACATGCCTCCAGCAAACACTTACTGTTCAACATGCCCCAGCAAACATTTACTGTCCAACATGCCCCCAGCAAACACTTACTATCCAACATTTCTCCAGCAAACATTTACTGTCGAACTCGCCTCCAGCAAACACTTTCTTTCCAACATGCCTACAGCAAACACTGTCCAACATGCCCTCAACAAACACTTACTTTCCTACATGCCTCCAGCAATCACTTACTGTCCAACATGCCTCCAGCATACACCTACTTTCCAACATGCCTCCAGCAAACACACACTGTCCAACATGCCTCCAGCAAACACTTACTGTCCAACATGCCTCCAGCAAACACTTTCTGCCCAACATACCTCCAGCAAACACTTATTGTCCAACATGCGTCCAGCAAACACTTACTGTCCAACATGCCTCCAGCAAACACATACTTTCCTACGTGCCCCCAGCAAACACTTACTGTCCAACATGCCTCCAGCAAACACTTACTGTCCAACATGCCTCCAGCAAACACTTACTGTCCAAGATGCCTCCAGCAAACACTTACTGTCCAACATGCCTCCAGCAAACACTGTCCAACATGCCTCCAGCAAACACTTACTGTCCAACATGCCTCCAGCAAACATTGTCCAACAAGCCCCCAGCAAACATTTACTGTCCAACATGCCTCTAGCAAACACTTACTGTCCAACATGCCTCCAGCATACACCTACTGTCAAACATGACTACAGTAAACACTTACTGTCCAAGATTCATCAGGAAACACTTACTGTCCAACATGCCTCCAGCAAACACTTACTATCCAACATGCCCCAGCAAACACTTAATGTCCAACATGCTTCCAACAAACACTTACTGTCCAATATGCCACCAGCAAAATCTGTCCAACATGCCCGAAGTAAACACTTACTTTCCAACATGCCTCCAGCAAACACTTGCTGTCCATCATGCCTCCAGCCAACACTTACTGTCCAACATGCCTCCAGCAAACACTGTCCAACATGCCTCCAGCAAACACTTACTGTCCAACATGCCTACAGCAAACACTTACTGTCCAACATGCCTCCAGCTAACACATGCTGTTCAACATGCCCCCAGCAAACACTGTCCAACATGCCTCCAGCAAACACTGTCCTACATGCCCCTAGCAAACACTTACTGTTCAACATGCCCCAGCCAACACTCACTGTCCAACATGCCCCCAGCAAACACTTACTATCCAACATTTCTCCAGCAAACATTTACTGTCGAACACGCCTCCAGCAAACACTTTCTATCCAACATGCCTACAGCAAACACTGTCCAACAGGCCCCCACCAAACACTTACTGTTCAACATGCCTCCAGGAAACACTTACTGTCCAACATGCCTCCTGCAAACACTTACTGTCCAGCACGACGACAGCGAACAGTTACTGTCCAACACGACAACAGCGAAAACTTACTGTCCAACACGACGACAACGAACACTTAATTAATGTCCAACATGCCTCCTGCAAATACTTACTGTCCAACATGCCTCCTGCAAACACTTACTGTCCAAAATGCCTCCAGCAAACACTTACCGTCCAACATGCCTCCTGCAAACACTTACTGTCCAACATGCCTCCTGTAAACACTTACTGTCCAACATGCCCCAGCAAACACTTAATGCCCAACATGCCTCCAGCAAACACTTACTGTCCAATATGCCTCCAGCAAAATCTGTCCAACATGCCCGAAGTAAACACTTACTGTCCATTATGCTTCCAGCAAATACTGTCCAACATGCCCCCAGCAAACACTTACTGTCCAACATGCCTCCACCAAACACTTACTGTCCAACATACCTCCAGCAAACACGTAATTTCCAACATGCCTCCAGCAAACACTTACTGTCCAACACGACGACAGCGAACACTTACTGTCCAAGACGACGACAGTGAACAATTACTATCCAACACGACGACTACGAACACTTCATGTTCAACACAACGACAACGAACACTTACTGTCCAACATGCCTCCTGCAAATACTTACTGTCCAACATGCCTCCTGCAAACACTTACTGTCCAACACAACGAACACGAACACTTACTGTCCCACATGCCCCCAGCAAACACTTAATGTACAACATTCCTCCTGCAAACACTTACTCTCCAAAATGGCCCCAGCAAACACTTACTGTCCAACATGCCCCCAGCAAACACTTACTGTCCAACATGCCTCGAGAAAACACTGGCTAACTTGCCCCCAGCAAACACTTACCGTCGAACATGCGTCCAGCAAACACATACTGTCCAACATGCCCCCAGCAAACACTTACTGTCCAACATACCTCAAGCAAACACTGTCCAACATTCCCCCAGCAAACACTTACTGTCCAACATGCCTCCAGCAAACACTGTCCAACTTGCCTCCAGCAAACACTTACTGTCCAACATGCCTCTAGCAAACACATACTGTCCAACATGCCCCCAGCAAACACTTTCTCTCCAACATGCCTCCAGCAAACACTTACTGTCCAACATGCCTCCATCAAACACTTACTGTCCAACATGCATCAAGCAAACACTGTCCAACATGCCCCCAGCAAACACTTACTGTCCAACATGCCTCCAGCAAACACTTACTTTCCAACATGCCCCCAGCAAACACTTAATGTCCAACATGCCTCCAGCAAACACTTACTGTTCAACATGCCCCAGCAAACACTTAATGTCCAACATGCCCCCAGCAAACACTTACTATCCAACATGCCTCCAGCAAACACTTACTGTCCAACATGCCTCCAGCAAACACTTACTGTCCAAAATGCCTCCATCAAACACTTACTGTCCAACAAGCCTCTTGCAAACACTTACTGTCCAACATGCATCAAGCAAACACTGTCCAACATGCCCCGATCAAACACTTACTGTCCAACATGCCTCCAGCAAACACTTACTTTCCAACATGCCCCCAGCAAACACTTACTATCCAACATGCCTCCAGCAAACACTTACTGTTCAACATGCCCCAGCAAACATTTACTGTCCAACATGCCCCCAGCAAACACTTACTATCCAACATTTCTCCAGCAAACATTTACTGTCGAACTCGCCTCCAGCAAACACTTTCTTTCCAACATGCCTACAGCAAACACTGTCCAACATGCCCTCAACAAACACTTACTTTCCTACATGCCTCCAGCAATCACTTACTGTCCAACATGCCTCCAGCATACACCTACTTTCCAACATGCCTCCAGCAAACACACACTGTCCAACATGCCTCCAGCAAACACTTACTGTCCAACATGCCTCCAGCAAACACTTTCTGCCCAACATACCTCCAGCAAACACTTATTGTCCAACATGCGTCCAGCAAACACTTACTGTCCAACATGCCTCCAGCAAACACATACTTTCCTACGTGCCCCCAGCAACCACTTACTGTCCAACATGCCTCCAGCAAACACTTACTGTCCAACATGCCTCCAGCAAACACTTACTGTCCAAGATGCCTCCAGCAAACACTTACTGTCCAACATGCCTCCAGCAAACACTGTCCAACATGCCTCCAGCAAACACTTACTGTCCAACATGCCTCCAGCAAACATTGTCCAACAAGCCCCCAGCAAACATTTACTGTCCAACATGCCTCTAGCAAACACTTACTGTCCAACATGCCTCCAGCATACACCTACTGTCAAACATGCCTACAGTAAACACTTACTGTCCAAGATTCATCAGGAAACACTTACTGTCCAACATGCCTCCAGCAAACACTTACTATCCAACATGCCCCAGCAAACACTTAATGTCCAACATGCTTCCAGCAAACACTTACTGTCCAATATGCCACCAGCAAAATCTGTCCAACATGCCCGAAGTAAACACTTACTTTCCAACATGCCTCCAGCAAACACTTGCTGTCCATCATGCCTCCAGCAAACACTTACTGTCCAACATGCCTCCAGCAAACACTGTCCAACATGCCTCCAGCAAACACTTACTGTCCAACATGCCTACAGCAAACACTTACTGTCCAACATGCCTCCAGCTAACACATGCTGTTCAACATGCCCCCAGCAAACACTGTCCAACATGCCTCCAGCAAACACTGTCCTACATGCCCCTAGCAAACACTTACTGTTCAACATGCCCCAGCCAACACTCACTGTCCAACATGCCCCCAGCAAACACTTACTTTCCAACATTTCTCCAGCAAACATTTACTGTCGAACACGCCTCCAGCAAACACTTTCTATCCAACATGCCTACAGCAAACACTGTCCAACAGGCCCCCACCAAACACTTACTGTTCAACATGCCTCCAGGAAACACTTACTGTCCAACATGCCTCCTGCAAACACTTACTGTCCAGCACAACGACAGCGAACAGTTACTGTCCAACACGACAACAGCGAAAACTTACTGTCCAACACGACGACAACGAACACTTAATGTCCAACATGCCTCCTGCAAATACTTACTGTCCAACATGCCTCCTGCAAACACTTACTGTCCAACATGCCTCCAGCAAACACTTACCGTCCAACATGCCTCCTGCAAACACTTACTGTCCAACATGCCTCCTGTAAACACTTACTGTCCAACATGCCCCAGCAAACACTTAATGCCCAACATGCCTCCAGCAAACACTTACTGTCCAATATGCCTCCAGCAAAATCTGTCCAACATGCCCGAAGTAAACACTTACTGTCCATTATGCTTCCAGCAAATACTGTCCAACATGCCCCCAGCAAACACTTACTGTCCAACATGCCTCCAGCAAACACTTACTGTCCAACATACCTCCAGCAAACACGTAATTTCCAACATGCCTCCAGCAAACACTTACTGTCCAACACGACGACAGCGAACACTTACTGTCCAAGACGACGACAGTGAACACTTACTATCCAACACGACGACTACGAACACTTCATGTCCAACACAACGACAACGAACACTTACTGTCCAACATGCCTCCTGCAAATACTTACTGTCCAACATGCCTCCTGCAAACACTTACTGTCCAACACAACGAACACGAACACTTACTGTCCCACATGCCCCCAGCAAACACTTAATGTACAACATGCCTCCTGCAAACACTTACTCTCCAAAATGGCCCCAGCAAACACTTACTGTCCAACATGCCCCCAGCAAACACTTACTGTCCAACATGCCTCGAGAGAACACTGGCCAACATGCCCCCAGCAAACACTTACCGTCGAACATACGTCCAGCAAACACTTACTGTCCAACATGCCCCCAGCAAACACTTACTGTCCAACATACCTCAAGCAAACACTGTCCAACATGCCCCCAGCAAACACTTACTGTCCAACATGCCTCCAGCAAACACTGTCCAACATGCCTCCAGCAAACACTTGCTGTCCAACATGCCTCTAGCAAACACTTACTGTCCAACATGCCTCTAGCAAACACATGCTGTCCAACATACCCCCAGCAAACACTTTCTCTCCAACATGCCTCCAGCAAACACTTACTATCCAACATGCCTCCAGCAAAGACTTACTGTTCAACATGCCCCAGCAAACACTTACTGCTCAACATGCCCCCAGCAAACACTTACTGTCCAACATACCACCAGCAAACACTTACTGTCCAGCATGTCCCCAGCACACACTTACTGTCCAACATGCCTCTAGCAAACACACACTGTTCAACATGGCCCAGGAAACACTTACTGTCCAACATGCCCCCAGGAAACACTTACGGTCCAAAATGCTTCCATCATACACTTACTGTCCAACATGCATCAAGCAAACACTGTACACCATGCCCGCAGCAAACACTTACTGTCCAACATGCCTCCAGCAAACACTTACTTTCCATCATTCCCCCAGCAAACACTTACTGTCCAACATGCCTCCAGCAAACACTTACTGTTCAACATGCCCCAGCAAACACTTACTCTCCAACATGCCTCCAGCAAACACTTACTATCCAACATTTCTCCAGCAAACATTTACTGTCGAACACGCCTCCAGCAAATATATTCTGTCCAACATGCCTACAGCAAACACTGTCCAACATGCCCTCAACAAACACTTGCTGTCTTACATGCCTCCAGCAATCACTTACTGTCCAACATGCCTCCAGCATACACCTACTGTCCACCATGCCTCCAGCAAACACTTACTGTCCAACATGCCTCCAGCAAACACTTACTATCCAACATGCCTCCAGCAAACACTTTCTGCCCAACATACCTCCAGCAAACACTTACTGTCCAACATGCCTCCAGCAAACACTTACTGTCCAACATGCCTCCAGCAAACACTTACTGTCCAACATGCCCCCAGCAAACACTTTCTGCCCAACATACCTCCAGCAAACACTTACTGTCCAACATACCTCCAGCAAACACTTACTGTCCAACATGCCTCCAGCAAACACATACTTTCCTACGTGCCTCCAGCCAACACTTACTGTCCAACAGGCCTCCAGCAAACACTTACTGTCCAACATGCCTCCAGCAAACACTTACTGTCCAAGATGCCTACAGCAAACACTTACTGTCCAACATGCCTCCAGCAAACATTGTCCAACATGCCCCCAGCAAACATTTACTGTCCAACATACCTCCAGCAAACACTTACTGTCCAACATGCCTCCAGCAAACACTTACTGTCCAACATGCCTCCAGCAAACACTTACTGTCCAACATGCCCCCAGCAAACACTTTCTGCCCAACATACCTCCAGCAAACACTTACTGTCCAACATACCTCCAGCAAACACTTACTGTCCAACATGCCTCCAGCAAACACATACTTTCCTACGTGCCTCCAGCCAACACTTACTGTCCAACAGGCCTCCAGCAAACACTTACTGTCCAACATGCCTCCAGCAAACACTTACTGTCCAAGATGCCTCCAGGAAACACTTACTGTCCAGCATGCCTCCAGCAAACACTTACTGTCCAACATGCCCCAGCAAACACTTAATGTCCAACATGCCTCCAGCAAACACTTACTGTCCAATATGCCTACAGTAAAATCTGTCCAACATGCCCGAAGTAAACACTTACTGTCCAAGATGCCTCCAGGAAACTCTTACTGCCCAACATGCCTCCAGCAAACACTTGCTGTACATCATGCCTCCAGCAAACACTTACTGTCCAACATGCCTCCAGCAAACACTGTCCAACGTGCCTCCAGCAAACACTTACTGTCCAACATGCCTACAGCAAACACTTACTGTCCAACATGCCTCCAGCAAACACATGCTGTCCAACATGCCCCCAGCAAACACTTACTGTCCAACATGCCTCCAGCAAACACTGTCCTACATGCCCCCAGCAAACACTTACTGTCCAACATGCCTCCAGCAAACTACTTATTGTCCAATATGCCTCCAGCATACACCTACTTTCCAACATGCCTCCTGAAAACTTTACTGTCCGACATGCCTCCAGCAAACACTTACTGTACATTATGCCACCAGCAAACACTGTCCAACAGGCCTCCACCAAACACTTACTGTTCAACATGCCTCCAAGAAACACTTACTCTCCAACATGCCTCCTGCAAACACTTATTGTCCAACACGACGACAGCGAACAGTTACTGTCCAACACGACAACAGCGAAAACTTACTGTCCAACACGACGACAACGAACACTTAATGTCGAACATGCCTCCAGGAAACACTTACTGTCCAACATGCCTCCTGCAAACACTTACTGTACAACATACCTCCAGCAAACACTTACCGTCCAACATGCCTCCTGCAAACACTTACTGTCCAACATGCCTCCTGTAAACACTTACTGTCCAACATGCCCCAGCAAACACTTAATGCACAACATGCCTCCAGCAAACACTTACTGTCCAATATGCCTCCAGCAAAATCTGTCCAACATGCCCGAAGTAAACACTTGCTGTCCATTATGCCTCCAGCAAATACTGTCCAACATGCCCCTAGCAAACACTTACTGTCCAACATGCCTCCAGCAAACACTTACTGTCCAACATACCTCCAGCAAACACGTAATTTCCAACATGCCTCCAGCAAACACTTACTGTCCAACACGACGACAGCGAACACTTACTGTCCAAGACGACGACAGCGAACACTTACTGTCCAACACGACGACTACGAACACTTCATGTCCAATACGACGACAACGAACACTTACAGTCCAACATGCCTCCTGCAAATACTTACTGTCCAACATGCCTCCTGCAAACACTTACTGTCAAACATGCCTCCTGCAAACACTTACTGTCCAACACAACGACAACGAACACTTACTGTCCCACATGCCCCTCGCAAACACTTACTGTACAACATGCCTCCTGCAAACACTTACTCTCCAAAATGGCCCCAGCAAACACTTACTGTCCAACATGCCTCCAGAAAACACTGGCCAACATGCCCCCAGCAAACACTTACTGTCGAACATGCGTCCAGCAAACACTTACTGTCCAACATGCCCCCAGCAAACACTTACTGTCCAACATACCTCAAGCAAACACTGTCCAACATGCCCCCAGCAAACACTTACTGTCCAACATGCCTCCAGCAAACACTGTCCAACATGCCTCCAGCAAACACTTGCTGTCCAACATGCCTCCAGCAAACACTTACTGTCCAACATGCCTCTAGCAAACACATACTGTCCAACATGCCCCCAGCAAACACTTTCTCTCCAACATGCCTATAGCAAACACTTACTATCCAACATGCCTCCAGCAAACACTTACTGTTCAACATGCCCTAGCAAACACTTACTGCTCAACATGCCCCCAGCAAACACTTACTGTCCAACATACCTCCAGCAAACACTTACTTCCCAGCATGTCCCCAGCACACACTTACTGTCCAACATGCCTCTAGCAAACATACACTGTCCAACATGCCCCCAGCAAACACTTTCTCTCCAACATGCCTCCAGCAAACACTTACTATCCAACATACCTCCAGCAAACACTTACTGTCCAACATGCCTCCAGCAAACACATACTTTCCTACGTGCCCCCAGCCAACACTTACTGTCCAACATGCCTCCAGCAAACACTTACTGTCCAACATGCATCAAGCAAACACTGTTCAACATGCCCCCATCAAACACTTACTGTACAACATGCCTCCAGCAAACACTTACTTTCCAACATGCCCCCAGCAAACACTTACTGTCCAACATGCCTCCAGCAAACACTTACTGTTCAAAAAGCCCCAGCAAACATTTACTGTCCAACATGCCCCCAGCAAACACTTACTATCCAACATTTCTCCAGCAAACTTTTACTGTCGAACTCGCCTCCAGCAAACACTTTCTGTCCAACATGCCTACAGCAAACACTGTCCAACATGCCCTCAACAAACACTTACTGTCCTACATGCCTCCAGCAATCACTTACTGTCCAACATGCCTCCAGCATACACCTACTTTCCAACATGCCTCCAGCAAACACACACTGTCCAACATGCCTCCAGCAAACACTTACTGTCCAACATGCCTCCAGCAAACACTTTCTGCCCAACATACCTCCAGCAAACACTTACTGTCCAACATGCGTCCAGCAAACACTTACTGTCCAACATGCCTCCAGCAAACACATACTTTCCTACGTGCCCCCAGCAAACACTTACTGTCCAACATGCCTCCAGCAAACACTTACTGTCCAACATGCCTCCAGCAAACACTTACTGTCCAAGATGCCTCCAGCAAACACTTACTGTCCAACATGCCTCCAGCAAACACTGTCCAACATGCCTCCAGCAAACACTTACTGTCCAACATGCCTCCAGCAAACATTGTCCAACAAGCCCCCAGCAAACATTTACTGTCCAACATGCCTCCACCAAACACTTACTGTCCAACATACCTCTAGCAAACACGTAATTTCCAACATGCCTCCAGCAAACACTTACTGTCCAACACGACGACAGCGAACACTTACTGTCCAAGACGACGACAGTGAACACTTACTATCCAACACGACGTCTACGAACACTTCATGTCCAACACAACGACAACGAACACTTACTGAACCAACATGCCTCCTGCAAATACTTACTGTCCAACATGCCTCCTGCAAACACTTACTGTCCAACACAACGAACACGAACACTTACTGTCCCACATGCCCCCAGCAAACACTTAATGTACAACATTCCTCCTGCAAACACTTACTCTCCAAAATGGCCCCAGCAAACACTTACTGTCCAACATGCCCCCAGCAAACACTTACTGTCCAACATGCCTCGAGAAAACACTGGCCAACATGCCCCCAGCAAACACTTACCGTCGAACATGCGTCCAGCAAACACTTACTGTCCAACATGCCCCCAGCAAACACTTACTGTCCAACATACCTCAAGCAAACACTGTCCAACATTCCCCCAGCAAACACTTACTGTCCAACATGCCTCCAGCAAACACTGTCCAACTTGCCTCCAGCAAACACTTACTGTCCAACATGCCTCTAGCAAACACATACTGTCCAACATGCCCCCAGCAAACACTTTCTCTACAACATGCCTCCAGCAAACACTTACTGTCCAACATGCCTCCATCAAACACTTACTGTCCAACATGCATCAAGCAAACACTGTCCAACATGCCCCCAGCAAACACTTACTGTCCAACATGCCTCCAGCAAACACTTACTTTCCAACATGCCCCCAGCAAACACTTAATGTCCAACATGCCTCCAGCAAACACTTACTGTTCAACATGCCCCAGCAAACACTTAATGTCCAACATGCCCCCAGCAAACACTTACTATCCAACATGCCTCCAGCAAACACTTACTGTCCAACATGCCTCCAGCAAACACTTACTGTCCAAAATGCCTCCATCAAACACTTACTGTCCAACAAGCCTCTTGCAAACACTTACTGTCCAACATGCATCAAGCAAACACTGTCCAACATGCCCCCATCAAACACTTACTGTCCAACATGCCTCCAGCAAACACTTACTTTCCAACATGCCCCCAGCAAACACTTACTATCCAACATGCCTCCAGCAAACACTTACTGTTCAACATGCCCCAGCAAACATTTACTGTCCAACATGCCCCCAGCAAACACTTACTATCCAACATTTCTCCAGCAAACATTTACTGTCGAACTCGCCTCCAGCAAACACTTTCTTTCCAACATGCCTACAGCAAACACTGTCCAACATGCCCTCAACAAACACTTACTTTCCTACATGCCTCCAGCAATCACTTACTGTCCAACATGCCTCCAGCATACACCTACTTTCCAACATGCCTCCAGCAAACACACACTGTCCAACATGCCTCCAGCAAACACTTACTGTCCAACATGCCTCCAGCAAACACTTTCTGCCCATCATACCTCCAGCAAACACTTATTGTCCAACATGCGTCCAGCAAACACTTACTGTCCAACATGCCTCCAGCAAACACATACTTTCCTACGTGCCCCCAGCAAACACTTACTGTCCAACATGCCTCCAGCAAACACTTACTGTCCAACATGCCTCCAGCAAACACTTACTGTCCAAGATGCCTCCAGCAAACACTTACTGTCCAACATGCCTCCAGCAAACACTGTCCAACATGCCTCCAGCAAACACTTACTGTCCAACATGCCTCCAGCAAACATTGTCCAACAAGCCCCCAGCAAACATTTACTGTCCAACATGCCTCTAGCAAATACTTACTGTCCAACATGCCTCCAGCATACACCTACTGTCAAACATGACTACAGAAAACACTTACTGTCCAAGATTCATCAGGAAACACTTACTGTCCAACATGCCTCCAGCAAACACTTACTATCCAACATGCCCCAGCAAACACTTAATGTCCAACATGCTTCCAGCAAACACTTACTGTCCAATATGCCACCAGCAAAATCTGTCCAACATGCCCGAAGTAAACACTTACTTTCCAACATGCCTCCAGCAAACACTTGCTGTCCATCATGCCTCCAGCAAACACTTACTGTCCAACATGCCTCCAGCAAACACTGTCCAACATGCCTCCAGCAAACACTGTCCTACATGCCCCTAGCAAACACTTACTGTTCAACATGCCCCAGCCAACACTCACTGTCCAACATGCCCCCAGCAAACACTTACTATCCAACATTTCTCCAGCAAACATTTACTGTCGAACACGCCTCCAGCAAACACTTTCTATCCAACATGCCTACAGCAAACACTGTCCAACAGGCCCCCACCAAACACTTACTGTTCAACATGCCTCCAGGAAACACTTACTGTCCAACATGCCTCCTGCAAACACTTACTGTCCAGCACGACGACAGCGAACAGTTACTGTCCAACACGACAACAGCGAAAACTTACTGTCCAACACGACGCCACGAACACTTAATGTCCAACATGCCTCCTGCAAATACTTACTGTCCAACATGCCTCCTGCAAACACTTACTGTCCAACATGCCTCCAGCAAACACTTACCGTCCAACATGCCTCCTGCAAACACTTACTGTCCAACATGCCTCCTGTAAACACTTACTGTCCAACATGCCCCAGCAAACACTTAATGCCCAACATGCCTCCAGCAAACACTTACTGTCCAATATGCCTCCAGCAAAATCTGTCCAACATGCCCGAAGTAAACACTTACTGTCCATTATGCTTCCAGCAAATACTGTCCAACATGCCCCCAGCAAACACTTACTGTCCAACATGCCTCCACCAAACACTTACTGTCCAACATACCTCCAGCAAACACGTAATTTCCAACATGCCTCCAGCAAACACTTACTGTCCAAGACGACGACAGTGAACACTTACTATCCAACACGACGACTATGAACACTTCATGTCCAACACAACGACAACGAACACTTACTGTCCAACATGCCTCCTGCAAATACTTACTGTCCAACATGCCTCCTGCAAACACTTACTGTCCAACACAACGAACACGAACACTTACTGTCCCACATGCCCCCAGCAAACACTTAATGTACAACATTCCTCCTGCAAACACTTACTCTCCAAAATGGCCCCAGCAAACACTTACTGTCCAACATGCCCCCAGCAAACACTTACTGTCCAACATGCCTCGAGAAAACACTGGCTAACATGCCCCCAGCAAACACTTACCGTCGAACATGCGTCCAGCAAACACTTACTGTCCAACATGCCCCCAGCAAACACTTACTGTCCAACATACCTCAAGCAAACACTGTCCAACATTCCCCCAGCAAACACTTACTGTCCAACATGCCTCCAGCAAACACTGTCCAACTTGCCTCCAGCAAACACTTACTGTCCAACATGCCTCCAGCAAACACTTACTGTCCAACATGCCTCCAGCAAACACTTATTGTCCAAAATGCCTCCATCAAACACTTACTGTCCAACAAGCCTCTTGCAAACACTTACTGTCCAACATGCATCAAGCAAACACTGTCCAACATGCCCCCATCAAACACTTACTGTCCAACATGCCTCCAGCAAACACTTACTTTCCAACATGCCCCCAGCAAACACTTACTATCCAACATGCCTCCAGCAAACACTTACTGTTCAACATGCCCCAGCAAACATTTACTGTCCAACATGCCCCCAGCAAACACTTACTATCCAACAATTCTCCAGCAAACATTTACTGTCGAACACGCCTCCAGCAAACACTTTCTTTCCAACATGCCTACAGCAAACACTGTCCAACATGCCCTCAACAAACACTTACTTTCCTACATGCCTCCAGCAATCACTTACTGTCCAACATGCCTCCAGCATACACCTACTTTCCAACATGCCTCCAGCAAACACACACTGTCCAACATGCCTCCAGCAAACACTTACTGTCCAACATGCCTCCAGCAAACACTTTCTGCCCAACATACCTCCAGCAAACACTTATTGTCCAACATGCGTCCAGCAAACACTTACTGTCCAACATGCCTCCAGCAAACACATACTTTCCTACGTGCCCCCAGCAAACACTTACTGTCCAACATGCCTCCAGCAAACACTTACTGTCCAACATGCCTCCAGCAAACACTTACTGTCCAAGATGCCTCCAGCAAACACTTACTGTCCAACATGCCTCCAGCAAACACTGTCCAACATGCCTCCAGCAAACACTTACTGTCCAACATGCCTCCAGCAAACATTGTCCAACAAGCCCCCAGCAAACATTTACTGTCCAACATGCCTCTAGCAAACACTTACTGTCCAACATGCCTCCAGCATACACCTACTGTCAAACATGCCTACAGTAAACACTTACTGTCCAAGATTCATCAGGAAACACTTACTGTCCAACATGCCTCCAGCAAACACTTACTATCCAACATGCCCCAGCAAACACTTAATGTCCAACATGCTTCCAGCAAACACTTACTGTCCAATATGCCACCAGCAAAATCTGTCCAACATGCCCGAAGTAAACACTTACTTTCCAACATGCCTCCAGCAAACACTTGCTGTCCATCATGCCTCCAGCAAACACTTACTGTCCAACATGCCTCCAGCAAACACTGTCCAACATGCCTCCAGCAAACACTTACTGTCCAACATGCCTACAGCAAACACTTACTGTCCAACATGCCTCCAGCTAACACATGCTGTTCAACATTCCCCCAGCAAACACTGTCCAACATGCCTCCAGCAAACACTGTCCTACATGCCCCTAGCAAACACTTACTGTTCAACATGCCCCAGCCAACACTCACTGTCCAACATGCCCCCAGCAAACACTTACTATCCAACATTTCTCCAGCAAACATTTACTGTCGAACACGCCTCCAGCAAACACTTTCTATCCAACATGCCTACAGCAAACACTGTCCAACAGGCCCCCACCAAACACTTACTGTTCAACATGCCTCCAGGAAACACTTACTGTCCAACATGCCTCCTGCAAACACTTACTGTCCAGCACAACGACAGCGAACAGTTACTGTCCAACACGACAACAGCGAAAACTTACTGTCCAACACGACGACAACGAACACTTAATGTCCAACATGCCTCCTGCAAATACTTACTGTCCAACATGCCTCCTGCAAACACTTACTGTCCAACATGCCTCCAGCAAACACTTACCGTCCAACATGCCTCCTGCAAACACTTACTGTCCAACATGCCTCCTGTAAACACTTACTGTCCAACATGCCCCAGCAAACACTTAATGCCCAACATGCCTCCAGCAAACACTTACTGTCCAATATGCCTCCAGCAAAATCTGTCCAACATGCCCGAAGTAAACACTTACTGTCCATTATGCTTCCAGCAAATACTGTCCAACATGCCCCCAGCAAACACTTACTGTCCAACATGCCTCCAGCAAACACTTACTGTCCAACATACCTCCAGCAAACACGTAATTTCCAACATGCCTCCAGCAAACACTTACTGTCCAACACGACGACAGCGAACACTTACTGTCCAAGACGACGACAGTGAACACTTACTATCCAACACGACGACTACGAACACTTCATGTCCAACACAACGACAACGAACACTTACTGTCCAACATGCCTCCTGCAAATACTTACTGTCCAACATGCCTCCTGCAAACACTTACTGTCCAACACAACGAACACGAACACTTACTGTCCCACATGCCCCCAGCAAACACTTAATGTACAACATGCCTCCTGCAAACACTTACTCTCCAAAATGGCCCCAGCAAACACTTACTGTCCAACATGCCCCCAGCAAACACTTACTGTCCAACATGCCTCGAGAGAACACTGGCCAACATGCCCCCAGCAAACACTTACCGTCGAACATACGTCCAGCAAACACTTACTGTCCAACATGCCCCCAGCAAACACTTACTGTCCAACATACCTCAAGCAAACACTGTCCAACATGCCCCCAGCAAACACTTACTGTCCAACATGCCTCCAGCAAACACTGTCCAACATGCCTCCAGCAAACACTTGCTGTCCAACATGCCTCTAGCAAACACTTACTGTCCAACATGCCTCTAGCAAACACATGCTGTCCAACATACCCCCAGCAAACACTTTCTCTCCAACATGCCTCCAGCAAACACTTACTATCCAACATGCCTCCAGCAAAGACTTACTGTTCAACATGCCCCAGCAAACACTTACTGCTCAACATGCCCCCAGCAAACACTTACTGTCCAACATACCACCAGCAAACACTTACTGTCCAGCATGTCCCCAGCACATACTTACTGTCCAACATGCCTCTAGCAAACACACACTGTTCAACATGGCCCAGGAAACACTTACTGTCCAACATGCCCCCAGGAAACACTTACGGTCCAAAATGCTTCCATCATACACTTACTGTCCAACAAGCCTCCTGCAAACACTTACTGTCCAACATGCATCAAGCAAACACTGTACACCATGCCCGCAGCAAACACTTACTGTCCAACATGCCTCCAGCAAACACTTACTTTCCATCATTCCCCCAGCAAACACTTACTGTCCAACATGCCTCCAGCAAACACTTACTGTTCAACATGCCCCAGCAAACACTTACTCTCCAACATGCCTCCAGCAAACACTTACTATCCAACATTTCTCCAGCAAACATTTACTGTCGAACACGCCTCCAGCAAATATATTCTGTCCAACATGCCTACAGCAAACACTGTCCAACATGCCCTCAACAAACACTTGCTGTCTTACATGCCTCCAGCAATCACTTACTGTCCAACATGCCTCCAGCATACACCTACTGTCCACCATGCCTCCAGCAAACACTTACTGTCCAACATGCCTCCAGCAAACACTTACTGTCCAACATGCCTCCAGCAAACACTTTCTGCCCAACATACCTCCAGCAAACACTTACTGTCCAACATGCCTCCAGCAAACACTTACTGTACAACATACCTCCAGCAAACACTTACCGTCCAACATGCCTCCTGCAAACACTTACTGTCCAACATGCCTCCTGTAAACACTTACTGTCCAACATGCCCCAGCAAACACTTAATGCCCAACATGCCTCCAGCAAACACTTACTGTCCAATATGCCTCCAGCAAAATCTGTCCAACATGCCCGAAGTAAACACTTGGTGTCCATTATGCCTCCAGCAAATACTGTCCAACATGCCCCTAGCAAACACTTACTGTCCAACATGCCTCCAGCAAACACTTACTGTCCAACATACCTCCAGCAAACACGTAATTTCCAACATGCCTCCAGCAAACACTTACTGTCCAACACGACGACAGCGAACACTTACTGTCCAAGACGACGACAGCGAACACTTACTGTCCAACACGACGACTACGAACACTTCATGTCCAATACGACGACAACGAACACTTACAGTCCAACATGCCTCCTGCAAATACTTACTGTCCAACATGCCTCCTGCAAACACTTACTGTCCAACATGCCTCCTGCAAACACTTACTGTCCAACACAACGACAACGAACACTTACTGTCCCACATGCCCCTCGCAAACACTTACTGTACAACATGCCTCCTGCAAACACTTACTCTCCAAAATGGCCCCAGCAAACACTTACTGTCCAACATGCCTCCAGAAAACACTGGCCAACATGCCCCCAGCAAACACTTACTGTCGAACATGCGTCCAGCAAACACTTACTGTCCAACATGCCCCCAGCAAACACTTACTGTCCAACATACCTCAAGCAAACACTGTCCAACATGCCCCCAGCAAACACTTACTGTCCAACATGCCTCCAGCAAACACTGTCCAACATGCCTCCAGCAAACACTTGCTGTCCAACATGCCTCCAGCAAACACTTACTGTCCAACATGCCTCTAGCAAACACATACTGTCCAACATGCCCCCAGCAAACACTTTCTCTCCAACATGCCTATAGCAAACACTTACTATCCAACATGCCTCCAGCAAACACTTACTGTTCAACATGCCCTAGCAAACACTTACTGCTCAACATGCCCCCAGCAAACACTTACTGTCCAACATACCTCCAGCAAACACTTACTTCCCAGCATGTCCCCAGCACACACTTACTGTCCAACATGCCTCTAGCAAACATACACTGTCCAACATGCCCCCAGCAAACACTTTCTCTCCAACATGCCTCCAGCAAACACTTACTATCCAACATACCTCCAGCAAACACTTACTGTCCAACATGCCTCCAGCAAACACATACTTTCCTACGTGCCCCCAGCCAACACTTACTGTCCAACATGCCTCCAGCAAACACTTACTGTCCAACATGCATCAAGCAAACACTGTCCAACATGCCCCCATCAAACACTTACTGTCCAACATGCCCCCATCAAACACCTACTGTCAAACATGCCTACAGTAAACACTTACTGTCCAAGATTCATCAGGAAACACTTACTGTCCAACATGCCTCCAGCAAACACTTACTATCCAACATGCCCCAGCAAACACTTAATGTCCAACATGCTTCCAGCAAACACTTACTGTCCAATATGCCACCAGCAAAATCTGTCCAACATGCCCGAAGTAAACACTTACTTTCCAACATGCCTCCAGCAAACACTTGCTGTCCATCATGCCTCCAGCAAACACTTACTGTCCAACATGCCTCCAGCAAACACTGTCCAACATGCCTCCAGCAAACACTTACTGTCCAACATGCCTACAGCAAACACTTACTGTCCAACATGCCTCCAGCTAACACATGCTGTTCAACATTCCCCCAGCAAACACTGTCCAACATGCCTCCAGCAAACACTGTCCTACATGCCCCTAGCAAACACTTACTGTTCAACATGCCCCAGCCAACACTCACTGTCCAACATGCCCCCAGCAAACACTTACTATCCAACATTTCTCCAGCAAACATTTACTGTCGAACACGCCTCCAGCAAACACTTTCTATCCAACATGCCTACAGCAAACACTGTCCAACAGGCCCCCACCAAACACTTACTGTTCAACATGCCTCCAGGAAACACTTAGTGTCCAACATGCCTCCTGCAAACACTTACTGTCCAGCACAACGACAGCGAACAGTTACTGTCCAACACGACAACAGCGAAAACTTACTGTCCAACACGACGACAACGAACACTTAATGTCCAACATGCCTCCTGCAAATACTTACTGTCCAACATGCCTCCTGCAAACACTTACTGTCCAACATGCCTCCAGCAAACACTTACCGTCCAACATGCCTCCTGCAAACACTTACTGTCCAACATGCCTCCTGTAAACACTTACTGTCCATCATGCCCCAGCAAACACTTAATGCCCAACATGCCTCCAGCAAACACTTACTGTCCAATATGCCTCCAGCAAAATCTGTCCAACATGCCCGAAGTAAACACTTACTGTCCATTATGCTTCCAGCAAATACTGTCCAACATGCCCCCAGCAAACACTTACTGTCCAACATGCCTCCAGCAAAATCTGTCCAACATGCCCGAAGTAAACACTTACTGTCCATTATGCTTCCAGCAAATACTGTCCAACATGCCCCCAGCAAACACTTACTGTCCAACATGCCTCCAGCAAACACTTACTGTCCAACATACCTCCAGCAAACACGTAATTTCCAACATGCCTCCAGCAAACACTTACTGTCCAACACGACGACAGCGAACACTTACTGTCCAAGACGACGACAGTGAACACTTACTATCCAACACGACGACTACGAACACTTCATGTCCAACACAACGACAACGAACACTTACTGTCCAACATGCCTCCTGCAAATACTTACTGTCCAACATGCCTCCTGCAAACACTTACTGTCCAACACAACGAACACGAACACTTACTGTCCCACATGCCCCCAGCAAACACTTAATGTACAACATGCCTCCTGCAAACACTTACTCTCCAAAATGGCCCCAGCAAACACTTACTGTCCAACATGCCCCCAGCAAACACTTACTGTCCAACATGCCTCGAGAGAACACTGGCCAACATGCCCCCAGCAAACACTTACCGTCGAACATACGTCCAGCAAACACTTACTGTCCAACATGCCCCCAGCAAACACTTACTGTCCAACATACCTCAAGCAAACACTGTCCAACATGCCCCCAGCAAACACTTACTGTCCAACATGCCTCCAGCAAACACTGTCCAACATGCCTCCAGCAAACACTTGCTGTCCAACATGCCTCTAGCAAACACTTACTGTCCAACATGCCTCTAGCAAACACATGCTGTCCAACATACCCCCAGCAAACACTTTCTCTCCAACATGCCTCCAGCAAACACTTACTATCCAACATGCCTCCAGCAAAGACTTACTGTTCAACATGCCCCAGCAAACACTTACTGCTCAACATGCCCCCAGCAAACACTTACTGTCCAACATACCACCAGCAAACACTTACTGTCCAGCATGTCCCCAGCACATACTTACTGTCCAACATGCCTCTAGCAAACACACACTGTTCAACATGGCCCAGGAAACACTTACTGTCCAACATGCCCCCAGGAAACACTTACGGTCCAAAATGCTTCCATCATACACTTACTGTCCAACAAGCCTCCTGCAAACACTTACTGTCCAACATGCATCAAGCAAACACTGTACACCATGCCCGCAGCAAACACTTACTGTCCAACATGCCTCCAGCAAACACTTACTTTCCATCATTCCCCCAGCAAACACTTACTGTCCAACATGCCTCCAGCAAACACTTACTGTTCAACATGCCCCAGCAAACACTTACTCTCCAACATGCCTCCAGCAAACACTTACTATCCAACATTTCTCCAGCAAACATTTACTGTCGAACACGCCTCCAGCAAATATATTCTGTCCAACATGCCTACAGCAAACACTGTCCAACATGCCCTCAACAAACACTTGCTGTCTTACATGCCTCCAGCAATCACTTACTGTCCAACATGCCTCCAGCATACACCTACTGTCCACCATGCCTCCAGCAAACACTTACTGTCCAACATGCCTCCAGCAAACACTTACTGTCCAACATGCCTCCAGCAAACACTTTCTGCCCAACATACCTCCAGCAAACACTTACTGTCCAACATGCCTCCAGCAAACACTTACTGTCCAACATGCCTCCAGCAAACACTTACTGTCCAACATGCCCCCAGCAAACACTTTCTGCCCAACATACCTCCAGCAAACACTTACTGTCCAACATACCTCCAGCAAACACTTACTGTCCAACATGCCTCCAGCAAACACATACTTTCCTACGTGCCTCCAGCCAACACTTACTGTCCAACAGGCCTCCAGCAAACACTTACTGTCCAACATGCCTCCAGCAAACACTTACTGTCCAAGATGCCTACAGCAAACACTTACTGTCCAACATGCCTCCAGCAAACATTGTCCAACATGCCCCCAGCAAACATTTACTGTCCAACATACCTCCAGCAAACACTTACTGTCCAACATGCCTCCAGCAAACACTTACTGTCCAACATGCCTCCAGCAAACACTTACTGTCCAACATGCCCCCAGCAAACACTTTCTGCCCAACATACCTCCAGCAAACACTTACTGTCCAACATACCTCCAGCAAACACTTACTGTCCAACATGCCTCCAGCAAACACATACTTTCCTACGTGCCTCCAGCCAACACTTACTGTCCAACAGGCCTCCAGCAAACACTTACTGTCCAACATGCCTCCAGCAAACACTTACTGTCCAAGATGCCTCCAGGAAACACTTACTGTCCAGCATGCCTCCAGCAAACACTTACTGTCCAACATGCCCCAGCAAACACTTAATGTCCAACATGCCTCCAGCAAACACTTACTGTCCAATATGCCTACAGTAAAATCTGTCCAACATGCCCGAAGTAAACACTTACTGTCCAAGATGCCTCCAGGAAACTCTTACTGCCCAACATGCCTCCAGCAAACACTTGCTGTACATCATGCCTCCAGCAAACACTTACTGTCCAACATGCCTCCAGCAAACACTGTCCAACGTGCCTCCAGCAAACACTTACTGTCCAACATGCCTACAGCAAACACTTACTGTCCAACATGCCTCCAGCAAACACATGCTGTCCAACATGCCCCCAGCAAACACTTACTGTCCAACATGCCTCCAGCAAACACTGTCCTACATGCCCCCAGCAAACACTTACTGTCCAACATGCCTCCAGCAAACTACTTATTGTCCAATATGCCTCCAGCATACACCTACTTTCCAACATGCCTCCAGAAAACTTTACTGTCCGACATGCCTCCAGCAAACACTTACTGTACATTATGCCACCAGCAAACACTGTCCAACAGGCCTCCACCAAACACTTACTGTTCAACATGCCTCCAAGAAACACTTACTGTCCAACATGCCTCCTTCAAACATTTATTGTCCAACACGACGACAGCGAACAGTTACTGTCCAACACGACAACAGCGAAAACTTACTGTCCAACACGACGACAACGAACACTTAATATCGAACATGCCTCCAGGAAACACTTACTGTCCAACATGCCTCCTGCAAACACTTACTGTACAACATACCTCCAGCAAACACTTACCGTCCAACATGCCTCCTGCAAACACTTACTGTCCAACATGCCTCCTGTAAACACTTACTGTCCAACATGCCCCAGCAAACACTTAATGCCCAACATGCCTCCAGCAAACACTTACTGTCCAATATGCCTCCAGCAAAATCTGTCCAACATGCCCGAAGTAAACACTTGCTGTCCATTATGCCTCCAGCAAATACTGTCCAACATGCCCCTAGCAAACACTTACTGTCCAACATGCCTCCAGCAAACACTTACTGTCCAACATACCTCCAGCAAACACGTAATTTCCAACATGCCTCCAGCAAACACTTACTGTCCAACACGACGACAGCGAACACTTACTGTCCAAGACGACGACAGCGAACACTTACTGTCCAACACGACGACTACGAACACTTCATGTCCAATACGACGACAACGAACACTTACAGTCCAACATGCCTCCTGCAAATACTTACTGTCCAACATGCCTCCTGCAAACACTTACTGTCCAACATGCCTCCTGCAAACACTTACTGTCCAACACAACGACAACGAACACTTACTGTCCCACATGCCCCTCGCAAACACTTACTGTACAACATGCCTCCTGCAAACACTTACTCTCCAAAATGGCCCCAGCAAACACTTACTGTCCAACATGCCTCCAGAAAACACTGGCCAACATGCCCCCAGCAAACACTTACTGTCGAACATGCGTCCAGCAAACACTTACTGTCCAACATGCCCCCAGCAAACACTTACTGTCCAACATACCTCAAGCAAACACTGTCCAACATGCCCCCAGCAAACACTTACTGTCCAACATGCCTCCAGCAAACACTGTCCAACATGCCTCCAGCAAACACTTGCTGTCCAACATGCCTCCAGCAAACACTTACTGTCCAACATGCCTCTAGCAAACACATACTGTCCAACATGCCCCCAGCAAACACTTTCTCTCCAACATGCCTATAGCAAACACTTACTATCCAACATGCCTCCAGCAAACACTTACTGTTCAACATGCCCTAGCAAACACTTACTGCTCAACATGCCCCCAGCAAACACTTACTGTCCAACATACCTCCAGCAGACACTTACTTCCCAGCATGTCCCCAGCACACACTTACTGTCCAACATGCCTCTAGCAAACATACACTGTCCAACATGCCCCCAGCAAACACTTTCTCTCCAACATGCCTCCAGCAAACACTTACTATCCAACATACCTCCAGCAAACACTTACTGTCCAACATGCCTCCAGCAAACACATACTTTCCTACGTGCCCCCAGCCAACACTTACTGTCCAACATGCCTCCAGCAAACACTTACTGTCCAACATGCATCAAGCAAACACTGTCCAACATGCCCCCATCAAACACTTACTGTCCAACATGCCTCCAGCAAACACTTACTTTCCAACATGCCCCCAGCAAACACTTACTGTCCAACATGCCTCCAGCAAACACTTACTGTTCAAAAAGCCCCAGCAAACATTTACTGTCCAACATGCCCCCAGCAAACACTTACTATCCAACATTTCTCCAGCAAACATTTACTGTCGAACTCGCCTCCAGCAAACACTTTCTGTCCAACATGCCTACAGCAAACACTGTCCAACATGCCCTCAACAAACACTTACTGTCCTACATGCCTCCAGCAATCACTTACTGTCCAACATGCCTCCAGCATACACCTACTTTCCAACATGCCTCCAGCAAACACACACTGTCCAACATGCCTCCAGCAAACACTTACTGTCCAACATGCCTCCAGCAAACACTTTCTGCCCAACATACCTCCAGCAAACACTTACTGTCCAACATGCGTCCAGCAAACACTTACTGTCCAACATGCCTCCAGCAAACACATACTTTCCTACGTGCCCCCAGCAAACACTTACTGTCCAACATGCCTCCAGCAAACACTTACTGTCCAACATGCCTCCAGCAAACACTTACTGTCCAAGATGCCTCCAGCAAACACTTACTGTCCAACATGCCTCCAGCAAACACTGTCCAACATGCCTCCAGCAAACACTTACTGTCCAACATGCCTCCAGCAAACATTGTCCAACAAGCCCCCAGCAAACATTTACTGTCCAACATGCCTCTAGCAAACACTTAATGTCCAACATGCTTCCAGCAAACACTTACTGTCCAATATGCCTCCAGCAAAATCTGTCCAACATGCCCGAAGTAAACACTTACTTTCCAACATGCCTCCAGCAAACATTTGCTGTCCATCATGCCTCCAGCAAACACTTACTGTCCAACATGCTTCCAGCAAACACTGTCCAACATGCCTCCAGCAAACACTTACTGTCCAACATGCCTACAGCAAACACTTACTGTCCAACATGCCTACAGCAAACACTTACTGTCCAACATGCCTCCAGCTAACACATGCTGTTCAACATGCCCCCAGCAAACACTTACTGTCCAACATGCCTCCAGCAAACACTGTCCTACATGCCCCCAGCAAACACTTACTATCCAACATTTCTCCAGCAAACATTTACTGTCGAACACGCCTCCAGCAAACACTTTCTATCCAACATGCCTACAGCAAACTCTGTCCAACAGGCCCCCACCAAACACTTACTGTTCAACATGCCTCCAGGAAACACTTACTGTCCAACATGCCTCCTGCAAACACTTACTGTCCAACACGACGACAGCGAACAGTTACTGTCCAACACGACAACAGCGAAAACTTACTGTCCAACACGACGACAACGAACACTTAATGTCCAACATGCCTCCTGCAAATACTTACTGTCCAACATGCCTCCTGCAAACACTTACTGTCCTACATGCCTCCAGCAAACACTTACCGTCCAACATGCCTCCTGCAAACACTTACTGTCCAACATGCCTCCTGTAAACACTTACTGTCCAACATGCCCCAGCAAACACTTAATGCCCAACATGCCTCCAGCAAACACTTACTGTCCAATATGCCTCCAGCAAAATCTGTCCAACATGCCCGAAGTAAACACTTACTGTCCATTATGCTTCCAGCAAATACTGTCCAACATGCCCCCAGCAAACACTTACTTTCCAACATGCCTCCAGCAAACACTTACTGTCCAACATACCTCCAGCAAACACGTAATTTCCAACATGCCTCCAGCATACACTTACTGTCCAACACGACGACAGCGAACACTTACTGTCCAAGACGACGACAGTGAACACTTACTATCCAACACGACGACTACGAACACTTCATGTCCAACACAACGACAACGAACACTTACTGTCCAACATGCCTCCTGCAAATACTTACTGTCCAACATGCCTCTTGCAAACACTTACTGTGCAACACAACGAACACGAACACTTACTGTCCCACATGCCCCCAGCAAACACTTAAAGTACAACATGCCTCCTGCAAACACTTACTCTCCAAAATGGCCCCAGCAAACACTTACTGTCCAACATGCCCCCAGCAAACACTTACTGTCCAACATGCCTCGAGAAAACACTGGCCAACATGCCCCCAGCAAACACTTACCGTCGAACATGCGTCCAGCAAACACTTACTGTCCAACATGCCCCCAGCAAACACTTACTGTCCAACATACCTCAAGCAAACACTGTCCATTATGCCCCCAGCAAACACTTACTGTCCAACATGCCTCCAGCAAACACTTACTTTCCATCATTCCCCCAGCAAACACTTACTGTCCAACATGCCTCCAGCAAACACTTACTGTTCAACATGCCCCAGCAAACACTTACTCTCCAACATGCCTGCAGCAAACACTTACTATCCAATATTTCTCCAGCAAACATTTACTCTCGAACACGCCTCCAGCAAATACTTTCTGTCCAACATGCCTACAGCAAACACTGTCCAACATGCCCTCAACAAACACTTGCTGTCTTACATGCCTCCAGCAATCACTTACTGTCCAATATGCCTCCAGCATACACCTACTGTCCACCATGCCTCCAGCAAACACTTACTGTCCAACATGCCTCCAGCAAACACTTACTGTCCAACATGCCTCCAGCAAACACTTTCTGCCCAACATACCTCCAGCAAACACTTACTGTCCAACATGCCTCCAGCAAACACTTACTGTCCAACATGCCTCCAGCAAACACTTACTGTCTAACATGCCCCCAGCAAACACTTTCTGCCCAACATACCTCCAGCAAACACTTACTGTCCAACATACCTCCAGCAAACACTTACTGTCCAACATGCCTCCAGCAAACACATACTTTCCTACGTGCCTCCAGCCAACACTTACTGTCCAACAGGCCTCCAGCAAACACTTACTGTCCAACATGCCTCCAGCAAACACTTACTGTCCAAGATGCCTACAGCAAACACTTACTGTCCAACATGCCTCCAGCAAACATTGTCCAACATGCCCCCAGCAAACATTTACTGTCCAACATGCCTCTAGCAAACACTTACTGTCCAACATGCCTCCAGCATACACCTACTGTCCAACATGCCTGCAGCAAACACTTACTGTCCAAGATGCCTCCAGGAAACACTTACTGTCCAGCATGCCTCCAGCAAACACTTACTGTCCAACATGCCCCAGCAAACACTTAATGTCCAACATGCCTCCAGCAAACACTTACTGTCCAATATGCCTACAGCAAAATCTGTCCAACATGCCCGAAGTAAACACTTACTGTCCAAGATGCCTCCAGGAAACTCTTACTGCCCAACATGCCTCCAGCAAACACTTGCTGTACATCATGCCTCCAGCAAACACTTACTGTCCAACATGCCTCCAGCAAACACTGTCCAACATGCCTCCAGCAAACACTTACTGTCCAACATGCCTACAGCAAACACTTACTGTTCAACATGCCTCAAGCAAACACATGCTGTCCAACATGCCCCCAGCAAACACTTACTGTCCAACATGCCTCCAGCAAACACTGTCCTACATGCCCCCAGCAAACACTTACTGTCCAACATGCCTCCAGCAAACACTGTCCTACATGCCCCCAGCAAACACTTACTGTCCAACATGCCTCCAGCAAACTACTTATTGTCCAATATGCCTCCAGCATACACCTACTTTCCAACATGCCTCCAGAAAACTTTACTGTCCGACATGCCTCCAGCAAACACTTACTGTACATTATGCCACCAGCAAAGACTGTCCAACAGGCCTCCACCAAACACTTACTGTTCAACATGCCTCCAGGAAACACTTACTGTCCAACATGCCTCCTGCAAACACTTACTGTCCAACACGACGACAGCGAACAGTTACTGTCCAACACGACAACAGCGAAAACTTACTGTCCAACACGACGACAACGAACACTTAATGTCCAACATGCCTCCAGGAAATACTTACTGTCCAACATGCCTCCTGCAAACACTTACTGTCCAACATACCTCCAGCAAACACTTACCGTCCAACATGCCTCCTGCAAACACTTACTGTCCAACATACCTCCTGTAAACACTTACTGTCCAACATGCCCCAGCAAACACTTAATGCCCAACATGCCTCCAGCAAACACTTACTGTCCAATATGCCTCCAGCAAAATCTGTCCAACATGCCCGAAGTAAACACTTACTGTCCATTATGCCTCCAGCAAATACTGTCCAACATGCCCCCAGCAAACACTTACTGTCCAACATGCCTCCAGCAAACACTTACTGTCCAACATACCTCCAGCAAACACGTAATTTCCAACATGCCTCCAGCAAACACTTACTGTCCAACACGACGACAGCGAACACTTACTGTCCAAGACGACGACAGCGAACACTTACTGTCCAACACGACGACTACGAACACTTCATGTCCAATACGACGACAACGAACACTTACAGTCCAACATGCCTCCTGCAAATACTTACTGTCCAACATGCCTCCTGCAAACACTTACTGTCCAACATGCCTCCTGCAAACACTTACTGTCCAACACAACGACAACGAACACTTACTGTCCCACATGCCCCTCGCAAACACTTACTGTACATCATGCCTCCTGCAAACACTTACTCTCCAAAATGGCCCCAGCAAACACTTACTGTCCAACATGCCTCCAGAAAACACTGGCCAACATGCCCGCAGCAAACACTTACTGTCGAACATGCGTCCAGCAAACACTTACTGTCCAACGTGCCCCCAGCAAACACTTACTGTCCAACATATCTCAAGCAAACACTGTCCAACATGCCCCCAGCAAACACTTACTGTCCAACATGCCTCCAGCAAACACTGTCCAACATGCCTCCAGCAAACACTTGCTGTCCAACATGCCTCCAGCAAACACTTACTGTCCAACATGCCTCTAGCAAACACATACTGTCCAACATGCCCCCAGCAAACACTTTCTCTCCAACATGCCTATAGCAAACACTTACTATCCAACATGCCTCCAGCAAACACTTACTGTTCAACATGCCCTAGCAAACACTTACTGCTCAACATGCCCCCAGCAAACACTTACTGTCCAACATACCTCCAGCAAACACTTACTGTCCAGCATGTCCCCAGCACACACTTACTGTCAAACATGCCTCTAGCAAACATACACTGTCCAACATGCCCCCAGCAAACACTTTCTCTCCAACATGCCTCCAGCAAACAGTTACTATCCAACATACCTCCAGCAAACACTTACTGTCCAACATGCCTCCAGCAAACACATACTTTCCTACGTGCCCCCAGCCAACACTTACTGTCCAACATGCCTCCAGCAAACACATGCTGTCCAACATGCCCCCAGCAAACACTTACTGACCAACATGCCTCCAGCAAACACTGTCCTACATGCCCCCAGCAAACACTTACTGTCCAACATGCCTCCAGCAAACTACTTATTGTCCAATATGCCTCCAGCATACACCTACTGTCCAACATGCCTCCAGAAAACTTTACTGTCCGACATGCCTCCAGCAAACACTTATGATTTACAAACACTTATCACAAACGATTATGTAGGTGAGTAGTGTGGTAGTGATGATGATAGTGAGTAGTGTGGTAGTGATGATGGTGAGTAGTGTGGTAGTGATGATGATTGTGAGTAGTGTGGTAGTGATAATAATTAGTGTAGTAGTGATGGTGTTGGTGAGTAGTGTAGTAGTGATGGTGTTGGTGAGTAGTGTGGTAGTGAAGATAATAGTGAGTAGTATTTTAGTGATGATGTTGGTGAGTAGTGTGGTAGTGATGGTGCTGGTGAGTAGTGTGGTAGTGAAGATGATGGTGAGTACTGTGGTAGTGATGGTGTTGGTGAGTAGTGTGGTAGTGATGGTGTTGGTGAGTAGTGTGGTAGTGATAATAATGGTGAGCAGTGTAGTGGTGATGGTGTTGGTGAGTAGTGTGGTAGTGATGGTGTTGGTGAGTAGTGTGGTAGTGATGATGTTGGTGAGTAGTGTGGTAGTGATGGTGTTATTGAGTAGTGTGGTAGTGATGATGATGGTGAGTAGTGTGGTATTGATTATGTTGGTGAGTAGTGTGGTAGTGATGATGATGGTGAGTAGTGTTGTAGTGATGATGTTGGTGAGTAGTATTTTAGTGATGATGTTGGTGAGTAGTGTGGTAGTGTTGATGCTTGTGAGTAGTGTGGTAGTGATAGGGTTGGTGAGTAGTGTGGTAGTGATGATGATGGTGAGTAGTGTGGTTGGGATGGTGTTGGTGAGTAGTGTGGTAGTGATGATGATGGTGAGTAGTGTGGTATTGATTATGTTGGTGAGTGTTACGGCCCTCTCGGGACGCAACGGGGTTCTTACTCTGATGTTGTTAGAGGAAGATATATATCCGTTCCCAAGCCAGTAGTGGCTATCAAGGGATGTGATCCGTGACGCAAGTAACTTAAAGGGGGAAGGGAAAGAAAGTTAAGAACTTAAGATTATAATTCACCGTCACCAAATAAATAAATAAGATATAAAAGAGTTCACAGGGGGAGGGGTATAAACACTGTACACATATGTCTTCGTACTGAAGAATCGCACAATCGTCTTCTCCTGAAGACTCTGGCTCAACTCTCTCTCGGTGCTGAGTCGTTGGTGCTTACTTGGCCTCACAACGAATCCTCTGAAAATGCTGAGCCTACCCTGGCCACAGGTCAGCCAAAACACAGGTCCACTGGGGGCACCGCCGTGGAGGCCGTCAACCACACGTCCAGCTGGTCTGCTGGCAGGTTCTGAATCAACAAGGCTGGTCAGGCCACTCCACGAACGATATAAGGGGAACGCCCTAGACAGGAGCCTCGTGTGACACCACAAATCACGCTCCTGTCCTCAATACCCCAGTGGATGATCGTCTCCAACAGTCGGTCCCGGGTAATCCTTTTACTGCCACTCCACTGGCAGACTAACACACCACAGTGTTCTTCCGGGGGGACGACTTCACAACTGCTGCAGCAAAGTACAAGGTATGGAGACGGCTGCCTCGGGTAGACTGACTCAACTCCCATTACAGCAGTCCCAGGTCGACTCTGTAAGCAGACACGTCATCAATAACTGGGACACTAAAACACCTCACTTACAGGCTCAGACACAAACGCCCAACACATCCACTTCATAGATGGCGTTGTAGTCTGAGCACCACCTCACCAGAGGTCAGCAAAGGCGGTGTAGAGTGCTGAACGGGACTGGAAACTGGCCCTTGTGGCCAGTACACGCCATCCTCACCAGGTGTCGTCGTCCGATTGAAGGGGGTTTCGGGAGCTGACCCACAGATGGCGCGGTAGTCACTGCTCCGTGCTCGGACGCTGGATCCGGGTTCGTAACAGTGAGAAGTGTGGTAGTGATGATGATGGTGAGTAGTGTGGTAGTGATGATAATGGTGAGTAGTGTCGTAGTGATGATGGTGCGTAGTGTGGTAGTGATGATGATTGTGAGTAGTGATGATGGTGAGTAGTGTGGTAGTGATGATGATGGTGAGTAGTGTGGTGGTGACGATGATAGTGATTAGTGTGGTAGCGATGATGTTGGTGAGTAGTGTGGTGGTGAGTAGTGTGGTAGTGACGATGATGGTGAGTAGTGCTGTGGTGATGATGTTAATGAGTAGTGTGGTAGTGACGATGATAGTGAGTACTGAGGACGGGATGGTGTTGGTGAGTAGTGTGTTAGTGATGATGTTGGTGAGTAGTGAGGAAGGGATGGTGTTGGTGAGTAGTGTGGTAGTGATGATGATGGTGTGTAGTGTGGTAGTGATGATGTTGGTGAGTAGTGTGGTAGTGATGATGATTGTGAGTAGTGTGGTAGTGATGGTGTTGGTGAATAGTGTGGTAGTGATGATGATGGTGAGTAGTGTGGTAGTGATGATGTTGGTGAGTAGTGTGGTTGGTGTGGTAGTGATATTAATGGTGAGTAGTGTGGTAGTGATGGTGTTGGTGAGTAGTGTGGTAGTGATGGTGTTGGTGAGTAGTGTGGTAGTGATGATGTTGGTGAGTAGTGTGATAGTGATGATGTTGGTGAGTAGTGTGGTAGTGCTGATGATGGTGAGTAGTGTGGTAGTGATGATGATGGTGAGTAGTATTTTAGTGATGATGTTGGTGAGTAGTGTGATAGTGATGGTGTTGGTGAGTAGTGTGGTAGTAAAGATGATGGCGAGTACTGATGGTGTTAGTGAGTAGTGTGGTAGTGATGTTGGTGAGTAGTGTGGTAGTGATGGTGTTGGTGGGTAGTGATGATGATGGTGAGTAGTGTGATATTGATTATGTTGGTGAGTAGTGTGGTAGTGATGATGATGGTGAGTAGTGTGGTAGTGATGATGGTGAGTAGTTGTGGTAGTGATGATGATGGTGAGTAGTGTGGTAGTGATGATGATGGTGAGTAGTGTGGTATTGATTATGTTGGTGAGTAGTGTGGTAGTGATGATGATGGTGAGTAGTGTGGTAGTGATGATGGTGAGTAGTGATGATGATTGTGAGTAGTGTGGTAGTGATAATAATTAGTGTAGTAGTGTTGATGTTGGTGAGTAGTGTGGTAGTGATGGTGCTGGTGAGTAGCGTGGTAGTGAAGATGATGGTGAGTACTGTGGTAGTGATGGTGTTGGTGAGTAGTGTGGTAGTGATGGTGTTGGTGAGTGGTGTGGTAGTGATAATAATGGTGAGTAGTGTGGTAGTGATGGTGTTGGTGAGTAGTGTGGTAGTGATGGTGTTGGTGAGTAGTGTGGTAGTGATGATGTTGGTGAGTAGTGTGGTAGTGATGGTGTTGGTAAGTAGTGTGGTAGTGATGATGATGGTGAGTAGTGTGGTATTGATTATGTTGGTGAGTAGTGTGGTAGTGATGATAATGGTGAGTAGTGTTGTAGTGATGATGTTGGTGAGTAGTATTTTAGTGATGATGTTGGTGAGTTGTGTGGTAGTGATGATGCTTGTGAGTAGTGTGGTAGTGATGGTGTTGGTGAGTAGTGTGGTAGTGATGATGATGGTGAGTAGTGTGGTTGTGATGGTGTTGGTGAGTAGTGTGGTAGTGATGATGATAGTGAGTAGCGCGGTATTGATTATGTTGGTGAGTAGTGTGGTAGTGATGATGATGGTGAGTAGTGTGGTAGTGATGATGATAGTGAGTAGTGTCGTAGTGATGATGGTGCGTAGTGTGGTAGTGATGATGATTGTGAGTAGTGTGGTAGTGATGATGGTGAGTAGTGTGGTAGTGATGATGATGGTGTGGTAGTGATGGTGTTGGTGAGTAGTGTAGTAGTGATGGTGTTGGTGAGTAGTGTGGTAGTGAAGATGATGGTGAGTAGTATTTTAGTGATGATGTTGGTGAGTAGTGTGGTAGTGATGGTGTTATTGAGTAGTGTGGTAGTGAAGATGATGGTGAGTACTGTGGTAGTGATGGTGTTGGTGAGTAGTGTGGTAGTGATATTAATGGTGAGTAGTGTGGTAGTGATGGTGTTGGTGAATAGTGTGGTAGTGATGGTGTTGGTGAGTAGTGTGGTAGTGATGATGTTGGTGAGTAGTGTGATAGTGATGATGTTGGTGAGTTGTGTGGTAGTGCTGATGATGGTGAGTAGTGTGGTAGTGATGATGATGGTGAGTAGTATTTTAGTGATGATGTTGGTGAGTAGTGTGGTAGTGATGGTGTTGGTGAGTAGTGTGGTAGTAAAGATGATGGTGAGTACTGATGGTGTTAGTGAGTAGTGATGGTGTTAGTGAGTAGTGTGGTAGTGATGTTGGTGAGTAGTGTGGTAGTGATGATAGTGAGTAGTTGTGGTAGTGATGATGATGGTGAGTAGTGTGGTTGTGATGATGATGGTGAGAAGTGTGGTAGTGATGATGGTGAGTAGTGTGGTAGTGATGATGATTGTGAGTAGTGTGGTAGTGATGATGGTGAGTAGTGTGGTATTGATTACGTTGGTGAGTAGTGTGGTATTGATTACGTTGGTGAGTAGTGTGGTAGTGATGGTGAGTAGTGTGGTAGTGATGACAATGAGTAGTGTGGTAGTGATGATGATGAGTAGTGTGGTAGTGATGATGATGATGAGTAGTGTGGTAGTGATGATAATGAGTAGTGTGGTAGTGATGATGATTGTGAGTAGAGTGGTAGTGATGATGGTGAGTAGTGTGGTAGTGATGATAATGGTGAGTAGTGTGGTAGTGATGGTGTTGGTGAGTAGTGTAGTAGTGATGGTGTTGGTGAGTAGTGTGGTAGTGAAGATGATGGTGAGTAGTATTTTAGTGATGACGTTGGTGAGTAGTGTGGTAGTGATTGTGTTGGTGAGTAGTGTGGTAGTGAAGATGATGGTGAATACTGTGGTAGTGATGGTGTTGGTGAGTAGTGTGGTAGTGCTGATGATAATGAGTAGTGTGGTAGTGATGATGATGGTGAGTAGTATTTTAGTGATAATGTTGGTGAGTAGTGTGGTAGTGATGGTGTTGGTGAGTAGTGTGGTAGTGAAGATTATGGTGAGTACTGTGGTAGTGATGGTGTTGGTGAGTAGTGTGGTAGTGATGGTGTTGGTGAGTAGTGTGGTAGTGATGTTGGTGAGTAGTGTGGTAGTGATGGTGTTGGTGAGTAGTGTAGTAGTGAAGATGATGGTGAGTACTGTGGTAGTGATGTTGTTGGTGAGTAGTGTGGTAGTGATGGTGTTGGTGAATAGTGTGGTAGTGATAATAATGGTGAGTAGTGTGGTAGTGATGGTGTTGGTGAGTAGTGTGGTAATGGTGTTGGTGAGTAGTGTGGTAGTGATGATGTTGGTGAGTAGTGTGGTAGTGATGATGTTGGTGAGTAGTGTGGTAGTGATGGTATTGGTGAATAGTGTGGTAGTGATAATAATGGTGAGTAGTGTGGTAGTGATGATGTTGGTGAGTAGTGTGGTAGTGATGATGTTGGTGAGTAGTGTGGTAGTGATGATGGTGAGTAGTGTGGTAGTGATGGTGTTGGTGAATAGTGTGGTAGTGATAATAATGGTGAGTAGTGTGGTAGTGATGATGTTGGTGAGTAGTGTGGTAGTGATGATGTTGGTGAGTAGTGTGGTAGTGATGATGGTGAGTAGTGTGGAAGTGATGATGATGGTGAGTAGTATTTTAGTGATGATGTTGGTGAGTAGTGTGGTAGTGATGGTGTTGGTGAGTAGTGTGGTAGTAAAGATGATGGTGAGTACTGATGGTGTTAGTGAGTAGTGATGGTGTTAGTGAGTAGTGTGGTAGTGATGTTGGTGAGTAGTGTGGTAGTGATGATAGTGAGTAGTTGTGGTAGTGATGATGATGGTGAGTAGTGTGGTTGTGATGATGATGGTGAGAAGTGTGGTAGTGATGATGGTGAGTAGTGTGGTAGTGATGATGATTGTGAGTAGTGTGGTAGTGATGATGGTGAGTAGTGTGGTATTGATTACGTTGGTGAGTAGTGTGGTAGTGATGGTGAGTAGTGTGGTAGTGATGACAATGAGTAGTGTGGTAGTGATGATGATGAGTAGTGTGGTAGTGATGATGATGATGAGTAGTGTGGTAGTGATGATAATGAGTAGTGTGGTAGTGATGATGATTGTGAGTAGTGTGGTAGTGATGATGGTGAGTAGTGTGGTAGTGATGATAATGGTGAGTAGTGTGGGAGTGATGGTGTTGGTGAGTAGTGTAGTAGTGATGGTGTTGGTGAGTAGTGTGGTAGTGAAGATGATGGTGAGTAGTATTTTAGTGATGACGTTGGTGAGTAGTGTGGTAGTGATTGTGTTGGTGAGTAGTGTGGTAGTGAAGATGATGGTGAATACTGTGGTAGTGATGGTGTTGGTGAGTAGTGTGGTAGTGCTGATGATAATGAGTAGTGTGGTAGTGATGATGATGGTGAGTAGTATTTTAGTGATAATGTTGGTGAGTAGTGTGGTAGTGATGGTGTTGGTGAGTAGTGTGGTAGTGAAGATTATGGTGAGTACTGTGGTAGTGATGGTGTTGGTGAGTAGTGTGGTAGTGATGGTGTTGGTGAGTAGTGTGGTAGTGATGTTGGTGAGTAGTGTGGTAGTGATGGTGTTGGTGAGTAGTGTAGTAGTGAAGATGATGGTGAGTACTGTGGTAGTGATGTTGTTGGTGAGTAGTGTGGTAGTGATGGTGTTGGTGAATAGTGTGGTAGTGATAATAATGG